>NW_026776320.1:2785310-3094789 GCF_030936135.1 Gavia stellata | reverse complement strand
AGCCTGCTTTGGTCAGACCCTGCTAGGGTGGAGAAGGGTGGCTTGTCTGAAGTGCTGAGGTGGGTGGCTTGCTTCTGCGCTGGGCTGTGTGCAAGTGTGATCCTCCCCTCTCTGTTTCCTTGGGACTAGCTGCAGTCTGTGCTGCTTGAAACGTGTCCTTTGAGCCAGAAACACAGGCAGCCAACTGAGAGCCACGTGTGAATCGGGAATGGTGGCTCCAAGCTGACCCTAATGGTGAGAGTTGGATATTGTGAAGGAAAACAGAGGCGAGCTCATGGGGCAGAGAGGGTGTTGGCAAGGGAAGAGGGCCTTGTTGGTCCCTGTGGGGTTGTATGTACAGCCCCAGGAATGGAGAAGGAGCAGCGATGTAAACCCTGTAGCTCCTCTGAGTTCATGGTCCTGAGCTACCGTGGTGGTGTGTATTTCAGCTTCTGGGCTCTCTTTTTGAAAGTGTGGGTCTCCCCTGGGGAAGATGGCTGATGCTTCATTTTGTGGCTAGCTTGCAAGTGTTCTTGGAACTGATAAGCCCTGTCCTGAGGAAGAAGCCTGGAAGAGACGTGGTCTTCCCTGTCTCAGCTACACCTGTGCATCTGGCAGCAAGCTCTGTGAGAGGGATGGTCTGTCTTATGACTTTCCACCTGCAAGCATGGTGAAGCCCAGGACTGGGTCAGAAAGCGGTGGCTGCAGTCTTCTACATCCTGCAGGGCATCCTGAACCGTGTGTGTAGGTTTGCAAAGTACGTACACCCATGTTGATTTTAATTTCAGGTCTGTTGCTGTTTAAAAATGGCAGCTTGGCAGGGCTGCCTGGTGTCTGTATCCATCAAGAGCCATGGTTATGGTGAAGAAGCTACTGGACAAGCTGGCTGTGGCCTCCCCCTGCTCAGCTGCCAGCACTCTGGCTGGTAGCGTACACCTGCAGCGACACCTCCCCACTGTGCTCTCTGGGAATGCCGTGTATTCCTACCCCTCAAAGTCCCCGTTAGCTCGAAAAAGTAATAATCTGCAGTGTTCACCTTCTGTGCCATCAGAAATGAAGCAGCTTTGGCAGAACGTGTGTGTTTTGCAAAACGCCGGAGTGCACTGAGGGCTTTGTGTGCAAAAGCCGAGAGAATCCAAGAAAGCTGCTTTTTGCAGAGAGCAGCGGTCCCCTTCAGCTTGCTCACCAGGGTCTCCGTGGCTCCCCTTTCATGGGGCTGCATCAGCTATTCTGTGCTGCCTGCCAGGATTTCGTCTGGGTGTTTAAGGCCCTGGCAAAGGGAGTTGACCTCCCTCGGGGCTGGGAGCAGGTTTTGCAAGGGTTACCCAGGCTCTCCCTGTAGTGCTGCAGGGAGGCTGAAAAGCCTGGCTGAGCGCAGGGATAGAGCTGGGGCCCTCTGGGTGCTGCGCTTCTGTAGCCTGGGTGGCTGAAATTAGCTCCTGCAGAGTGTCTTGGTGTGGTCTTCCCAAGTGGTGACCTCTTCAGGGCTGTCATTTGGAATTTCCACAGTGATAAACCATGTTGCTGTGTGTGCTGGTGTAGTTGCCCTCCAGGTGATGGGCTTGGGTCTGTCCAGCCCAGGGTCTGGCAAGAGCGGATGGAGATTTGCTGGGAGTTGAAATAAGGGAGTTAATGTATGAGAGTTGGGATGTGGGAAGAGGAGCCAAGGAGAAAAAGGCTTTGGAGTCAAGGCATGCGCATAAAAAAATGTCAGCATATGTTTCTCCCTGTCCGGCATGTTTGAGCTCCCCCGTCCCAGGCTTCTCTTGTACTGTGAGTTCTGCTTTACTTTGGATTGAACCTGTCTAGGAAAAAAAACCCGCCTAAACTTTGTGCAACATCTGTAAGATCTCGATGGTCTTCATCTAGATGAGAAAGTACAATGAAATAGCCAGGCTATGGGATCCATATCCCAATGTCCACCTGGTAGAGTGGGGGTGAATAAGCTGGCCTCTGCTGCTGTGAGGCGGATGGAAGGACAGCAGTGGCTGGGAAGAACTGCAGGTCACATCTTGCCCCGGTTACCTGACCTCGGAGCCCTGCGTTTCCCTCTGTCAGTTAATGACCGGCTCATCTCTGTGGCAGTGTAGGGAACATAGGGCAAAAATGAGTTGACGCATGGTGGGAGGAGGATGAGCCCAGGTTGTGCTCATGCTGAAGGCACCGGAGGGTGATGTGCTGCCTACCAGGGGTGACACTTTATTGCGTGCATTTGTATTTTGTCGCTCAGTCCTTGGAAGAGACTGTACGCTGAGAGGCAGACGTTGCGCTACGTGCCTGTCCTGTGGCACAGGGTGAGCCCTGCCTGAAGGCTTGCTGTTCCCCAGGAGCAGAATGCACGTGCCCCCAGGTGAAGTGCGTTAACGGCTGTGGGACTTCTCAGGTCTAGTTGTTTAGGCAGGAGCCTTTTTGTTGGAGAGGAAGTGTGGGGAAGAGGAACAGGTGACCTGTTCTTTTAGATAATGATTTCACACTTTGCAGTCCTGTGGCATTTGCCCAAGGCTCAGAGTTTGAAGTGTCCTGGATGGCTTCTTAATGAAATACCAGTGATGCTGACTGTGAAGCAGGAATTAACCTCCAGATATCTGCTTTGGAAGTGCTCTTGTTTGCCATCGTAGGCAACTTGAGTTTTCCACCATGATGAAAACAGCCGGTTCTGTTTTCCTAGTCGCAGAAGCATCTCTGGCCTTGAAATGGGCATGAGGGATTTGAGGAGAACTCTGCAAGCCCTGAGCTCCCTTTAGCCCTGTGTCAGACCCTGCACAAGAGTGCTGGGCAGAGGCACTGGGGTGAAATGCATCCGTTTGAGTGGACCAGCAGTGTGCCCCATGATGGAGCTCAGAGCCCATCTGGAGCTCCTCAGTGAGGGAGTGAGGGGGAGCCTGGCTTCAGCGAAGAGTGTAGAGCTGTGTCTGTTGGGCTGTGCTTGTCGGGGTGTACTTATTACAGCGCTTCCCTGAGAAATGACAAGGTTGGCTGTGCCGGTTTGTGCATCGGTGTCACCTGTGCCGAGCGCCCCGCCACAGGCAGACTGGGAGGCGCGAGGTGGCAGCCGAGCAGGTGAGCCGGTTGGACTGGGGTGCGAGTTATCACCCAGTGAGCAGGAGAAGAGCAGATAGTCCCTTTTGAGGGCAGTGCTGACGCCTCTATGGGGTGTGTGTGAGTTGATTTTTAGGCTCTATTGGCACACGGGCTGTGTCCAGGTGACGTGTGGCTCTTTTCATGATCAGTGCTGCGTGCTCGCTTGCTTGCTTTTCCCCATGGGATGCAGATGTGACTGCACTGGGGCTGCGGGTTAAATGTGGAGGGGGATGGAGGCTGCCTGCCTCGCCGCTGCTGGTCTTGCCCCCCTCGTCTCGCACGTGGGCTTTCGGATGTTTTGGCCTTAAATCTTTTTGTGGCCCAGTCTGTAAATGAGGCACAAGACGATTTATTCTTGCTCTGTCTATAAAATACCGTGAAGGCTTGTGATGCAAAACGCAACAAATGGCCTAGCTCGAAGCGACTGCACAGCCAACTCACCCTAACTATCCTTTCCTTGCCTTCTAAATCCATAGGGGATTTCCTGAGAAGCAATTCCTGCCTACGTCGAGGGAAAATCCAAAGGCTAGACTACTCCAGGAGGGTGCAGCTTGCTCCTAACAGGTTGTCCAGCCTTGCCCCCTGACTGAAGGGTGGGAAATAACTCGGTGAAGCCAAAGTCTGCTCTGTAGCACCTCGGCGTTACAGCCAGTGCTGTAGTGTTACAGGAGTAATCCAGTCAATAGGGAATATTTGCTATTCTGGCGGCCAGTAACGTATGTGTGCTGGACCATTGGGTACGAGGCTGGAGCCTGCCAAAGTGAGGCCGTGGGGTGGTAGTCCTGCCTCTGCTTACCTGTCTGCTGTTTAGCACCTTTGAATTCAATTAATGTTGATGTTTTTCCAGAGCTTGAAACTCCTTTGAGATCTGGGCATGAATACGCATAAATATTTCACTCAGAAGGTTTTGAAAATTGAGATTAAAAGAGCTTGGCTTGGCTTGAGGTTCACAGGAGCTTGTCAGAGAACTCGGCTGATGCCTGACCTCTCAGGGTCCTGGCTGGTGAAGGCAGCTGGTCAGGATGTGAACATCGTCAGCTCTGACCCTGCCTATGGCCGCTTGCTCCTGACCTGCAGACCGATTCGTAGTCCTTTGGTTTCTGCTTTTCCACTCCAAAGTTGCTGCCTGCATGGAAGATGCGATGCATTGCGAACCAGAATGAAATGTGGTTGAGCTGCCAGGAAACTACTAAATAAAAAGGGAGAGTTGATGCAAGTAGCAAAGCCAGGATAGCAGAGATCAGGTGCTGGGAGAGGCAGTTGGGAAAGGGAAAACAGTACTGTAAATACTTAAGGCAGGAGCCACAGTTGTGAATTATAGCATGTGGAGCTGTGGAATCTCCAGCAGACCCTTGGAAGGGAGCTTGGTCCACCTCACTGACAGCTGAGGGTTGAAAGTTTATTAAAAGAAAGAAGAGGAAGGTATAACACTAGGCTCCTATTAACTATCTCGGCCGTGGTAGAGCTTTTGTAATAAATTGCAGGATGACAGTACCGAAGTGATAAAATACACAGGGAGTGGACTATAAAGGTGATGGGTGAGGCTTCCTGGGTAGCAAGACTGGATTTAGAAAGCACTCAGCCACTTAGCAGTGGGCTGGAGGGACAAGAGCTTAGTCCTGGAAATTGTGCTTCTCCTTTCCTGGCTTCCTTGAGATGCTGTTTCTATGGTAATGATAGCTAAGCAGGTGATTTCTAGTCCCGAAATATGACCTTGCTACTTAAGCCTGAACAGGGCAAGAAGATTTAGCTGAACAAAATTGTTCAATAGCATCCTGATTCTCACTTTGAACAGATCTCCTGTCTGACTCTTCCAGCAAAGTGTAATAGGAAAGCAAACTAACCAATTAGTCCAGAGAGAGATGGTTTATCTTTGCAGAAGGAAGAAGAAAGAGGATTTATTGTGTATACGGAAGCAAGACTGAGCCACTAGTCTCTGCTGCTACAAGAAAAGCTGGGTATGGTGTGTTGTAGTGCAGAGTATCTGCAGAGTATCCCCAGCCTTTAAGTTTGGAGGGCGATGGGTTGGTGTCGGACCAGCTCAGAGGTTGGTGCTGCTGCTTCAGCACAAGTGATGTGGGGTCCCTTGAAGTAAGAGCACTGGCACGTGGCATAGTGCCAGCCACAGGATCTGTATAGACATGAAGGTGTGCCTTTAGGTGAAACTTCCTGGTTTTTTTCTTAACATCCATCAAGAAATTGGCTGTTTATTCTTAATTTCCTGTCTTTTTCAGCACAGCGTCATCAGAGAGCAGTTTATTTTTATTGTGATGAGGGAAGCTGTTGGACACATGCACAAAGGGATCTGGATGCTTAAGGGCCATAGCAAAGTGCTCACCTTAACTTTTTCCTGAGTGCAGCTTTTGCCAAGCTCACGGGCCCTGAAGGGCCCCGCTGTGCCTGTATTTGTGCTGCTGAGCCTTCTGAATTTTCCAGGTCCTGGCATGACTGTGTGACATCTCCACACATGTGTTGGTTGTGAGCGTTGTGCAAGGATGGAGTTCGGGGAATTTCTGATAACTCCTCCCCACTCTCTTCAAAGGCTCAATCTGGCTCAATCCAGCAAAACTAAAGAGAAAACAAATGCCCAAAGAGAAGTAATCCCCAAAACATGTCACATCGAATCATGAAGGAGAAGCTAATGGGGCAGAGCCACTTGGTTAGAGCGTGTGTATTCCGCTCTATATCATTAATTTCCTGATGTTAAATATTTCAGCAGAAACTTGGGGACTTCCAGGACTATCCAGGTGGCTGTGATCACAAATTATTCATCAGTGGCACTTGACCAAGAAAAGCCTTTCTGAAGAAAGGCATTTGTGTAGCTCTTGCTGGTGTTTTGCATTTCAGCTGACTCCCTCGGCCTTCCTGAAGGAGATGTCTCTCACCACGGAGCAGAGGCTGGCCAGCACTCGGGAGATGAGGCGGCCCCGGATTATCCAGCTTCTAGACATGAGTGAAACCTCCCATCAAAAGGTAGCCTTTTCCTTGCTGTTTGATGTGGCATTTGAAGAGGGTGCGTGCTTGTGACAGGCTCGCCTCCAGCTTATCTGAATGCCTCAGTGACTAGGTCCTGTTGTCCTTTCAAACTGCTGGTGGTGGTGGAGTTCCTTCTGCCTTCTGCTGGGGGAAAGGTAAAACATTTTTCCCCGGTGAGACATTGAAGTCCTGATATGCTTAGTAGCCAATACAGATAACCTCTGGTGAACTTGGTGGGTTTTGCTGGAATTTAGCTACCAGTGCTAAAGCCCGATACTGGGGGAAGGCTGGGGCAGGACACCAGGGTGCGAGCTTGCCATTTTCCATCCTCCTGCTGAAATAGCCACATCTCGCTTTGGTGTAGCCTCCGTCAAATGCTTACTAGTCAGACTTCAAGTACACACAGAGAGAGATGATAATGCCAAGAGAGGTTAAATCATATCCATATGTTGTTGCCTTTTGGGAATGTCCTAGAGAAAAGCAACATTGTGCTGTGTCTCAAAGTTTTCTCACCAGTTTCCCAGATTCCTCTGAATCACACTGACTTATACTGCATGGTAGCCTGAGGTTGTCTGCTCCATCAAAATCCAGCTGACAGCAAAGTGTATTCCAAAGAGAGTCTCTGTAATCATTCAAATACAGAAGCGCTTCGCCATACACTTACTGCTCTTACTTGTGTTTTGTAAAATTGCTTTTCTGTCTTCAGGCTGCTCCTCGCCACCCTCACATCTTCTGGGTGGCTTTTGGTGAAGGTCTTGGCCATGTGCACTCCTCTCCCAAGGGACTTGGTGACCAAAATGTTTGTCTGCAGTGTGAAATTATCTCTGGGAACTCACTGCCCCAGGGGATTGCTGGGAGCAAAGGGCGTTTGGAGAGTTCAGGACTGCCTTGGCCGTGGGTTATCAGGCTCAGGTGGGTGGTGCAGAATGAATCTCCACTTTTGCCAAGCCTCATGTGGGTTCGTTGTTTCTCAGTGAAGCTGCCTGTCAGTCAAAATCACCTGTTTTAGACTTTGTGAGATGAGATTTGGTGCTCAGGGGTTGATATCCGTGTGCTAGAAAACACCTGTGTGCTGTCTCTGTGTTTGTGGCATCCCAGAGGGCAGAAACTTGCAGCAGGGTGCCTGCAGGGACTCCCGGGTGTGGGGAGGAATGCCCAGAAATCTGCCTTGCCTGCACTGGCAGCTGCCTGGCTACAATCAGCAGGCAGTGAGAGCCTCCGGAGAGGTGAGATTGGCTTTTAGTAATGAAACCACAGTGTGAGTCAGTGCTGGTCATGTATCTCAGGGCAGAAAATGCCTTTGAAGCCCATAATTGATAGGCATAGGCTGGGGGGTCGTCTGGCTTGCCATTAATTGGGTAAGTTGACTGCTCTGATCTTCTGCATCAGCCTTTCCTTGTAGAGTATCGTGCTTGTTCCTTGCTTCTCTACAGCCCCCTTTAAATTCTCTTAGCCATCTCCTTGTTTCTGGGGTTGTCCCTTTGTTTTCCTATGTTCCTCCTTTTGCTCCTCAGCTTGCTTTTATTCCCAGTAAGGCCACAATGTCTGTGGTCTCCTTCTCTTGTTGGTCTGCCTGCAGAACTCTGTAGCATCACAGCTTGACTGCCCCGCTGAAACCCGGTAGGTTAGAAGTGAATTTCTTCCTTGCCCCAGTATAACACATCCTGTTTTGCCTTCAGATAATACATTCCCCCTCTGGAGGCGTGACGGCATGGATGTGCGCAGGCAGAAGCAAGCAGGTTCTATGGGCTTGTTGAATATGCGGATGACTTGATTCGGGTATCATATCGCCATGCTGCTGGTGTTTTATCTGCTCGGCACTTCCTTCACAGCAGGGCACTCCCTACTGCCTCTGGCCTGGAGCTAATTTCCCCGGCTGAAGGGATTCAAGTCCACCCTTGTGTATTATGTGTATGTACCTCGAGAGGTAAAAGTGCTTTGGAAAGGTGGTTGAGGAAGGATGTCACCAGGGCATGGCTAGGTCTCTTCTCCTCGTGTTTCCACAAGTGGCAAAGTCATAGTTTCATGTCTTTCCTGCAGGTTCCTCAGCTGGTGAAGGTCGTCTTGGAGAGCTCACCTTATTTCAAGTTGATCAGCCCCAAGGATTTGTGCCATAAGGTAGCACCTGGCATGTGTTCCACTTTCCGCATCCTTTTCACCCCTGAGGAGAACAAGGTGAGACTGGAGGTGCCAAGAGGTTGGTGCCTTCAGGGGAAGCTGCACCTGCCGGGCTGGATTCAGACCAGGGCATCTGGTGTGGGTTTTGAGGACCCATCCTGGTTTTGGTGGGGTTGCACTGGATCTGGAACTGGGGGAAACTCTTTCCCCATGGTGAAGATTATGCTCTCATAGGCTGGAGGCTCTTGTGTGTTTCAGGCTGTTTTTATCCTTCAGCGCTGGCACATTTAATGTAATGTCTATTGGCTTCAGGGCTAACAGAGTCTACTGTCTGTGGTGGGGCAGCCTCTCAAGGTGTCGGTTTCTAGTATCTGTCCGTTGCTGCATAATTATGGGTTTGCTCCACTAATTATAGATACAAAGGTCTGTTTAAAAGTGACCTGTTATTTGGAGGACCTGAAGTGAGCCTGATCAGGTTGAGGACCACCACCTTTGAAAACTGCTGTCACCTTAATGTATATCATGTTGGACGCAGTAGTGACAGAGCTGAACGTGGTGTCTAAAGTAATCACTTTTTTTGCACTTTGGTTCTAGTCCACCCCCTGCTGTGAGGTCTGCTCCAGGCTATGGTCAGGCAGTCTGCAGCTGGTCACATCTTGGCATTGCATGGTGCTGCTAGGCACTGCAGCAGGGACTCACAGGCTCTGCTTTCCCTCCCTGCGCTTTCTTGAGTGTTCGTGAGGGAAGGTGCAGGTGGAAGAGTAGGAAAGTGTCAGGGAGGGGTGTTGATAAGATGTTTAGCCATCTCAGTGGTAGGAGTTTAATTCTTATGGAAAATCCTAGAGGCATGAGTAGATCCAGAGAGCTTTTCTCTTTCCCACCTGGCAACCACTTCCCTGCCTGGCTCTGGACTGGAGCAAAGATGATGCTTTTTCATCCCCTGTGTTTCTAAGCCTTGCAGCCGTGCTGTCCCTGAGGATACTTGCCTGCCTGCGATCCAGCTGCGAGTCTAGGGGAGAGGGAGCGCTGTGCCCATGGCAGGTGGCCAGCCTGGTGCAGAGACACTGACCTCTAGATGTCCTTAACTCAGCAGGAGGGTGGTGTGCTGCAGATGACAGTGAGACATCTGCCTGGCAGAGCATGTCTAGGAATAAAGGGGCAGGTACAGTCTGCAGGCAGACACCTTACTCCAGAGCCTGTAGTACTGGCAGTGGTACTGGGCAGTAGTACTGGTGTGGCTGTGTCTTCATGCTTGTTACTGTGGTTGCTCTGTCCACTGGCACCTATTCCGTGCCACACATGCATTTGCTTGGAGGTTTGAACATCAGTGCTGTGGCCCTGGCAAGTCTGATTCTCCGTGCAGTGATGTGAAGGGTCAGTGCTGTTACCGGGAGGCTTGTTAATACAGAGGATTTAGTCCATGGCGCGGAAGGGAGGAAGCATTGCAGGCAGACAGAGACAGGCAGGCTGACTCCTTCCATCAGCATCCTGCCACCTCTGAGCACTGTTTTTCGCATTACTTGGTTGGAGAGGCCAGGTTAGGGCATAGCTCTGAGCCAGCTGGTGTTTCTGCACCAGGCCAGAGGTGCAAGATCTCTTTGGGCAGAGCTGTTTTCTCATGTTCTGTTTGCAGCTTAGATTTAGTTTAACACTTTGTCCTGTCCTCAAACAGTATGGATATAGAAAACTAAAGAGGAAATGCTCTGTGGTGCCTGGCTCCCCATGCTTGTGAAATAATCTGTTCCTTTGGAGGGACTGAGAAATTACTTCACATGAACCTTATTTAGGGTAAAAATTAGGTTGGCCTAGGGCAGATTTCCATGCTACCCAAGTGACACAAGAGCTTAATCTCACTGAGGTAGGCTTTGCAACGTACACTGGTGCCTTTAAAATGTGATTTATTAGTTTAAATTAGTGTTCATATTTGGGGTGGAAGAGGTAAACGGGCCCCCATGAAGGGCAGCAAAGTGCTGCTCTTCAAGTTTCAAGAGGCAGCAGAGCAACACGTGAACATCACCACAAGTAGAAGTAGGGTGACATAACCCCCAAGAGCACTGATGTCCAATACTTTGTCCCTTGTCTTGCCCTTGAACAGGCGAGTGTCTGGAGTAGGGAGCTCTGCCAGCGAGAGGTCCTCCGCACAGCTTCGGCGACACTCTGGTGCGTTTCTGCTGAACTGGGATTTGTGCCCCTTGCAGGGGTTGTGCAGGGCATTGGGAGAGGGGTGCATGCGGCTCGGTGAGGAGCACGTGGGGATTTATACAGCAGAATCAGCATTTTGTACAAATGGAACGTTTTGTCTCGTCCTTGGTGGAGCGTGAGTCAGCGAAGTACCTGAGTGCTGTAGCTCAGATAGAAATGCATGAGTAGCGCGGTCAGGAGGTGCACAGCACCTTGAAAACCCCTTAGCAAAGAGGCAGGCCCTGGGAAATGGTTCTGTAAAGCCAGCTGCATTAGGCTTGCAGTTGCTTGCATGCAGAATATCTGTGGTTTAGCTGTGGAAGGCTTATGAGTTCTACCTTGGCACAACCTCTGCCTCTCTGCTGCTCCATGATCCACTGGGATTGTGGACAACCCAGTGAATCAGGATGCAGGTACAAACCCCTCTGTCAAGGTTGGTGAGTCTTCCTGGTGTGGAGTTGGTTTCTATAATTCTCTTGCTTGGAATCTGTTTTTCCCCAGGGTACGTCTGACTTCAGTGAAGTCAGTCATGCTTCAAGGGAGTAAAATTGCGGCTAAGCCCTAAATAAAAAGACCATGTGAGTTGTTAGTGGCTGAAGGCCAAAGGACCCTAGGAAGAGCAAGAATGGAGGCCACCTGCCAAACTCCTCAACCACAGACGGCTAAAGAACTCCGTATGACGGAATGGTGTCATCCATGGATCTATAACTACGGACTCTTGGTAAGGCCACTCTATAAACTGTTGAAATGTAATCCAAAAGACCTCACCTGGAATGGGGAAGCAGTAAGAGCATTCCAGCAACTGAAAAGGAAATTAATGGAAGCCCCTGCTTTGGGGTTACCAGATATTACTAAGACATTCTGCTTGTTCTCCCATGAGAAACAGGGAATAGCCCTGGGAATCCGAGCCCAAAACTTGTGACCATATAGAAGAGCAGTGGCATATTTCTCCAGACAGCTTGATGAAGTAAGGAAAGGTTGGCCTAGCTGCTTCAGGGCGGTAGCAGCATTGGTGCTAAATATTCAGGAAGCACGTAAATTTACATTGGGCCAAAAGATTACAGTGCTGACATCTCATACTGTATCCACAGTATTAGAGGTAAAAGGGAGGCATTGGCTCTCACCACAGAGATTCCTTAAATATCAGGCTGTTGTAGTGGAACAGGATGATGTGGAAATAATTGTTACTAACGTTGTCAATCTCGGTGGAACCGTGGGAGAACCGGTATCACATGACTGCCTGGAAACGATTGAAGCGGTCTATTCCAGCTGACCAGATCTAAAGGAGGAGCCACTGGAAGACGCTGAGGATTCCTGGTACACAGATGGAAGTAGCTTTCTTCGACAAGGCGTCCGCAGAGCAGGGTATGCAATAACCACCGTGAATCAGGTAATAGAATCCGCAGCCCTTGCGCCAAATACTTCGATACAAAAAGCAAAAATAATCGCTTTAACCCGAGCGTTGGAACTAACCAAAGACAAAAAGATTAATATCTGGACGGACTCCAAATACGCTTTTGGGGTAGTCCATGCCCATGGAGCTATATGGAAAAAAGGGGACTCCTATCCACCCAAGGGAAACATATAAAACACGCTGAAGAAATTCTTAGGCTCCCGGAAGCAGTACAGCAACCTGAAAAAGTGGCTATCATGCATTGCAAGGCTCATCAGAAAGGATATACCTCTCAAGAATTGGGCAATGCTATGGCAGACCGAGAAGCCGAAAGAGCAGCTGAGAAAGGTGAATTAGAGGTGCAGCCTTTGGTCCCAGACGGTAAAATACAAATTGATTGTGAACCCAGGTATTCCAAAGAAGATCAGAAATTAGTTGTAGACGTAGGTTGAGAAATAGAGAAAGGTAAGTGGGAGATAGAGAAACTTGTCTTAGGAACCAGAGCCCGAGGTCTTGATGGGCTGGTGCATAATGTTAAGCCTGCTGATTATGTGTATGTGAAGTCCTTTACAGATTCACCTCTGAAACCGAAATGGGAAGGCCCCTTCCAGGTGCTGCTGACATCCCATACAGCGATCAAGATTAAAGAGCAGACCTCGTGGGTGCATCACACCAGAGTGAAGAAAGGCCCTAAGCCACGATGGGAATCGACACCTATGGGACCATTGAAGCTTCGCATTCAAAAGCGATGATATGGATTCTTATGACTCTGCTGAACTGTAACCACTGTTGGGAGTGGCCTTGGACAGACGCTTATTTTGGGTGTATGGGAAGCTCAGGAAAGGATTTAAACGGGTTGAATTTGGCAACTGTGGTAATATATAATAATAACATGACACTGCGACCAACTGAATGGGAAAGAATAGATTTGGTCTGTACCTGGATGTTTGAGAAAGGAAAGGAGGTCCAGATAGGTTGTAGACTCCTTAATGTAAGTAACCCACCTCCTCTCCAGACCCAAATTACTGTCAAGAACGGTGCTGTCTGGGACTCTGCCAATAGAACAGGCAGCACGATATGTGAAAGCAAGGAGGCTTGTTGGTATCCCTTCAATATAACTCAAACGGTGACCATAGTATGTCTGGGGGCAACTCAAGAGGGGGCCCAAGCTCTAACTTTTAGATTTTGGTTGCAGACACCAGAGGAAACCACCACTCCCCCTGCCTACACCACCCCGACTCAGGCTACTAAATCAAGTCCCACAGAGCCTGAGCAAATGGGACCATAAGTGTATCCGACAGGACCATACGTAATTCAATATGTTGGTCAGCAACAGGTAATGTCTAATCCAATATGGTCTCTTAAATGAGTGGAATTGTTAATACAGAACGATATTTCCACCGTTCAACCAGCTTGTTCATCATTTATAAGACCCTTACATATGGGGTGGACGTCATGGTTACATAAAAGGACCCTTCCTTCCCGAATGAGGAAAAGGAGACATGCGATTGGTGCAGTAGGAACAGGACTGGGAGTTTTAAATCGTATAGATACTGCGATAATAAGGAACAAACTCACAATGGTGACCAGTGATCTGAACAAAATACAGAACCCTTTAAGATCTTCCCTCCTAACTTTAGGAACCGGGCAATGGCTTACAGCAAATATGTTACCACAGTGGGAAAAGCTTAATGAAAAGGACAATGAACTGATTATAAATGCATTAGACGTGGCTCAGACTAATGTTTCTACAGCAGTTAGTTGTATCCAAGCTCAGTTATGGTTACAGACAATAGCAGCTGCAATCATTAGGGAAGGTGGAGACGGAATCCTACCAAAAGAAATCCGAAAGGTGATTTGGAATAACGCAACGGAATTTGAAAGGAGATTCCAATCGTGGTGGCGTTTGGTTAATTTTACCTTTGACCCTACTAACAACACAGCTACAGCTTTTGTACTAACAATACCTAAAGCTTTAGTATATAACATATACCCGATTATTGTGCTAGGATTAAATTACCACGGAACTCTACTTCATCCCCTAGAACATAGGGTATGGGCTATGGAAACCAGGAATAAGTGGCAAACTACTGATGTCGAGGCCTGTGTCGTACGAGACCAGCAAGGATTTATTTGTGAAGGAAACCCCATCAAAGGGCAAGACATTTGTCTTGACACTGAACAAAATGTTTGTCACTTTGAGGTGCATCCCAACGAGACCCTAAGAACCATCATAATTTACAGGGGTATGGGATGTGTTTGTCGGAGAAGTCAATGGGATTTTGTACAAGTAGATGATCAAATGGTGGAAACGAGCAACCATTCAAATATTTGCATTTGCAACTTTGTTAGTCTTACAGGATGTGATTTTACCTACACGGCTCCTGTTACTACTTATCAATTGCTACAATTTACTTAGACGTTGATTCAGGATATACAGCCCACCCCTATTGGAATGAATCTCACTCTAATAAGAAAACTATTGCATCATGAAAATTTGAAAAGGTTGTTAAAACAAGTTGAAGAAAGTGGAAGAAAGACTTTAATTACTGTCCATCATGATGCAGATGGGATGTGTTTAGGGGTTATTCCCCGTCAGCTACCAAAATCTTAAACATAATGACCCACCCGATATTGGTGTTACTGATAGCTATGACAACATTAACAATAGTAAATCTTATCCTTTGGTGTAAACTCAAGGAACTTACTGGACAAGTGTGGACACTAAAAATAATGATGAAACATAACAAACCACTTTTAAAAGCCAAAGAATTTGCTTAGGGGACAAAAAAGGGGAGAATGTTACAGGACTTCTTGAAAAATAAGTATTAAAAGCAAGTAAGAAGAATTAGAAGAATGTAAAGAAGATGCTTCATAACAACTGCGCCTGGCACTTAGACATATTAGAGATAAAGACTGTCTTCACTGACTCTCTGCTAACTAGCAATAACGATTAGCACAAGGACGTATCTTAGAAAAATAGAATGGACTGCCAAAATAGTGCCCTAGAGTTAACCTGTCTCATTATAATCTCATTCTAATGCTAAGGAACACACCTCCTAGCTAGAAAAGCCCCAACCCAATTAAGCCCCCTACTCTCTGAGCCTATGTGGTGAATTAAAAGAGAACTGTAACTTTAAGATGAAGAAAACTATTAACCAATAGTTAATTAAGGGGTAGCACCAGGAGGTGTAACTAACTTTGTTAACTGTTTTGAATACCTGTCATGATTTTAACCTGGTGTGCAAGTTTTGAGGAGAAATCCCCCATGCACCCGGCGCTTCTTTATTTTTTATTATTTTTCTCCCTTCTGTATTTTGCTCCTTTTTGAAGAAAAAAAGGGTTAAGAAGAAAGTCAGCATTTTTATTTACTTTCTTTCCCCATGCTCCTCTTCTTGTTTGCCTCTTATGTTGGCAGACACAGGACTCATTCCTAACTGAAAATGGGTAATCTGTTTCTCTTAAGCCGGGAGGGGATTTGGGAGATGGTATATGTCTCAGAGGGTTGAACGTTTAGCTTCTCTTCTCAGGTTTATACAATTTGCCACTTGTTTGTGAACTACTTTGCCCTGTACCTTCCTCCTCATTGGTTTTGAGCCGTGTGGCCAATTTCAGACCAATTTGATGCAGCGGGCAGCAGAGATCGGAAAAACATGAATGCTCAGGAAAACAAACTTCATTAGTTTTCGCAGCTCATGGAATCAGCTTGTTTAAACTCCTCATCTAATGACAATAGGAGAATCAGAGGGAAATTCCGCCTTTATCCTGAATTTTGCAAGCACCTTAAGTCTGCAGATGTAAGCTTTCAACGTAAGTGGAATTCGCCTGGAAAGTGGAACACTCTGGGAATGAGTTTCTAAACATGGTAAAGCCAGAATAACTACCCCGTGCTCAGCCGTACTCTCTCTTAATTTTTGTTCTATCCTTACGAAGTCTAACAATATTTTTTCTTATTTTAGTGAGAAATTTTGACCATAAATATCTCTCCCCAGGTAATGGACTTG
This sequence comes from Gavia stellata, assembly GCF_030936135.1. Lineage (NCBI taxonomy): Eukaryota > Metazoa > Chordata > Aves > Gaviiformes > Gaviidae > Gavia > Gavia stellata. Next base: position 3,079,057 of record NW_026776320.1, on the reverse strand, counting down.
CTGTCTAAAACCAGGAACCTGGTGGGCGCAAGATTAGAGAAGACCAGCAGCAAGGTTGTTATGTGGACAGTTTGAAGGTGGTGCCTTGTCGTAATTACGCGCAGATCGAGAGGAACAAGGGAGTAAGGTGAGAACAACGGCTACGACTGCCATGAATGCCACCAGCAGTCGGTCTCACGTGGTCGTCACCATGCGATTCAAACAGGTGTAGTGTGCGGGCACTGTTTCCTCTGTTCAGTGTAGCTGTTTAGCACTCTTAATGAATTTAGTCCTGTTAGATGCACCATAAAATGAACTCGTGGAAGTTTTTGCAGACACAAAAGCCAGGGTGGCTCTGTTTTACCTAGACCCACCATAGTTTATTGCCACCTCCAGGACAGCGAGCAGATGAGAGCATGTTGGGTTTCCTCACCCTGGGCTGCAGGGTCAGCCTCGCCAGCCCACATTTTTGGCGCTCGCACCCTGTCCACCACTGCTGCTCTTGGAGTGAGGATCACCAAAGGCAGAGACGTCCTAAACCACTGCCTGTTTGCAGATGGACTCCGTCTTTAAGATCCTCTATGTCCCAAATATGACAAGTGGTCTTGGAAAATATCTCACTGGTGTCCCGAAATAACCTACGGTCACCGTTTATCTGTGGTAGCTGCTGCTTGCCCGTTAGCGAAACGCAGAGCTCCTGGCCTCAGTACAACAAGCGGCCCTATAGCGAGCAAGCTCATACAGCGCGGCACAAGTGTGGGGCAGTCTGTGGCACCTCCCCGAGCCCGCCTAAGGGAATGCCGCAGTGGGGCAGCTGCAAAGACATGACCCCAGAGGGTCACAAGGCCCGAATCGTGCTGTCCTCGCTGTGTGTGCCCGGGGCCAGGCGGAGGGCTGCTGGGTGACCGTGGTGCTGCTGCTGACGCATGGCCGAACCATCTCAGAGCAGCCGTGTCGGGGGAGACGACTGCTCGCGGCTCCGTTCTGGAAAAGGGGCCTTGCTCCTGCCATCGCTCCCCCAGTTTTTCCCCTTGGTAGACAGATACCAGAACTACAGGCTTTGTTGAAGTCCCCTGTCGACAGAGGCAGAGAGGTGTCTGCAGGGCAGCTTACACAGGACAACCCTGGGCTGGGGCCGGCTGAGGAGGAGGGGGGTCCGGCTGGCCCGGACGTGCACGACCCATCTCGGCAGCACGAGCGAGCTCAGCACCCCACGGCTGCTCGCGCAGGCAGCTCCAAAAGCTGCTCAGCCCTGGCAGGCAGGGCCAGTCCTGGGCTCATCTGGAAGGGGAAGAGGAGGGAGACATCTTCTTTGCAGCCAGGGGAGGTTGGGAGCCAGGGGTGTTTCCATACTCCCTTTCTGCGGGTGCAGGGGATGAGCGGTATTGCCTGTTGCTTAATCCCGAGAGACGGGAGGTCATTTCTTTTCAGGCACACCTTTGCAGTTCTCATCTTTAAAGCAATTCTGCACATAGAAGGTGTTCCAATACCGGTAACTATCCCAAGATATTTCCTCTGAGTTTCTGCAGAGTATCGTTTTCTGTATCTTACTTAATAATGTCCGATCAATTGATTTGGTAATTGTTCCTGCTGTTGATACCATATTTTAACAGATTTTTCTCGACTGAAGCAATCACCAAACGGTCAGTTATAAATCTGGTGGGCTTGGCAGGAAGCAAAAGGCAAAAATCCTCAGGACTGGGAAGAGACAGATTGAAGGAAGGAACACGTGTAAATCTAAGTCTAACCACATTAAGAACTGTCATCAGGTTTTTTTGGTTTTTTTTTTTTTTAATCCTTTCCTGTGAAGTAAAAAAGAAATTTCTAGATATGAAAAAAATCTTCCCTCCATTCAGGATTCTTTGCTGCATGGTTAATCAATGAATAAAGCCTGAGATGTACATAAGAACAAATATAGTGAAGCATGTACATAAGCGTGAATATACTGAAGTTTCTAATCTGGTAGCTTTCCCCCTCCGTGCCCCCCCCCACACCCTCCCCCGCCCCCCAATTTGATTTTGATAGTTACGCTTATATTGTTCACATCTTTTCACTTTATTTTCCCTTAGTGCTCTGGCCGAGGTTGCTACGGAAAAGAAGGTGCTGCATATCCCATGCAGGGACTCGGTCCTGAGGAAACAGCAGGGCCCATCATGGTAAACTGATTCTTGAATTTATATCCCAGTTTACCCGTTGAAATAGAATTGCATGGCTCGAACGTTGGTGAAAGTGGGTGTAGCTTCAAACTTAACTGTTTGCTTTCTATGCAACATAAAGGTGAGAACCCTTCTGCTGGTCAAAAGTTTCTTGCCACTATTAAACGCACTACTCAAATGGAGAGCACTTCTGTTTTCAGAGCAGAAGTGTGGCTGGCACAAAATCTCTCTCGCTCACTCGCTCGCTCTCTCCATTAGAGATACAAACCCCATTTCTTCTGAAAGAGTTTTTGGCATATTTGTAAAAATGTATCTAAATGCAGATAAATCTAGCTAGATAACTCATAAGCACGTGTTTTATAGAAAAGCCATGTTCTTTACATAAAACTAGGCAGTATTACGAAACAGCTACTTTGTTTCCTGAATGCTGAGATTATTGTTTGTGCTGCGCACCAGATATTGCATTCCTAAATAAGATGCAGCTCCCATAGGTTCTTCTTTGTCTCAGGTGGATTAACTGTATCCTCCAGCATCTTTGAAGAGGTATTTTTGTTAAAGAAAGTACTATCAAGTGAAAGATGGAAGGATACAAATAGAAAATGTGCCCATGTGAAAACGTTGCCTGTAAATGCTGGTAGTCCTAAAACAGTTTACTTGAGCTTCTTCAAATGCTAACTCCCGTAATTCACCGAAGATGTTTTGAACAAATTTAAGGACAGATTCTTCAACTGTTACTTGTACAAATACCATCAAAGTGGTTTTGCGAGGTTGGTTTTTTGCGTTGATGCTAGCGTAAGCCAGAGTTACCAGGATTCAAGTGCCTCCAGTATTAATTTTTGCAAAAGCCACCTGTATCCTCTCATCTTTCTGTCTGTCGGTCTGACGGTCTGTCTGTCTGTCTGTCTCATTTCTTGTGAAAGTGTTAAAAAGAGTTAAGTTATAGCCAGATTGCGAAGATGCTAGGGTTCTCCTTTTATGTTTAAAGACCTTAATGGTTGATTTTTCCATGTTAATGCTTATCTGATTTTTGGTAGTGTTGACAGCTCTTTCAAAACGCCTCCTTCAAAATGTAATGTCAGTTCATACTTTTCATATGCTTACAGATTGCGGACGTGAGTCCAGCAGACGTCTGTTACGAAGAAACTCTGTCAACTTTACGATATGCTGAAAGGTACACTTCCATAATTTTTCCCTCTCTGGTCTTGGTGCAAATTGCAGCCAGGTGCTGGGCAAAACGACAAAAGATACCAGTTCAAAGTGATTGACAGCTCAGGATGAAGAAAGAGTGAATCTGTCAGTAAGCAAGGGCAGCATATGAAGAGCTTATTCTGTATTCTTATTAACGAACGGCATATATTTTCACAACTACGTTGTATGACAGCGGTAACTCTTTTTCCTGAGAATTCTGGGTCTCTCTCACAGGTGTGACTTAATTCAGCATCTTTCCTTCCCTTTCTCTCCCAGCACCTCTAAAACTAAGCTGTAGTTTGGGGTCCCACAGACCAAACATGGCTGAAACATAGAACATACAGATGATCCCTGCTGCCAGGCATTTGTCGTCTCTGTTTCCCAATCCCAGATCCCAGCGATAGTGCCACGCAGAGCTATTCCTTCCTGCCCAGGAGCCGCTTGCTCCCCGGCCACTTTCCCAGTCCGTCGGCTCCTTCTGGAGGAGAGGGTTGCCTCTCTCCTCCCCTTTGCTCTGCTCCTGCCCTTTCTGGGGCTCAGCACTGAAAACCGCTCTCTTTGCAGTCCTTTCAGTCAGGCTTTCTCTGGGACTCCAGCACTAATTCTTATTCCAGCTCCCATAAAAAGAGGTCAGGCACTTACACGTCTCTTATCCCAAAGCGGATGGATCGTGGCTCTGCAAGCTCGTAGCCGCAGCAGCCTGGCTGTTAGGAGATATCAGGAGCAGAAGATTTAATGTTTCCAGCCCCAGTTCAGTCCTGCAAAGAGCTGAATTGCTTTCACGTGCCGATTAACGCAAACCAACAAACTCCCCACGCCTGAGCCAGCTCCATGCCGGGGCAGGTGGACTTGTCTCTGCAGGGGATTTGTCTGCCTACCTGGCGTACCCACAGTTACAGTGGATGAGGGCTGGTTTTCAGGTATCCCATCCCACATTGCCCCACATACTGGAGGCACAGCAGCTATGGCTACGTTGCTGCCGGTTAGGGTTAGTTAGCTGGAGAAGAGAAAGTTTTTCCTGGGCTGGCAGGGGCAAAACCAAACCAGGCTGTGATTGCTGGTAACAGTACAAGAGAGGGCATCAGATGCTTCCACCCGAGGAGCAAAGTGGCCATGAGACCTTTTCGCTTGTGAAGTTCCAGAGCTACATGGGATATTTCTGAACAGGGAAAAGAGCAAAAGAAGGGGGGGGGCGGGGGGGAAGAGGAGTAATTTTTGACAGGAAATCTTGCTGTTTGCTGGGATTATCTGGGTACCGGCTTCTGTTTTGTCTTTTATGGATTTTCATATTACCACAAAGCAGTGGTAAATGCAATTCCCGGTGAGAAGCTTATAAGAGACCTGAAGGCTGAAAATAACAAAGTGTTGTCCAGTCTGGCTGGGCTCGGGAGCACAGGGCCACCAACAGCCGACGAAACACGTACGTATTTCAGCATAAATAGCAAGTAGATTTTGACTTCCCCAAGCGTTATCAGGAGGCATCTTTGGTAATCTGTAAGATCGAGGAAGTGTGGTGGGAATGCAGCTGAGGTAGGTCCACCGGTGGATTTCTTACAAAGTGGGTGGCAGAGAACATTTTGAACAACTGTGAACACGCTGCGTGGCTGCCACGGTGCTGGTCCTCGTCCCTCACGGGGTTTGCTATCTTACACGTAGATACCCTGGTTAAAGCTGTTCAGAAGAGGTGTGGTTTTTGCTGGCTGAGCATGAGCGGCAGATCCGGAGCACACGGGCAACGAGGGAGTCCCGGCTGGAGGAAGCCCGGAAGGAGTGGGAGCACCAGTATGCCGCCGTGGCTCAGGCGAGTTTCCCAGTAAGAGGCATCGCGGCCAGATACCTTAACCTGTGGTCTGATGTTTTCCCGGTCTTGTCATCTTTCAGATTTGTTACTCACACACCTCTCTGCCAGCAATGCCCCGACAAGACCTTCCAGGGGCTTTTAAGCCTGGGTAAACCGGCAATAACGTAGCCCTTGGTTAGGGGTCCACAATGTAATATCAAATCTCTCATGAGTTCAGCTGACAGAATATGCTGTCTACTTCTAACTACATTATAGTTTCTTGTCTTCATTTTGTAGTTATAAGAAATTATTACGGAAATAAGAGATGCCAGTGAATGCACCGAGCCATGTCGAAGCAGCTCAGGCTTGTGTCGTTTCAAAGTCCTTGACAGGGAGAACCAAAGATATTCCCTGTAAAACCAGTCATGAGATAAACACCCTGGAACGTGGGGCAGACGTGTGCTTTGTTCTTTTTCTTAAAAAAGGTTAATACTGCTTTTAATTTGGGGCATGTTTCTGAAAGCAACCGATCTCAACGTGACTTATTTAGCCAGACAGAAGCATTTCAGTAGGAGGCTGTGGCGTGTAAGAGCCAAGGAGTGCGTGACAGGCTGCTCTGGGAAAGACGGGGTCTGATGGTGACTTGCTTAATAAATCGTTCAAGGCACACCTTCACTGAAAGGCCATATGCTGCTCCCCTCCCAGTTGCTCTTCGCGAACCGTTTCTTTGCTTCAACATGGGTAACTGCCAAAGGGAGGCGTCAGGAAATTCGCTATCTGCGTAGAGCGGCGATCGCAGCAAGAGGGCTGGGTTTAATGGGGAGAGCACAGCTTTACAGGAATCCAGCGCGTTTTGTGCGGGTCTCTTGATTTTTGCACGAAGCACGCATCACGCAGCAAAGTTGCTGCCTTAAACAAAAGTGCTTGACTTCTTCCTTAATGAAGGAAGGTGACTCCAGGTCTGGAGCTTCTGCCAATGGAAAGAAGCGTGGTGTCAGCCTTTCAGGTCTAATAATTGCTTCCTGATCGTGCTTGGTAAACTTATGGGAAATTTAGGGACTTAATTCTGTGGGGAATGCTGAACCCCACGTGGTGTGTATGGCTAAACGTGGTAGTTCAAGTGCCTTCTTAGTCTGGACGGTTGTATCAGTCTTGGCTGGCAGCTGCCACAGCTGCCACAGGCGTTTGGGCACACAGGACTGTATCCTGTTCTGCTGAGGACAGCTCCTCATTCACTGACTGCATCAACTCGTTTTCCTGCATTGATTTGCCTGGGGTTTGCTTTTTTAGGACAGTGAAATGAACTTAATCAGGCATCTATTAATTTTGTTTCTTCTACCTAGTAAGCTGTCAGGTACGGTTTTAGAGAAATAACGGTGACAAGGCTTTGCTGGTGTGGTAGTGTTTTCCTTATGTGGTGGAGAGAATGCTTAAATTGGTAGGAGAGAGTCACCAAAAACCAGGGCCTGTTGCACGTGTTGCAAATGCTTTTGCAGTTCAGCTTGTCAGGTTGCTGCTCGTAAAAGTACGTTTCAGAATGAGCTATTCAAAAGCCGTGTGGGCACGGTGCTGGGCAGCCTGCTCTAGGTGACCCTGCTTGAGCGGGGGGGTTGGGCCACGTGGGTTCCAGGGATTGGAATCCTCTTTGTTGTGATTCTGTGATTCCGGAACTTGTGCTGAGAGGGGCAAGCGGTGTGGTACGCTGGAAATGCCTTATTAACTACTGTCTCCCTGTGCTGGAAGGCAGCGTGTGTGTTCAGTACTGAGACACTTGGCACCTCCATCCATCTGTCCAGGTAGAACAAGCAATGTAAAAAAGAGCGCAATTTCAGAACTGGCTTTAGGAACTTTTGCTAGCTTAGCCACGTTAGGCAGGGACTGCAACCCTTGAATGGAAGTATAGTTTTGTTAGAGAATAACCATATGAGGTAGCTGGGTAAACTGGCTCTAGTGTCAAATTCCGATCTGTGTTGGTTTTGTTTGTTTTCTCATTTAAAGGGAAATCAAGGCTATGGTCTGCATCAGACACAGGATCTTAGCTGTTGGGGGCTGTTGGGCTAGAGAGCTAAAATTCTTTCTTCTTCTCACCTTCTGCTGTAGATCTGTGCTTCTTGGAGAACTTGTGGAGCATCCGCACAACCTCTGCAAGACAATGTGTAGGGTGCACTTGTGTGAAGTAAGCCTGACTCCAGAATTCTGATACAGACAGTCTCTGTTGTGCTAGTGGCTTTTAAGACTAAAACTTTGGTTTTGGATTAAATGTAGGGGTTTTGCCTAAAACATTTGGGGGAGGTTTTCTGCCTAAGTGGGAAAGAAATGACCCAGTGGTACTCACTAAATCACCGGCTAACTCGCTCACAAAATCCTCTTTCTGCAGGAGTAAATTATGGCAAACTTCTGTCAAGCTCAAAACTATTTATGGCTGACATGAGTCTATTTTTGCATTGTTTTCTTTATTTACAGTGAAGAATGGGAGAGCTAACGGCTCGGGCAACGAGCAGTCTGCTGCAGTTTCCAGAGGTGACTCTTCAGGCACTTGGGGAAGATGGCATACCCCTAGATTCTGTGCTGTGCGGGAAGCTTTCTAGAGGTGAGCATTTTCCCTTAAATTTGGTGGTGGTATAAAGCTGTTACGGCCTGGAGGTTACCTGAAGCATAGGGTCATAGTATCAACTGTGTCAGGTTGGCGCTGTTAAGATGCATCAAGTTTGGAGAGAACAAAAAGGATGTTGTAACGATTGAAAATGCTAATATTAAAACACTAGTATAGTTAAACTTTGAAATTACAACCACGTGCACCGATCCTGTGCTATTAGAATAATTTACTTAAACGTGCTGAGTCAGTGAGCTCTCCTCAATTTCTGCTTAAATACAAGGCAGTTTTGCAAAAAGTAGTAGTGTTGGTTTGGGCCGTATTTATTTGCACCAGCTCAAGCTCTATGACCGTCATAACATCACACGCAGAAATAGTTCTCCCACACTGTTACAGCGGCAAAAGCCCCTGCTTTTTCTTTTCTAGTCTGAATAAAAACAGAAGGAAGAGGGCAGCACTGTTAAGCGCTGCAGCTGTATTTCCAAAGTATTTAATAGGATGCCGATGAGTAGGCAGCGAGAGCTGCTGGAAGTGGCTAAGCAGATTAGGTAGGTGACTTTCCAGGTGATCTGAAAGCAGAGCTGGGTGCCGAGCTGGATGTCGAGGCTTCTGTCAAGACCAGGTAGAATCTATCTGCCTAACTGTCAATGCAGTAATGGAGTTAATACTTCCTTCGAGTTTGAAGCAGTTCAGTGGAGCAAATGTCTTAAATTCTTTCTGTGATCGGCACGTGTAAAAGTTTAAATTTACTAACGCAGTGCCCGTTTTAAGACAATCTCTTGCTGAAGTCCAAATCCCTGCCCAAAGTAGGCACGCGTCAAGTGAAATTTATAAACTAAAAATGAATTGGCTTAGATTTGTTATGTTTGAAGTATGCTTCAAGACTTGTATTCCCGTCTGTATGTAGATGATTTCTAGCAAAACCAAGCCGACTATGGTATAAAGACTATAGATCAATATATTGCAATCTTTATCCCAAACGATCAAAATTCTTCAGTGCAGGAATGACAAGTACAAATGCAAAATAAAAAGGTGGTTGATGTTAAGATGTGTTGCTTGAGGATTTCAATGGGTGATTTTAGAGAACTGACCAGAATTAGGGAAGTCGGTGTTCCTCCGTTAGGGCCTTTTATTGAAGGAAAGGGGCAGTGACTGTGACTTTTTTCAGTTGTTTTGAGTCTTGTGTTGGAAAGTTGCTTTAGTCGGCTTTCTTTTCTCTTACAGGGAGAAATGGCCTAGCATGGTTGGCGTGTGGTCCTCAACTGGAGGTGGTGAACTCTGTGACAGGAGAGCGGCGCTCTGCATATCGTTTCAGTGGAGTAAATAAACGGCGTCCCACTGTTCGTGTGGTAAAGGAGTTTTCCTGGCAGAAGAGACCTGGACTACTGGTTGGGTTGGAAGAAGCAGCGGGAAGTGTTCTCTGTCTGTACGACCTTGGAATATCGAGAGTGGTTAAAGCAGTTGTTCTTCCAGGAAGGGTACGTACTTTTTAAGCGGTGAAAGGAAGTTTTATGTTGTTAGGTGCTGCATAATCCTGCTTCAGGAAAAGCTTTGGAGCGCCTCTTTGTAGGAGGTGTTTTGTTCTGTACTGCATTAACGTACTGTGACTTCAGAGAATCCAGTCGAGAGAGCCTTGATGTAAAATCTTGGGCTTAATGGTACCATTATCTTCTGAGTCTACTGAGAGTAAACCAAATTTCCTGCTTTTATTGTAGAGCACATAGTTACCTAATTCTCCGCTTCCACAAAAAGGCATTGCAAAATACCTTTTCCTGGCCAGAGTCAGAAAGGAAAAAACCCCACTCTTTCAAGCGTCCATAGCATGCATTTCCTAAACGGTTAATTTCTGTCAGAAATAATGTCTTTAAAATACCTCAAACTTCCACAGTTGTGCTGTAAATGACTGAGACACATTCCCATGAATCTCAGGCTAGCAAGCAGGTCTGACTTTAGAGCGGAACACATTTTTGTGTTGACCTAAGTAGGAAAAATGAGCCTTGAGTGAGGTATCTGACAGACTGTTGAAAGATTGACTTTCAGTCTGAAGTCCTTGAATCTCTGCTCATTGAATATTGTGTTTGTGTAGATGGGATGCACTGGTGTGATGTTACTCATTTTTTTCAGTCTTCTGTAACCCATAAACTCAAGTGTCGTAATGTCCCCTAGTCTCATTGTCTTAATGTAAACAAGAATCAGCGTCAGTTAATAGAAAACCCAGATTCCCTGTATTTTTCTCACCTTAGAATCTGCCACAAATAAATACTTTTCTGTTACTCAGCTTTCCATAATGTGATTTGGTTTAACTTGCTAGAATACAGCTGGAGGGAGTTTTGTTTGTTTGTAGTGCTACAGCACGATTACTAGCAGTAAGCATTTGTATTGTGGTAATTTCTGAAGATATGAGTTGGGTTGGTGCTCCGCTGTGTTAGTTTGCCTATCATCTTGATAAATCTTAGAGTTTGAGGTGGAAGGACAAGCTGTGTGCTGACATCAGCGTATAATCAGCAAGTAAACTATGTTTGTGAAAAAGGTCATAGCTTTGTTAAGTTTTATTTCTTTGATCTACGTAAGCAGGGAATAGGAAAAGGAAAGGTTAAGAAGGATCACGTCACATACCGAATCTGCGTCTACCAAAGTGATTTGAAATAAAATGTAGTTAGACCTGCCCGTTGTATTGGGGAGTTCTTCTATACCGCAAGGCAATGGTTCAGGAGAAAATATGAAGAAGCCTCGGGGGGAAAAGTTGGCTGTTGTGTGATAAAGGTTATGGATTTTGGAATAAAGCCAAAGCTTACCTGAAGTTCTGCTCTTATGCCCTCAACGCTCTTGATGACAAGCATGTTTGGCCTGTTGCTTTCGTTTTGCTTCCTATCTTTTTGCTATTAGCTTAGTTAGATCAGCATAGCCAGGCCACAGGTATTGCTAGTCGGACTGTTAACTTCTAAGTTGTGAGTGGGAGTAAGGGTTAGCAAGAACAAGTAGATAAAACTTGCCCTTGGCCACTGTCCCTATGCTTTGAATTTATTCTGTAACTCATACTTCCAAATTATACATTATGTAACATGCGTTTTTAATCTGCTTGAACGTTTCTCTGATTTCCGTAATGACTATTTTTAAAACTAAACTGCAGACCTAGTCTTAACATCACGTTCTGCAGTTTTTGTTGTTACTGTTTTAAGGCTTTGATGAGCACCTTAATTTCTGGACTGTTTTCCGTGTGGGTATATCTTCAGTGGACAACTAAGTTCTACAGGTTAACCCTAACTTTGAGCAACTCTGGTCCAAGGTGTCAAGCCATTAGTGTATTAATACGGGGTATTTATAGTGACTGTATGACTGCCTTTTAGTGTAAGAGCAGATGTGTAGTCATTCAGAGAGCAAAGAATGAGTTAAAAAACCCAAACTCACAAGCTGAGAAAGAATTTAGGCATAATTTTTTTTTCTTTTTTTTTCCTTTTTTTTTTCTTGGTCTCTTCTCCCATGTATCTAGCAATAGAACGAGAGGAAATGGCCTCAAGTTGCGCCAGGGGAGGTTTAGACTGGATATTAGGAAAAATTTTGTTACTGAGAGAGTGGTCAAACATTGGAAGAGGCTATGCAGGGAGGTGGTGGAGTGACCATCACTGGAGGTGTTCAAAAAACGTGTAGACGTGGCACTTTGGGACATGGTTTAGTGGGCATGGTGGTGTTGGGTTGATGGTTGGACTTGATGATCTCACAGGTCTTTTCCAACCTTAATGGTTCTGTGATTCTGTGCTCTCTAACTGCCCTCTGGATATACAGGTGAAATGCCGCAGACAACTGAAAGAGTTAATGGAGTATTATTTGAACTGGATTCTAGTAAAAGCAAATCTGAATTTAAAACATTCATTATATTGAATTGGTTTCTAATGGTTGTATGTTTCAGAACTATGGAAGGGTTCAAATTTTGCTGGTTTGTATGAGGCAGAAGGGTAGCATTCAGATTCAGTGAGGTGAGAAAAGCGTCCTTTCTTCATTCCCAGAATGAGTTGGCAGTAGTCTGGGAGAATATGAAAAGCCAGTGCATAGCGCAGTGGAAAAATATGCAGTTTCAGGAGCTTCTACGTGGAAAACTGAAGTGTTAAAACCAGGCAACATTTTTGGAAGACCGTATGCAAAAATGGAAGAGATTCCTTTGGGGCCAGTTGTACAAGGAAAGAAATCTTAAAAGAAAAAGAAGTTAGAAGGAACACTTGACCTTTGGCTAATTCTGCAGCAAGATATGTACAGTATTTTGAAGATTGGAAATTTCATTAGCTTTCCTATAAATCTGACAGAAACCCAAGTTGTCCAAATTACTGTAGGTACTTCTAAGATTAGAATTCTCGTGACCAAGATGAAAGGTAAATTCTGTGGTAGATTTCCAGGCAGTGTAGTCCCAGCAAGTGCTTGATATGGGAGAGGAGAAAACTTTGGGGCTTAGGGGTTTGGTTATTTTTCCCCACCTCTTGGGGGGTGGAGGGGGGCGGGGGAAATGTATTAAAAAATGGACTGCCTTGTGATGCTCACTTCTTTGTTTTACTTTCCTGTCAAACTGTGCTGTTGATGTAAAGGTTCCTGGTTTTGTCGTGCTGCTTTTTGTAAGAAGGCTAAACCATAGCCTCTGTTCTTTTGTTGTATAGCTTTAGTGCCGGAGTCTTTGTGCGCTTGTATCTCTGCTAGAGCAGTCCGTATAGTCCTGGGACGTGTTGCAGGTGCTGAAAGGTCTGTCTTCCCCTTGTAATAAAGCTGCGTGCAGACTGCTCCGCATGTTCAAGAGCAGTGTGCGCTTCTTCCTTAGCTGGAGTTAGCTCTTTCTCTAACAAGCTGCTGTTCTTTTTGCCGTTGTTTTAGGCTGGCTTTTAAAATTTCTGTTAACATTCCTAAAAGTGCTGGTGTGCATTTACACCTTTTCTGACTTTATCTGGTGGTTATTTTTATTCTAAATGAGGACTCATGTAAATTTTGCTAAGCTACTATCTCCCTTCAACACTTTCCAAAAATGTTTCATTCCCATGGAAAATGGTGTGTCTACCATGCAGCTTGTCCGCTGCCTCATCTGACTTACAGCCATGATCTCTCCGAATACCTGTTTGGCAAAGAAGGCGTAGACTGTATCGCAGTGCTGATGGGCTGTGAGCAGTGGGAGAACTAGGTGTAGCTTTGTCTTTCTAACTTAAGTCCCTTAAATAGGATGAAGTTTCTTGCATATAACTGGTTTTCTGTGTTTAATTCTTAGAGTTAATTATTTCTAAGTAGGGAGTGGCAATTGGTAAGCTGTAATAATAGAATGGACCTTTTCAGCTGAAGTTAATTCAGTTAAATATTAACTTGTCGCTTTCCTGCAGGTAACTGCCATAGAACCCATAACTAATCACGGAGGACCCAGTACGAGCACTCGGCACCTACATCAGAGTCTGCGATGGTTCTTCGGAGTGGCAGCCGTGGCTACAGATGTTGGTCATCTACTTCTGGTTGACCTTTGTTTGGATGATTGTTCTTGCACTCAGAATGAAAGAGAAGCATCGGGTAAGCTTGCCGTTTTTAAGCTTGAATTTAAAAGTCAGAAATCTTGTGTCTTTTAAAGAAACTATATGCATCCCGCTTTGAAGATACTCGTGTGCAGACATTCATGGCTACTGGTTACAGGCGGCGGTTTGACATCGTGTAGTGCTGAAGTGATTAAAAATGGGAGTGGCTTAATACGCCTTCTAATGTTATAAATGCCCCCCTCCCACCAAGATCCCCATGTCACTATGATTCTTGCCAGTGAGGTGTAGGAATTTTCCCATCTGGGTCAGTGCAGCTGCCTGATAGGAAGTTGTGTCAGAGGTGCCCTATTTCTTGGGAATGTTCTTCTGCTTCTGTTAATTGACTTGGGGCAAATTTTAGGCTTGTTTTTTAAAATCAACCCGACTTATCAAAAGTCATGCGTTTGGATGAACGAAATCTCTGATTTGTGTGTTCAGATTGCATAGACTGTTTTGGCTATTACAACAGTGGCTTCAGGAGCTGATGTCACTTCAAATAGCTTCGTCATGAGGCCCAAACTCCTGATTACAGAGTCCAAGAAGAATTTGTCTATGAAGGCTACACTTTTACCTGGTTTTGAATGACGAGTGAGAACAACTTTCCGATCAGAGAGTTGTTGCGTTCTTTGAAAACGTACAAAATGGAAATGGCAAAACCAGTGTTGCATAAAGGGGTATTTTGCCTGGGACGGTAGAATTAGGTTATACACCTTGTCACGTCAGTGTTTAAAATGCAACCTAAGTGGCATAACACATTCATTTATTGCGTCGTGTTGGGTGTCTAGGTCTGGAAGCTGTCACTGGAATTCCTGCTGAAGTTGCACAAAGAAGAGAAACTGTGGCCGGAGAAGGGAGACATCTCTGTTTGCAATTACAAAATCCTTCAGGAACAGCAATATCAACCCTGTGCTACATAAGCAGAAGCAATCAGCTTGCTGTGGGTTTTTCAGACGGCTACCTGTCACTATGGAATATGAAAACTTTGCAGAGGGAGTAAGTAGGCCTTTACACTTGGCCATGCCTGGAGGTGCAGGGCTCTCAATGTTTTGCTTAAGGAAGTATGTTAATTTAAAGAGAACTTTTTCGGGGACTGAAATTCTGAGTATAGTCTTGGAAGGTTTAGAAATCCTCTTCTGAAATAACTGTTAAGTCATACATGGACTAAATGGGACCGCCTTCTCCCCAATGGACTAGGATTGTTTTCCGTATTGTGCCTGTGGATTGAGGAATTGTGGAAAGCATGCTTCTTTGGGTTATGCCAAGCAGTTAGGATGTGATAGAGCTGGTTTCCATAAGACAGTTTGTTCTATCAGTAGTATTCAGTGAAAGCAGGAAATGTGTGTATTTTGACAAAACAGATTTTAAAAATTATTTTTCAGGAGAAGTTCCTGCAATTAGGGCATATGTTGAAAGGCTTAAGTATGTTAATAATGTGATTTAACCTGTAGGCACCACTCTCAGCTTGAAGGAGGAAGGATTCCTGTTTATGCTGTTACTTTTCAAGAGCCTGAGAATGATCCTCGCAATTGTTGCTACTTGTGGGCTGTTCAGTCTACACAAGAAAGGTGAAGAAAAACTTACTATTAGCCACTGAATTAATTTTTATATATAGAGATATATTTGTTCACGTACAGTTAATACCTGTATATTTGTTTTGTTTGTTTAGCTGTGCGGGAGATTCTCTCAGGTAGGGAAGCTGTTAAGCTTACAATGCAATTTTGACAGGATTCAACGGACGTGAAGGAGGGACCTAGGAGTTCCTCTCTTCTGAAAGAAGGCAAAGCAATACAGTGGCTGTATTTTTGTGCTTACATTCTTAAGTGATTTCCTTTGTTGCTTGATGACTGCTTCATGCTTTGTCTGATATTCACACCATGGTATTAACACAGTAGTTGAGGCTGCAGACCTAGAACACTAACCGTGCCGACATAACAGCCTGCTGCCCCTAAAGGAGGGAGGTGACGGTACTGCCCATTACCTTGTGCCAACTTTAGCAGTCTCTGGAGCCTTCATGAGCCAGTTCAGCTCACCTGGCAGAGAACGATCACTGTTCAGCAGAAAAGTCAATGGCTTCCTGCTGGGCTAATGGATGAAATCGATATGTGGAAGGGTGCAGCATATGCAAGAGAGGGACTGGAACTCTGGTGGTGAGGGAAGGAGAGAAAGGTATCTCTCTCTCTCTCTCTCAGCATCAGCAAGCTGTTTGATCAACTCAGCTGTTCATAGGGTGGCAATCTTTTTAAGGTTGACTTTAAAGCAGTTTTGATTGAGAACTCTTCCCTGTGAAGAACTATTTCCGACAATTTTTAGCCCATACAACACAGTAAAGCTTTCAGAGGGTATGGTTAGCATTTGCCCCTGAAGCGGTTAGTGTCAAAATTTCCTCCTTTCTGTTTCAGCGGCCTAATGTGACCAATTATCATGTCTTGGGAAGTGCTGTTTGTCTCTTCAGCAAGAGAGCGCTACTAAGAAAACTTCAGTCTAGATCTAATAAAATGATAATGAGGACTATAAAGCAGCTTTGTAATCAAATTTCATAATGTACACCTCTTTCAGTGAAGGTGATGTTGTGAGTTTACGTCTGTTGCAGTTAGCATTTGGTGACCGAAAACGCTTGGCATCAGGACAGGTCATGTATGAGGTAAGACGTGCACGTATGTGAAAGGATGAAAATCGTAGTTTTCTCTAAGCGAGGATCAGTTAAGTTGGCAGGGGTAATATTTACCATCAAAATTCAGAGGTGACTAAAAAACCGTAATCTTTGGCTGCGTCTTCTTGGGCATGGCCTTTGTCCATACTTTTTGACAACAACTCACGCCATTTCATACTGCGGCGTCGTGTGTTCCAACTAGATTCATCTGCAGAGAGCCCGTATAAATTCAGTTGCTGAGGAGGAAGCAGCTTTTACAAATAAAATTATTCTTCATTTAAACACCAGATTAATGGCATGTCAGAAGAGAAGATAGGGCTTTGAATAGCTTTGTTTAACCAAACTGCAAGCTTCTGTCTGTCTCCCTTTCTTAAAGTAAGGTCATGCAGCTTTATTCTTTTCTGATCTTTGGGTTTATATATTCTTGTTTCTCTCTTGAGCTCTGTCAGCAGGACTTCAAATGAAACGTGTCTACAGTGTCTCTCTTAAGTGTTGGTCCTGAAATGTAGGAGCTCTAAAGATATCTCCTTCTACTTTTTGGCTGGGTTACCTATGAAATCTACTCTTAAAGCCAGCAAAATACGTCAATACAGGAACCGGTGGTATGATTTGGTCAAAAGAGTAGACGTAAATTGTTAGAACTGGCTCCAATGATGATGTTGTGTTTAAAATAGAGGTGAGGTATCATTATATCTCAGAGATGTAACAGATAGCAGACGCATCTGTATAATGTATAATTCTCTTCGGTAGTATGCTTGAAACTCTTCCAAAATCTTTTTGAGGGGGAAGCGATCTTAATTCCGAGCAATTCTTTCCTCCTCTTTTGATACTTTCTCTTGCATGTTCTCAATAGGTATGCAATGAAATAGGGGTGATTCTTGCATCGTGGTACTCCGTTTCAATAGGGACGGGGCGTTTTGATTTTTTTGAATAAGTTTAAATGTTGACCTTTTTCCTTATATATGGGAAAGCTCCTTCCTCATCTGTAAATGTTGCTGTTGAATAGATGAAGGTTAGGCGTTTGGAAAAGGTGGTGTTTCTTTAAAATGCATTACCTATCCTGGTGACAAGGTATAAATATCTTCAAGTCATTCAGCGTGGTCTAAATATGGATGTCATCTCCTTATCTTTATGTGCATTTTTTTATGACACAAACGTACGATGCTCTAGAGGAACAGAGCACCCTGATTAGTTTTTTTCCGAATTTTAAATTAAAATTTAATTTGGTGGGGTTTTGTTGTTGTTGTTGTTTTGTTTGGTGGTTTGTTTGGGTTTTTTCTTAATTGTAGAGCGGCTATTTGTCCACAATACACACATTCATGTGTTGCATTGTAGACAGTTTGAAGGAATGCTGTATTTGGAGAGGCAGTATTTCAGTTAATGCTTGCTTAGAAAATGGTGGTATCAGAGGTTCAACACAATCCTGCTGGAGTTTCTGTATATCCCAACGTAGCTTGCTGACTCCGTAGGAATTCGTGATCCTAAACGCATTGCCCATGTGCATCCCACGTCCTCTCTGTTTTCCCCTTTTGCTGTTGGGTGTGCTCGGTGAAGGAACTGAGGGATATTTCACCCATTAGTCTCTGACCAGATTAGAGGAGGAGCTGGTAAGAGCTTACGTGGTTTGAAAGGAGATTGCTAAGCAGTAAGAAGTTCTCATAGCTACTAGAGAGAGAGATGCGTTTTCACTCTAGTGGTGAGCTTATAGAGAACACCTCTCAAAAGAGCTTTAGCTGCTGTAATGCCATGACTTCTCTACCTACCTCAGTTCTGTTCTCAAGACATGGAGCAAAGAGCTTTGCATGCATATGACGTGTTGCATTATTTCAGATATCTCTTTGTAGATATATATTTAGGTTTGTAAAGAAACCTTGATGTTGCAAGGCATTCTGCAGAACATGTTTAGAAATGAATAATGTTAGGGAAATGCTAACTTTTGAAAGCGTGCAAAGCCTTTGCAGCCAAACTTACCTGTTACGATTTGGCATTTAATTCTCTTGCATGTCAGCTGTAGTTTCTATTTGCCATCAGAAATAAGCGCGTGGGAAACATACACTAGAATATGCATATTATATTAGAGATATACGTTCTTTCGTATTTAGGTATAATGTATGTTTTTATCTCCAAATGACCTTTTCTCTCTCCTTTCATTTTTTCCCCAGGGTTTGGAATACTGTGACGAAAAGTGCAGTTTAGATCTCACAAATGGAGCCATTCCCCTGAGAGGGGAGGCCAGCAATACCAAATTACTCAGCTGTCAGACTGTAGAAAAATTTCCCAACCATGCTGACGGAGAGGATAGCATTAACAAAGGTTTGTTCTGATGTCCGCGTTTGGCTATTCTAAAATAAATGGGTTCGGAATCTAAGCGATGAATGCTGCTCTGTACCCACAGTCTGCAAGTCTTAAATATCTGTATAGACTAGCTTGTTGGGCTTATTTAAAAAGAAAAATTGGGTGCTTAAGTTATGTGGGACTCCTTTAAAGGAAAAAATAGCCTTTATTTTATGCTTGCTGACATGCCATAGCGATGTATGGTGGGGTCATGTCAGTGTTCTATTCCTCCAGGTGTTGTCTTGGAACAGTAAGATCATTCTCTCCCTTGCTTAGGAATGTTACCTTTCTGTCTCCTTTTTATGAAGTTTGAGGCATGGAGAAATACCTGTAATTTTTCTGATGGTTTCTAATGAGCTTTTTTTCAGAATCTGTCCAAGTTAAGTTCTAGGCACACATGAGCTTCTGCTGGATGTGGGTTGAGGCTAGCAATGAAGCTGTCTTCTGAATGATGAAAATAATTGCTATCTTCAAAGGCAGTTTCAGGGGCTAACAAAACTGAAAAGGCACAGAAGTTCACAATGCAACATAGTAAAGTGTGTGAGGATCCCTAAACGGTCATGATGAATTCAAGAGAGAATCATTTTGCCAAACAAAGTGTCGTCTTGTTCCTTGCCCCATTAGGGTGAACGATAGACCACATACTTTGCTTCTTACATCTGGAGAATGCATTCTCCCCAGAGAAGAAAGACCATTCCACTTACTGAGAGAACTGGAGTGCAGCATTGTGAATGTTTTATGTTACAGTCTTTATTCCGCTTTCCTGTTTGTTGGGTTTGGGTTCTTTTTGTATTTATTTTTGTGTGCTAGTTGTGTTCTTTCATTCTGAATATGCTGGGGAGGAGCTATTCTTAAAATTTGTAATTGACTCAAATCTGGAAATTAATAATGCCAGCTGAGCAATACAAGTGTATACAATAAGTATTTGTCTGCTTTCTGAAAGTAGCAATGTATGTGTTGCTAGCACATCTTTTTTTGCTAAACTGTTCATCTAGCTAAATGTCTTGGTCAACTCTTCATGTATGGAAAACCGAATTAGCTAGTAAGCGTGTATTTGATTTGGCTTAGAACTGATACAGTTTGAATGAGAAAAAGAGGCAGTATGACTGAAACCTACCACAGGGATGTTTGCTACTCCGTACATCATTTTTTTTATTATTCTTAGCAAGTGGTGTGTTTCAGGAGTGATAGAACAGGATTAAGCCAAAGCAGAAAGTGGTGTTTTAAAAATAGCAGCTGTATCATATTTTCTACAAATAAGAAACAATGTCTTGTCTTTTCCAGTAATATCCCCTGACACCAGCGTATCAATCTTCAGTTGGCAAGTGACGACATGTAGTCAGAGAAAACCATCTACTTATTTGGGTGTATTTGACATTAATCGCTGGTATCATGCTCAAATGCCAGACTCGCTAAGGTAGATTTTCATTAAGTTGTTCTCAACGTCCCTGCAAATAATTCATTTGAAAGTCGGCGTTCAGCTTATGCACTTGTTTTCTTTAAGGCCAGAAGAGTTCCTTCATGATTGCCCCTATTTTGCACTGTGGTCACTGGATACTGTAATAAGTATGACTTCGCCAAACCTCATTTTGGATATTCTGGTCCGTGAGCGGAGTCTAAGTCGGGGACTTCCTCCTTCTTATCCACCACCGGAGCAGTTTTTTCATCCAAGCACCTATAATTTTGGTAGGTATTTCACCGCTTTTAACAGCGAGAAGCGTAAATTGAGGTCCAACGCCATTTACTGGTTCTCTTGTTTGTTGTTTTTCACTCAACAACCAAACCAAACCAAAAAACCCCAACCCCCCACAAACCCAGCTCTGATTACATTGTACCAGCAAGGTATGTAATGTTGTGAAATGCATCTGACATTCTGCTGAGTTTTGGGGTTTGGTGCTTTTGTCACGTAGCCGGTGAAGTGGTGATGGTTACAAAATGAAATGACTTTGAACTGAAGCTCAAAGCACAGCACCTCGATAGCACTAGAGATGAAATTTCTACACGCAGTAATAATTTTTTAAAAAAGGTTTGCCTGCGATCTGACGAAGAAAATGGGTACTCAGTTATAGCTTTCCAGATATTGCTGTTTAAAAAAAGTAAAGTGGTCCTAATATAACTGTGAGAGCATGGAATGTTGTCAAACGTTCCTTGTTTCTGCAGATGGTTCGTGCTTGCTGAACTCCGGAGTCGTTCATATGACTTGCACCGGCTTGCAGAAGGAGGTGATCTTTTACTGTATCTTTATTGAGACTGTCAAGAGATGTAGCTTTTCTAAGTTTTCTCTTGCACTGCTTTCAGTGTCAGAGACCATTCTATGCTCATCCTGCCCATCCACACGCAGAATCGCAATTGTACCCTGCCAGTTTTATGCCAATGGCAACGTTTTCGGTCCACTCTTGGGACTTTAGAACTACCATTGTCTATTCTTGAAGCACGATCAGGGATTGAGTGTCTAGAACGGAATACAACGTTGCTGTAGGAGCAAGAACAAAAATGTCGTGGAAGGCGGCGAAAGCTGTTACTTCTATATTATCCATCAGTCCAACTGCCTGCTTAGGCTTGAGTTAGGGTTTGGATCCCTGATTAACCTGAAAAAGGAGGACAAAATGGAGAAAATGAAAAATTATTTGACTGTTTAAGAAGCAATGAATTCTTTGTTCTCCCAGACTTGGCCAAATCATAACTTCTGAGCCACTGCACAGATTGTAACAAATAATTTTGAATTAAGTTTGAGCTCACTAAACATTTCCAACGTCAACCAGCTTCTGCACAAACAAGCATAGAAAGGGTCTTCCACAGTGTGATTTGAAGTTGTGCTGTTGCTGGTTCAGCTATTGAAAGTATGTAAGATTCTCATTTTACTTTGTCTGTTATGTTTAGAAGGAGCAGTTAGAAGCGGTATTGTCAGCTGCTGTCCGGACAGGTTCTTTAGAACTTCTGACTGGGTGCATTAAACAATGGGCATCTGAAGGTAATACTTCTTTACATTGTTTTTATGTTATATATTGGTTAGTTTGAAGTTGTTGATTTGTTTCTTTTTTGTTGTCTCTTTTTAAAGAGCAGCCAAGTTCTGCTGCTAATTTACGGCTTGTTCTTGAGTGGACATGGAACAAAGTGATCTCTACAAAAGAAGAATTGGACCAAATATGTGAGTACTAGTGTAGTCATTCCACAAACATAAAATCATTCCTTCTAATTGAGCTTATCCAGTAATCTGCTGGTATATGGCATTGCACGCGGTTCTTTAAGTGTGCTTTGAAACTCTGAAATTGCTCTGTAGGCTAATGCTTTAATGTTTGTTCTTGAAAAGGTGTTCCGCTCTTTGATGGCTCTTGCAACTTCGTTGACCCACAGACGTTACAGTCTCTTCAGCACTGCCAGTTGCTTTTGAGCAACCTTAGGACAATCTTAAACTGTTCTCTAACAGAAGCACAAGAGCTGACTGAAAAAGGTTTGTCATAGTATTATTAAATCTTTGGTATGCTTTCTTAAGGTTTGGAATTATGCTTGGGTTGTAATTGTGGGAACGTGAGCTTTTGTTGGGTTTGGTGATTGGAAGACGGTTAAATTTAGCTGGGCGAAGGGGCTTAAATCTGAGAAGCTGGGACGACCACTCAATATGCGTTGAGTTCAGGGAAACAGTTTCTTGTGGAGTTCACGCAAGCGGCTAGGGGAGACTACACTCAGCAAGAAGCTATGTAAGCAACTGGGTTGAAATTGCAGCACCTGAGTGTGGTAATGCTCAACATGTTTCTTTTTAATTCTTAGCCAGCAATTTATAATTGCATGCAAATATTGAATTGCAAATTACTAAAAAAGATAAAGGAAGCGCAAATGAGTGACTTGTAAAGTAAGTTACTTGAGTTTCTATAGCTTTTTAGATCATAAGTTGTTCTTGGCATATTGAGAAAAAGAAAGACTGTCCCTTTGCTCTAGTAAAAATCTCTGCTACTTGAAAACCAGGTGTCGTCTTCCTGCGTGTATTTAATAGTTCAGGCTTAATTTTGTTTTATGTTAACCTTTAGTGAATCTGGTTCTTTGGAGGGGTTGCTTTCTCTTTTGGTGGTGATTGTGGGTTTTTTCTTCAAATAAGAAAGCGATACAGAGTAGAAAATGCAAAGACGAGAGATTTCTACCAGGTCATTTTTGTATTTTCTATGTAGTATGATGAAGGGAGTTTTGTAAAAAGGAAAGGAATTGCATAACAAAAATCATCCTATGCCTTTTTTCAGGTTTTGCAGACTTGACAAACAAGAAGGTGGTAGCTAGCCTCATTTCTTTGTACGCACGAGTGGTCATCTGGTTCTGTCGAGCCAGTCTCCTTCCAGAGGGTTTAGGTAAGCATAAACCATAAGACATTTGTACCAAGGAGACTGTCCAGTAAGTGATTCCTAGGAACACGTGCTTAGCCACGCTTTTGTAAATGTTTTGTCAGCAGCAAGTCCTGTTGGTTCAGTGACAACGTATGCCGAGAAGCTCTGGTGGTGAAATTGAGATTCTACAGGTTTTTCAAATACATAGCGTAGAATAATGCAAGCAGTTTCTTTCCTGGATGTTTTTTAGAAATAGCAATAAGGCTCTGATTCAAGGAGCTGCTTGTGTCCACAGCTTGAAATACTTGGGATTTTAGACAAATTACTATTAGGCAACAAACGCCTGTTGGAATGCTTGTTTGGACAGTAAAAGCACTACCTGCATGTTTTGAACTTTTTATGTCTTGCTTGAGGAAACAATACGCCTTGGAGATGCTTCTTTATTTGGATGGATTATAAGCCCTAATTGTCTTTACAAATGCTCACATGACATGTTTAAAAAGCCATTCCCTTTGAGAACTGGTGTTTTTTATAGTGAACTTCAGCTAACGCTACATGTTCTGAATGCTACATCAACTGCAAGCTTGAAATGGCGCTTGAGACAAGAAGGAATTGAGTTTTGTCTCTTACATCTCTTCTGGCAAAGGCAGAAATGGGCTTGGCTTCTTTCAGAGTTGGAGGCTTCTTGATGCTTACCTTGTGTCTGTCTTTTTAGTCAAAAATTTTAGTCGAAAAACGTGCTATTGTTTCTTTAACTTGCTTTTACGTTATTGCCTGTAGATGATGATATGCATTTGTCTCGACCTTTCTACAACTATCCTCTGATTCAGAGCTACTATGCTGGTCAGCGACAGAAACTTGAGCGTTTGTCAAGGTAAGCCTTACTGGAAAACTCTGGAACACTTCCACTGCAAATTTAGAAGTGGAAGGGAACGGCTTTTATCTCAGTCGTTGTATTTGCTGTGCTTGATGCATTTGCCGGCCATACTCGTGACTTCAGTGATGCATGTGTTCTCTTGAGCCCAGGGGTTACTTGCCCATGGTAAAATCCTTATATATCCCTCGGCTTAGTACCACTTGTTGGTATCATCGTTTTTTGTAGGGTACTTAATTCATTGGCTCATCTGTATAATTTGTCACTACTGGAAAAGATCACGTGCCTAGGCTAGGATCAGTCGTGTCTGGTTCAGGAAAGCACAGCGTTCACAGAACAATTGTTTTGGACACAGAAGAAAGCATGTTTAAAAAGAAAACAAATCATCTCTTTTATGGGCTAGTAATAGATGGTAAGAATTGTATTGGCGTAAAGGTCCTACTCGCAAGTACCTTTGTGTAATTTCGTAAGACAGTCAGAGTTACGTGTAGTTGGCACACCTAGCACTCTATTGGCTACTGCATAGAAGTCCCTTCCTAACGTAAACTCTCTTTCCTGGACTAGCTTACTAGCATATAGGTGATAGGCCCTGGATTAGACGATAATAGATTTTTCTTTGGAAATGGTACTGGAAACTAAGGAAAGACCTAAACAAGCTTAGGCTATGGCACTGTGAAGAAGAGGCTGCAAGATGAGTTAAGGTGGAAGCTGCAGCGTATGAGGTATTGACTGTAAAGTTCGTCTTTCTGAGCTTAATTCTCAAGTAACTTGCACACAGGCTCATGTGATCCTTAGAAGCACACAAGCTCTGGTGTGCTTTTGGCGCTTGCTGTCGTCGGGAAATTAAAGGGTAGCGTCGCAGTCAGCAGAAGGCTGTGATGGACTTGTGACGAATGTAATTGTTAAAAGTTCAGCCATCCGTAATTGTAATTCTATTTTGACCTCCGTTAATAACTGAACATGATCTAACGAACATCTTTCACCTGACTCAGAAATGTCTTTCACGTGCATTTCAAGTCCTAATCGTGCCTTTGTATGTCTGTTACTTTCTTTGACTCCTGGGAGCTTTTTTGTTTGCTTTTGACTGGAGGAAATCTGTTACACTGCGAGGCTGGAATTCGTGGTTTACTCTGCCTGAATCCTTGCTACCTTCTGTTCCAGAGGAAAATGGGATTCTGACTGCTTGATGATTGATGGAATGGTTTCCCAGTTAGGAGACCAAGTTGAGAAGTTGTGGCGGAGAGATGAAGGAGGAACTGGGAAATATCCACCTGCTAGTTTACATGTGAGTGTTATGTTCACAGAAAACAAGAATGACAACAGCAACAACAACAAACCCTCACCCCCCCAAAAAAAAAAACCCACCCAAAAGGCAGTGATTTATGAAAGACAGGAGTTTTTAAAAAACTTTCAATTTTTCATTTCAGGCACTGCTGGATCTCTATTTGCTAGAAAGCATTGAAGAAAGCTACAAGCATGCAATTGTATCCTTTCTAGTTATTTTTATTACACCTTCAGTATATGCACGTAAATGTTCTTAAATGCTTGTCACCTACGTGTTTCATAACATTTTTTAATTTATCCTTCAAACACAATGCAAGTGAAAACATTTCGTTTAGAATTAAGTCCTAGACAGAAGCATTGTTTTATTTCTTTGTACTGTGCATTTCTTTTTTCTTTTTTTTTTAATGTTTTGTTGCAAAGCTTTTGTTCTGTTAAAAGTGCATGCACACAGAATAGTAAACAGAGGGAAAAATCATTGGGCAGAAACTTAATTTCTAAGCTGCGGAAATATCCAGAATTGTTTTTGTTGTTTGTTGCCTAAGCTGAGAGGAGAGCCTAGAGAGCAAGGGGTTTAAAAACTGTTGTACCCCAGAGCTGTCTTATTAGAGTACGTCCCTAAAAATGGATGTCAGAAAGCGAAGATGACACTGCCAGTGAGTGATCCACATAGTGGTGTAAATCCCATTTTAATCATTCCGAGCTGAGTTGTGTTGTAAGGACACCATAACTTACATTGGTTCATATACTCTGGAAATGAGGAAAAAAACCAACTGTAGAATTTGTTTGCTTTAATAACTAAGCGTGGGATGTTCCAATGTTTTGAATGTCCAACTGGTAGCTCCACTGACTAAAGAGGGAGCCTGAGTTTCTAACTGAAGTAGTTAAATACCCGAAGTTAACCTTTTTGAATGCCTTACAGAAACCAAAGAGCCTTTCTTTCTGGTTATTTATTCAGAATGCAGTTTTGCGGTTAGGACCCGAATGTCGTCAGGTTAGAATAGCTTAAAACGGCAAGACTAAGCCATTAGTATTTTCTGCTTCCTACCACTTGCATATCCTTACTTCCTGATGTTTTTCTAAATGTTATGTGATAAATTTTGGTCTTACAAATGTATTAGCCTTAATTAGATACGTGATACCAGACAATTTACTTGCTGCTAGATGTCATGCATTCCTTTCCGAACAAAACAGAAACTTTAATCGACTCCTTCCCAACTGCCTTTGCTGTCCCTTGGGGTCTTGTTAAGCTTGTTCAAGGTTTCTGGCTTCTAGATCACAATGATTATGAAGTAAGTATGTTACAGTTTAGCGAGACATACATTGCAGTACAAAGCGATGATCTAGAAAGCAATTTTAATAAATTGGTGCTTAGCTAGTAACAAGTGATAAAACATCAGAAGCTTTTTTGTAATACTGCCACGACATCTTCAGCAATAAATTATGCTTTGAAATGTTTGTTTCAATGACTTTGACAGGCAGTTGGTGAAAAGGAAGGCAAAGTCCACTTTAATAATGCTTGATATTTGACTTTTCAAAGCCATCCGTTTAGGCTGTTTTCAGCAGACCAGTTGAGCACTTTCTCCAAAACAGTGGTTTAGGTACTTTAAATACTAAAGCTAAGATCATAGCAGCCAGAGTTGAGACAGAAGACTGCAAAAGTGACTTTTCAACCTAGCCATGTTCTTTCTGATGCTGAAGGTTGTTCTTTGCCTGTCACAGCGGTTTGTCTGGAAGAACTTATTATTTAGTAGTGTATTTATAAAAAGCCATGTTTGTATACAGAGATATGATGAACCTAGAAAAGTGTGACCTACTCCTTTTAAAACACTCGCTTTGTTCTGTATGGCTAACTGAATGCTCTAATGCTTTTTCCTGCAAATACTTGTTATCTACATGTCCCGTATCAGGTATTTCATTGGTTAGTCACCTAAGTTTATTTATCACCCGTTCACCCTTCCTTAAGAAACTTTTGAATATTTTTGTTGCCTGCGTGTGTGTATGTATCTTAGTAAACGTGATCTCTGACTTCTACAGAATTCGCTGGCCCTGCTCTTTCATCCAGCTACAATCAAAACTGTGTCATGGCAACATATGAGAATTCTTCAGTCCCTCATGTGCCAAGGAGAGCATAGGCGAGCCCTCAGATACGTACAGATGATGAAGCCCTCAATGTCAAGCAGTAGTGAAGCGCGGCTTTTCCTCACTGTGCTGTTGTCCAATAGGTAAAGAAATATATCCCCCCGTTTTGGCGCTCAAATATTGTGACAGGTGGAGAACAAATAATACAAATCACGATGCCCTAAATTTCCTTTAAACTTTGAGTACCACAACTTTGGGGCATCTTTTTGGCTATACTATTAATATTCCTTTACGTCTCACAAAAATTAATTGCAGGTGCATGGTGGAGGCTTGGGGTCTGTTGAAGCAACATACCACTAATTTAAACCTAGAAGAGCTGTTAAAACACATGTTTGAAGTCTGTCGGGAGGTGGGACTAATGGCAGACTTACTGAACCTACCTTTCACAGGCCCTGAACGAGTAAGTGTGGACAAGAAAATAAAAATCTTAATCGTCTCTTTGAACAGAGAAGAGGCAGATTCATAATCGATTTTTGAAATGTGTTATTTCTCACAGGAGTGTTTGGAGAAGTTTTTACAGACCACTGCTGGTGTTCAGAATCGCAAACTTCTTTTAGTCCAGCATCTGCAGCGTACCAACTATATCCCAGCACTACAGTTGAATCAGACAATGAAGGTTAATCGCATGGTAAGCGTTAAGTGTGCAAGGTTCTCTTAGGTGTTACTAACCATTTTTGATAGTACTCAACAATGCTTGGGGTTTCATACCGTTCTTTGAAATACTAGGAATAAGCTTCTACACCTTAAGTTACAGCCGAACCTAAAAGTTGAACAAAATATTCCACTACTCCAAAGTGTGTGCTGATGGGTAGCACTTGCTGCTGTTCTGTGCGGTGGATGCATTTTACTGTATCTGCAGAGGACGTTTATTCACTCATTAGAAATAGCACAGGCAGTTCTGTGCAACGAACTTCTTGTAATTCGTCAGCGTTCTGCTTTACGCTTTTCATTCATCAGAATGATCGTGATCCTCGCTTGAGAGAGACAGCGCTTGCCAGAAATTCTGTATTAGACCAATATGGCAAGATCCTTCCTAGAGAAAGGAAGCTGGATGTAGAGAGAGCCAAGACTTACCATTTGCCTTCATCGGTCTTAAGAGAAGGTAATTTTTTTTGGGGGAAATACAATGGACAGCTAACCATCGCTTTGATTACACGAGGCTGAGAGTTTTTCCCTCTCGCTTTACAGTCGTAAGACCAAAGCCATTATCAACAGTAACAAAACAAGCTAATGCAGGAAATGTGCACCCAAGAGCAACTTTCATCAGTAATGTATTGTCCAAAATTGGAGAAGGATGGGGAGCAAACAAGCAGAAAACCAGTTTCTCACAGCATGATAGGTAAGCAGCCTTTTAACAAAGTTTAGTCTTGAGCTACACGTTTGGAGAGAGAGAGAAAAATCCATTTGAATTGCGTTAGCGTTTTGGAGGGAAGGTGCGCCTGAATAGAGCTTTGTCTGGCTTTTTTGCGCATACAATATGTAGCATTTAAGAATCAATACATCGTAAGTAATATTCGGAGAGTGAGTTTTTCTGCTATGATAATAGAGCGGAAAAGAGGCTAGTAGTTGTCAGATGATTTTCCTGCAGGTGGTATGGTCAAATAAACTTGGATTCTGGTATGTTTGGACTTCAGGGGGATGAAAGTCATTTACATTTTCCTTTTAATTCTAGTCCTGGAGTGACAGAACCACCAGTCATAACACATCCTCTCCCTGATGCAGAGTCGCGCAATGCATCTGTTGGGGCACGAGTTAGAAAATTTTTAAGAAAATGTTCCAGGTATAGTAGATCTACAGAATGAATATTTCAAAAAGGTGTTGCTTCTCATATATATATATTTGTGTATGTGTGTGGGTGTGTACACTTCCCGTGCTTGCAAAGCGTTCTGTTTGCATTTAGTTTTGTGTCTGTTAAAGAAAAGGCCAACTTAGGGACACAACTAAATGGAGAATTTGAAGTGGTCCCAGCATTGAAATGTGGATGCATTTTCTTCTGACACGAGAATGACATCACTTGTGCAACTTAACATTGGATTACTCTTGCCTCAGAGGCAGTGATTTAGGAAATTAAGTATGAAATGTAACGAAATAATTGAAAAGAAGAAAATGCCTCTGACTTGTTGGTGGGCCTGAGACATCACCCCAACAGGGAGGGTTCACCTGTATTTCTTGTTCATGGAATGTTTTTGTTACGTACCATCTCAGATTTCTTGAACGCAGCATGATTCTTTCCATTGATTTATTTCTTTTCGTATTTTAAATTGTGTACCTTAACAGATTACTGGATTCGGTGGCTCGTCCTGTTCCTCCACGCTCTGCAGCACGGGGTGGTAGCTCACATTCGCCATGCAGAGCTTCTACTTCATTCATGCCATCCAGCCCACTGAAACCAAATACGCATGGTTCCGTCTCACAAAAGAAGTTTTCAGGAGCATCAGAGCTGAATTTGCTAGAGACTCCTCTTGTGGTTAAGGTTCGTACTGTAAAAAAACGGTAACAACCAACCAAACAAAAAGCCCGTAAACTCTGTTTAAAATGAAACCACCAGAAAAGTCTTTAGAAACAAACACTGATTGGTCTCGAGGAACGGAAAAAGGTTTTCGGTGTCCCAGACTTCAGATGAAGTTAAATAGGCTGTCAGTTAGTTAGCTCGTTTCGGCTTTGGGAACAGAAATCTCAGAAATGGAGCATGTGATTGCGTACACTGAATACTCTGGTCTCTGTCCCTTAACCGCATAAACTTTTCTCTGTAGGAGAGAGTACATTGTATGTTTCTAACTTTACATCCAGTGGTGATGTGAAAGGAAACGCAGTATTTCACTGTCCTCAGTTTTGTCTCCCTCAGTTGGAAGTTAGTCTGTTTGGTAATTAATAATGCATTAACAGACGTTTTTTAACTCTAGGTCATTGAAGATAGTGCGGGTAAGGTGCAAACCTCAGAAGCAGCACCTGAAGCATCACCATCTAGTGAACTACATCCGTCAGGCAATCTTCAATACAGCTGTAATACCACAGAGCAACAGTTTCCATGGGATTTGCCTGCTAACCAAGATGGTGAATGTGATGCAGCTGAGGGAGATGGAGAGCAGAGTAATTTTCCTTTAGTCTTGGAAGGAGAAGGTGGTGAAGCAGAGATGGGAGACCCTACACTGTTAAATGCTTCTAAACCGTCTGGCACAACAACAGGGGAAAAACCTGTGAACAGTTTAGGAAATACTGAAAACCAAGAACATGTGACAAATTCAGTGTCCCCTGTAACTAGTGATCAGGAATCTCAAAATATTGCAGAGTCACTCCCATATGTGCCTGAACCCCTTAAGGTAGCTTTTGAGAACTTATTGTATGTAATCAAAAGCACAAGAATTAAAGAATTGACATCTGGAATTGTAGAACAATCTATTCATGAAACCACGGGTAAAAAGGAAACTAGATCCCAGAAGGCAAAAGCTCCCTTACCAACTGTGCCAGAAGAAGTGGAAGATGAAACCAGCACACGTCAAGTAGAGCATGCCGTCACTCCTAGAAGACGCGCAAGGGGACAACTGACTAGCAGTCAAAGTATTCCATCGGCAGGCCATCAGCATCTACTGAAGACAGCCAAACCCGTTTTGTTAGGGCTGTCTCCTAGGAGAAGTACCAGGCAAACAAAAGAAGCATCTGAGACTTCTAGCCTTCAAACAGAAGAAAATGCTCAAGATGATGAGCGCATACCTGTGATTCCTGTTACTCCTAGGAGAGGTAGGAAGACTAAATGGGCCAATTCAGAAAAAGTAGAAAGCAGCCATTCTGATGGGATTCTCCAGATCTGCGTGTTTTGAGTAAGACAGGTCAAAACATTTGCCTGTCCTGTTTTAGACGTCTTGTAGTTGGAGAAGAAATCCAGGGTGCTTTTCCTTAGAAATAATGCTAAGGTCCTAATCATTAAAGAATAACCGTATAAAGAAACTTTGTCGTTGCTGGACTGTGGTACAAAGAGTTCTGTACAATTTCCGTAGTCTGGAAGCATTAGAGGGCAGTCAGTATAGCTCTTGTTTGGCCTGAGCTAGCAAAATTATCCCAGTCCTGCATGCTGTCTGCAAAGATAATTGCTGGATCCGGAGGAAGCAGACAGTAGAAACAAAGAAGAAGAGGAGGATGTTTCTAGAACGGAACCTGTTGAGATAAAAACAGGTTAGCAAGCAGTTGGGTTTCAACGCCACCAGTCAATCTCTAGAGAAAAGAACAAGCAAGGACCTTAGCTGCATTCTTGTAGAAGAGGGGAAATGGAGTCAAGAAAGGAAAGGAGCGTTGCTGGAATGAGACGGATATCCAAAGAGAAATGAGAAAACTTGCTACCGGATTTTAAGAAGGAGGGGTGTTTTCTGAAGTTTTTATGTGTTAGGTCTGTAACATATCAAGTTTAGTTTGTAAACAGAATATCAATGGCCATTTTGTTTTCTTGACTGAAATTACGCATCAGACTTCTTGTTTTACTGGAAAGAAGACTTCAGACCTCCTGTGCATTTGAAGTCTTGGTAGCATTATTTTGTTAGATCGCTATCGTAGGTGAAATGCGTAAAGGCTCACTTTAAAATCATATGACCATTTTAAAAGAAGTGATGTTAAGTGCAACAGGGAAGTCATCCTTCTGTCTTGTTTTTGTAGGATTTGTGGAAGAATCAAATGCTGACTGTCTTACCCTTCCTGAGGATGGTAAATTGGTGTTTAAAGCTGCTGAGGCTGCTCCTTTGGGGACTGCACGTGAAGGGTAAGTTTATAAAACAGATACACTGTTGGGTTCACACAACATGTAACTGCTGGCTTTCCTGTGTTTGAAAACTACGATTGCAAGCCGGTATTGCTTCTTTCCTGTGTTCTGATATACAACGGCTTTTCGATTCCTTTCTGGCTGCGAACAGAACTAATTTGGCGTGAACAGAAGTCAAATTGACTAGCTGTCGATTTGAACCTTTTTTCTGAAATCATTGCAGACCCCCAAGTACGGTGATAAAGATTTCATTCAACAGGCTATATGAACCTTTGAACGGTTTGAGGGTTACTAAGCAGATACTGTGAACAGAAGCCCTGCTTTTGTCTGAAAATGGTGTAGCTAAAAATTACACCTGAGATTTCTGTAGCGTTAGTGAGTTTATCTGGGGGCTTTGGATACTTTCTGGCAGTATTTTAGACACTTAATTTCTGTTTTCTGTGTGTGCTCCATTAGCATCTCCTTGCTTATGGAAAGGGAAGCAGTTTTCTCACCAGATACTTTAAAAGCTGCAAGTGCTTAGCGAGAAAGACGGACTGTTAGCAATGAAACAACCCTTGATTTCAAGTGGTAACATGCCCGGGTACAAACTGTTGTTTGGTTTGTTCTAAACCTCCAATAGAGCCGTTGCACTCTTTCTACAGAAGACAAATGGTATCTCGTTCTTTAATATCGCTCTGGTGTTATGTTATTATCTAGTGTTAGATAGCCGGGAAGAATGCTAAGGACTTGATTCATTGCATAAGAATGAGTCACAAATTGAATGCAGATATGTTGCTAAAGGAATTTCTGATTTTTCTTAATTTTTTCTGTTTTGAAACATGAAGATTTTACAGAGAGAAAGCAACTTATAAAACTCTTCAGGGTTTGTTTTGAATCTTACTGACGACTGTCTCTCTCTCTGTTCATGAAGTGAAACACACCACCAGGAGTTCAAAATGTCCTCTGCATCAGAAGAAAAAGCCATACCAGTTGCAACAAACCCACAGCTTTCTGGATCCCCGGAGGCAGACAGTGAATGTGTGTACAGTATGTTGGAGAGGTTACGTGAGTTAAGGGAGCTGAACTCCTGAAGTAAAATGTGTGGTTTGCCATACCACTACAGGGGTGTCAGACTGAAGTAGTACTAGCATGTTGCTGCTAGCTTTGATTAAACTGTAGAGAGAATAGCCTCCTCAAAGAAAGTCCCTGTAGCAAATGCACAGTGCATGTTCCTGTTCTTGATAAAGATACTGAGAAATTGGAAGGAGAGATCAGTATCTATTTTAATGTTGTACACCAGTACTAATTTGTGTGCTATGGGATCTGCTGCTTGAGTTACTATTTCAAAAGATGATGCATCCTCGGTATTCAGGCTGTGAAGAATAATGAGCTATCAGTGGGCCTTTCCAGTCACCCTTTTCTCTCTCGTTCTTTTTCTCTATGGACTTGACAGCTGATTTTCCCCTTCCCTTCCCTCTTTTTTTTTTTTTTTTTTTTTTTTTTTTTTTTTAAATAAAAAAATACTGTGGGGCTGCCTCCTTTACCAGACAGATAGTTCTGGCTTCTAGTTTTTGGAGAAAGCCCGATATATGTGTCAGGATGGAGAACTGTATTGTTGGCTCCTGCTCCCTCTGTTACTTCCTGTTGTTTAAACCTGTGTCATTTATATAGCACTTACTTAAGTTAAAATTATACAAATCTCTTCCAGCTGTGATAAGTATCCTTGACAGTGAGGATGTGGTCAGTACTCATTCCGAAAATCGCCTTGAGGGGAAGCGTGTGGATTTACCTAAAGAACGTAACCTAGAAGCAGCTGGAGTTGAAGAAAATGTTCCTTTTCCGCAGGAAGAAGCAAGTGTTGCTAACGCTCTTCCTAAAAATGAGGAAATTAATGTAAGTAAACTATTCTCCCATTTTCTCCAAAATCAAAAACACTTTGCAAACTGAGGACAGTCCTGTCTTACTGACAATTAGAAGGCACACGAAAAAGTCTCGGTTTCTTTAGCCGACAAGCTAAAACCTCATTACGTGATGGCAGATACGTTTGTCTCCTATGCATTTTCTGTACCTATAACACAGAATAGAACCTGTCAAGACTTGGGCCCTTGAGAGCTGTAGTAGTAGAAGGAAAAATGCCTAACCTATTTTTCAAAAAAGCATGCATTGATTTGGTTTACTAGAACTTAAACATTTCTTATTTGACTGAAAAAATAAATAATCTCAATGTTAAAGGCAATAAGAAAAGTTGGGGAGTGCAGCTTGTCGATACTGGGGGCCGTTTACCGAATGAGAAAACGATGTGGGAAGCGAACTCATTTTCAGAATGATTTACGTGCTTAGATCCTTTACTATTTGTTCCTTATTAACATAAACAGAATTCCCAGTAATGAGTTAATTTCAGTGTCAAGATATTTCCAGCTGCTTAAAACTAATTTTTTTTTTTTGTAAAAACACGTTTCCTTGACATCTAAACTTTGTAAAATATGAATTTTAAAAAGCTGTTCACATGGGCTGAAAATGAGAACTAGCGATTCTCCAGTGTCCCGGGTTTTCCCCCATTGTTCTTACTTCTACCAGGGCCGATGAGTTCTTTGGATTCATTGCGGATGTCCTCTAAGTACCATATAGACTATACTGTCCGTTTCCTGTAGGATTATACTCACAGGACTTAATAATAGTTAGAGTGAAGTACAAACTGAAAGGTAGGCATACCACAAACAGATTGGTCTCGAGGAACGGGAAAAGGTTTTCGGTGTCCCAGACTTCAGATGAAGTTAAATAGGCTGTCAGTTAGTTAGCTCGTCTCGGCTTTGGGAACAGAAATCTCAGAAATGGAGCATGTGATTGCGTACACTGAATACTCTGGTCTCTGTCCCTTAACCGCATAAACTTTTCTCTGTAGGAGAGAGTACATTGTATGTTTCTAACTTTACATTCAGTGGTGATGTGAAAGGAAACGCAGTATTTCACTGTCCTCAGTTTTGTCTCCCTCAGTTGGAAGTTAGTCTGTTTGGTAATTAATAATGCATTAACAGACGTTTTTTAACTCCAGGTCATTGAAGATAGTGCGGGTAAGGTACAAACCTCAGAAGCAGCACCTGAAGCATCACCATCTAGTGAACTACATCCGTCAGGCAATCTTCAATACAGCTATAATACCACAGAGCAACAGTTTCCATGGGATTTGCCTGCTAACCAAGATGGTGAATGTGATGCAGCTGAGGGAGATGGAGAGCAGAGTAATTTTCCTTTAGTCTTGGAAGGAGAAGGTGGTGAAGCAGAGATGGGAGACCCTACACTGTTAAATGCTTCTAAACCGTCTGGCACAACAACAGGGGAAAAACCTGTGAACAGTTTAGGAAATACTGAAAACCAAGAACATGTGACAAATTCAGTGTCCCCTGTAACTAGTGATCAGGAATCTCAAAATATTGCAGAGTCACTCCCATATGTGCCTGAACCCCTTAAGGTAGCTTTTGAGAACTTACCGGATGTAATGAAAGGCACAAGAATTAAAGAATTGACATCTGGAGTTGTAGAACAATCTATTCATGAAACCACAGGTAAAAAGGAAACTAGATCCCAGAAGGCAAAAGCTCCCTTAACAACTGTGCCAGAAGAAGTGGAAGATGAAACCAGCACACGTCAAGTAGAGCATGCCGTCACTCCTAGAAGACGCGCAAGGGGACAACTGACTAGCAGTCAAAGTATTCCATCGGCAGGCCATCAGCATCTACTGAAGACAGCCAAACCCGTTTTGTTGGGACTGTCTCCTAAGAGAAGTACCAGGCAAACAAAAGAAGCATCTGAGACTTCTAGCCTTCAAACAGAAGAAAATGCTCAAGATGATGAGCGCATACCTGTGATCCCTGTTACTCCTAGGAGAGGTAGGAAGCCTAAACGGGCCAATTCAGAAGAAGTAGAAAGCAGCCATTCTGGAGGGATGCTCCAGATCCGCGTGTTTTGAGTAAGACAGGTCAAAACATTTGCCTGTCCTGTTTTAGACGTCTTGTAGTTGGAGAAGAAATCCAGGGTGCTTTTCCTTAGAAATAATGCTAAGGTCCTAATCATTAAAGAATAACCGTATAAAGAAACTTTGTCGTTGCTGGACTGTGGTACAAAGAGTTCTGTACAATTTCCGTAGTCTGGAAGCATTAGAGGGCAGTCAGTATAGCTCTTGTTTGGCCTGAGCTAGCAAAATTATCCCAGTCCTGCATGCTGTCTGCAAAGATAATTGCTGGATCCGGAGGAAGCAGACAGTAGAAACAAAGAAGAAGAGGAGGATGTTTCTAGAACGGAACCTGTTGAGATAAAAACAGGTTAGCAAGCAGTTGGGTTTCAACGCCACCAGTCAATCTCTAGAGAAAAGAACAAGCAAGGACCTTAGCTGCATTCTTGTAGAAGAGGGGAAATGGAGTCAAGAAAGGAAAGGAGCGTTGCTGGAATGAGACGGGTATCCAAAGAGAAATGAGAAAACTTGCTACCGGATTTTAAGAAAGAGGGGTGTTTTCTGAAGTTTTTATGTGTTAGGTCCGTAACATATCAAGTTTAGTTTGTAAACAGAATATCAATGG
Organism: Gavia stellata; assembly: GCF_030936135.1. NCBI lineage: Eukaryota > Metazoa > Chordata > Aves > Gaviiformes > Gaviidae > Gavia > Gavia stellata. The sequence goes on along the minus strand of NW_026776320.1, from coordinate 3,042,933 downwards.
CCATTTTGTTTTCTTGACTGAAATTACGCATCAGACTTCGTGTTTTACTGGAAAGAAGACTTCAGACCTCCTGTGCATTTGAAGTCTTGGTAGCATTATTTTGTTAGATCGCTATCGTAGGTGAAATGCGTAAAGGCTCACTTTAAAATCATATGATCATTTTAAAAGAAGTGATGTTAAGTGCAACAGGGAAGTCATCCTTCTGTCTGTTTTTGTAGGATTTGTGGAAGAATCAAATGCTGACTCTCTTACCCTTCCTGAGGATGGTAAATTGGTGTTTAAAGCTGCTGAGGCTGCTCCTTTGGGGACTGCACGTGAAGGGTAAGTTTATAAAACAGATACACTGTTGGGTTCACACAACATGTAACTGCTGGCTTTCCTGTGTTTGAAAACTATGATTGCGAGCCGGTATTGCTTCTTTCCTGTGTTCTGATATACAACGGCTTTTCGATTCCTTTCTGGCTGTGAACAGAACTAATTTGGCGTGAACAGAAGTCAAATTGACTAGCTGTCCATTTGAACCTTTTTTCTGAAATCATTGCAGACCCCCAAGTACGGTGATAAAGATTTCATTCAACAGGCTATATGAACCTTTGAACGGTTTGAGAGTTACTAAGCAGATACTGTGAACAGAAGCCCTGCTTTTGTCTGAAAATGGTGTAGCTAAAAATTACACCTGAGATTTCTGTAGCGTTAGTGAGTTTATCTGGGGGCTTTGGATACTTTCTGGCAGTATTTTAGACACTTAATTTCTGTTTTCTGTGTGTGCTCCATTAGCATCTCCTTGCTTATGGAAAGGGAAGCAGTTTTCTCACCAGATACTTTAAAAGCTGCAAGTGCTTAGCGAGAAAGACGGACTGTTAGCAATGAAACAACCCTTGATTTCAAGTGGTAACATGCCCGGGTACAAACTGTTGTTTGGTTTGTTCTAAACCTCCAATAGAGCCGTTGCACTCTTTCTACAGAAGACAAATGGTATCTCGTTCTTTAATATCGCTCTGGTGTTATGTTATTATCTAGTGTTAGATAGCCGGGAAGAATGCTAAGGACTTGATTCATTGCATAAGAATGAGTCACAAATTGAATGCAGATATGTTGCTAAAGGAATTTCTGATTTTTCTTAATTTTTTCTGTTTTGAAACATGAAGATTTTACAGTGAGAAAGCAACTTATAAAACTCTTCAGGGTTTGTTTTGAATCTTACTGACGACTGTCTCTCTCTCTGTTCATGAAGTGAAACACACCACCAGGAGTCCAAAATGTCCTCTGCATCAGAAGAAAAAGCCATACCAGTTGCAACAAACCCACAGCTTTTCTGGATCCCATCACAGGGTGGTAGCTCACATTCGCCATGCAGAGCTTCTACTTCATTCATGCCATCCAGCGCACTGAAACCAAATACGCATGGTTCCGTCTCACAAAATGAAAAAAATCATGAAACCACAGGTAGAAAGAAAACTAGATCCCAGAAGGCAAAAGCTCCCTTACCAACTGTGCCAGAAGAAGTGGAAGATGAAACCAGCACACATCAAGTAGAGCATGCCGTCACTCCTAGAAGACGCGCAAGGGGACAACTGACTAGCAGTCAAAGTATTCCATCGGCAGGCCATCAGCAACTACTGAAGACAGCCAAACCTGTTTTGTTAGGGCTGTCTCCTAGGAGAAGTACCAGGCAAACAAAAGAAGCATCTGAGACTTCTAGCCTTCAAACAGAAGAAAATGCTCAAGATGATGAGCGCATACCTGTGATCCCTGTTACTCCTAGGAGAGGTAGGAAGCCTAAACGGGCCAATTCAGAAGAAGTAGAAAGCAGCCATTCTGATGGGCAAACATCGCCCGTCAGTACGCAGTCCATAGCTGTTACTCCAAGAAGTGGATTAAAGAGAGCAAAGGAAGCCGCATCTGAGCTCATGGAAGTGGCTAATGAGGAAACTTCTCTTGCTGGAGGTAGCATTATTGCTTCTGCTGCTTCCAAAATGACTAGAGGAGGAAAACGTTCAGCAGGAGATCAGGGAACTGGCCAGAATGACACTGATCATGAGACAAAAATAGCAGTCAGTCCCAGCAGAAGTGCAAGAAAACGGGAAAACATTCATTTACAGTTTACTGAAAATATTGTCAAGGATCAAGAGGTGCAGCCTAGTGACCACCTCCTTTTTCCTGTGCCAACTAAGAGAGGCAGAAGAATAAAGAGGAGTTCATTGGAAGCTTCAGGATATTCTGACCTTGATCTGTCTAAACCATCGCTGCCTCAAACAGAATTTCAACTTCCTGTCACTCCTAGAAGAAGTGCTCTGAAGAGGGCACACAATCTCTTGGCAGGCACAGAATCTGTCTCTACTCAGGAAGACATACGTTCAGGAGGGAGAGCGGAAATCTGTGATACTCCTAAGAGAAGAACAATAAGTGTTCCACATGCTAAACCAGAAAAAACGGCTACTCATGAGCAAACACCCGCCCGGACGGCTGGGGAATCAAGCACACCCAGGAGTACAGGAGGGAGAGGGCGGTGCGGCAGGAAGAGACGCTCAGTATTGGAGGAGAGCACAGGGGAGGAGGCCTTCCCCCAAGGACCTGGTGGCAATCCTTTGCTGCCTAAATCCACCAGGATGTGCCGAAATACTTAGAATTTTAGCAGATCGTATGGCAAGAATATGCCCAGTGTGCAAACAAGGCCGCAGATAGCTAAGTAGTTTAATTCCCCCGTCAGAAGTTCCTTTTGTTAGGAATTGTTCCATTGTTAGGCAATGCTTGTAACCTGTTAGCCTAGGCCAAACAGAAAATACTACGAAAAAAATAGAATTTCAATTAATAAGCTAGCATTTGTTTCTTATTTGGTTTGTACTTTTGTCTTCTGTGTAAAACTTCCGGGTTTCCATTCCAGAAATGCTTTTTTCACCAAAGTAGTCGAGGTAATGAGTCTGTTTGATACGCTTGGCGAGAACTGTACCATGGTTCCTTTTGAATTAAAGCTGTTCCTAAAAGAAAACGCATTTTCCAGTGCACTGTGCTATGCGGCTGAGCGGTATGTGAGGTAGAGGGAAGAAGGCATGTGATGGTTACTGATGCGTCCCTTCGTTCAGGTCACTTACTCCTTGGCTCTGTTATCACCTGGCATGGTTCAAGAGCAGGCTTATCCCACAGCAGTCATTGGTGTGGTGTGCGTTGCTGCTGAACTTGGTTTAAATCCAGACTAAACCATGAATTATTAGTGAATGACTGATCGCTTGTCTTGCAATACTACAATTGTAATTTTAACACACAGAGAGAGAAGAATGCAGGGAGCAGGTGCGTGATTTCTAGGAACACCACCAGCACAAGCATATGTGACCCTAGGAATCGAGGGCCCAGGAAAACCTTTACTTTTGATCTAGCCTATTGGTCTCATAGCGGCTTCCTAAAGGGCGAGAATGGTATGCTCATCTCAGCAGGACCCAACAGTTTACGCCGGCCAGGTAAGATTTTATTCCAAGAACCAACTAAAAGCAGTTGTAGCTAACACACACTTGTAGACTGGTCGGTTCGTTTATCTCCCATTACTAACACGCATGTAAACGTAATGCAAATGACTGGCACTTGTCAGTTTACTGGTTTGCAGCATTATGTAGGTTTTGTCTACATTTCTGTCATCCTGGAACTCAGTACCACTTTCAAGTGTGTTTGCAAATCCTGATTCCTGATTTAAACTATTAGTGGGAGCACCCCTAGCAGACAGCAGTGCTCGTGTATGCATTTGCTCGCTCATCTCTGAAGAGGATGCACTTGATCGTTTTTTAGAGAGAGGTCTTTTGCGATCTTGGTCAAGGAGTGCTGGGGAAAGCCTGACGGGGTTATAACGCTATTCTGCTGGCATATGGTCAGATCGGCTCAGGGAAGAGCTATTCGATGCTCAGATACGGTGCAAACAGAGGCAGGCTTATCCCAGAGCAGTCATGGATGCCCTGGCCCCCTCCCAGAACAGACTGGGATCATTCCCAGTCCAAACTGGATCTGATGGCCTCCTCCCAGTACAGACTGGGATCATTCCCAGTCCAAACTGGATCCCCTTGTCCCTTCCAGGTACAGACTGGGATCATTCCCAGTCCAAACTGGATCCCCTGGCCCCCTCCCAGGACAGACTGGGATATTTCCCAGTCCTAACTGGATCCCCTGGCCCCCTCCCAGGACAGACTGGGCCCTGCCCCAGTCCAAACTGGATCCCCTGGCCCCTTCCCAGTACAGACTGGGCCCAGTCCCAGTCCAAACTGGATCCCCTGGCCCCCTCCCAGAACAGACTGGGATCATTCCCAGTCCAAACTTGACCTCCTGGCCCCCTCCCAGGAAAGACTGCGATCTTTCCCAGTCCAAACTGGGTCCCCTGGCCCCTGCCCAGTACAGAATGGTCCGTGACCCAGTCCAAAATGCATCCCCTATCCCCATCCCAGGACAGACTGGGAATATTCCCAGTCCAAACTGGATCCCCCGGACACCTCACAGGACAGACTGGGATCATTCCCAGTGCAAACTGGATTCCCTGGCCGCCTCCCAGGACAGCCTGGGGTCATTCCCAGTCCAACCCGGATCCCCTTGCCCCCTCCAAGGAAAGACTGGGATCATTCACAGTCCAAACTGGATCCCCTGTCCCCCTCCCAGGACAGACTGGGATCATTCCCAGTCCAAATTGGATCCCCCAGCCCTTTCCCAGGACAGACTGGGATCATACCCAGTCCAAACTGGATCCCCTGGTCCCCTCCCAGGACAGACTGGGATCATTCCCAGTCCAAACTGGAGCCCCTGGCCCCCTCCCAGGACAAACTGGGATCGTTCCCAGTCCAAATTGGATCCCCTGGCCCCATCCCAGGACAGACTGGAATCATTCCCCATCAAATCTGGATCCCCTGGCCCCCTCCCAGGACAGACTGGGATCATTCCCAGTCCAAAATGCATCCCTTGGCTCGTCTCAAAGGCAGACTGGAATCATTCCCAGTCCTAACTGGATCCCCTGGCCCCATCCCAGGACAGACTGGGCCCTGTCCCAGTCCAAACTGGATCCCCTCGCCCCCTCCCAGGACAGACTGGGATCATTCCCATCCAAACTGGAGCCCCTGGCCCCCTCACAGGACAGACTGGGCCCTGTCCCAGTCCAAACTGGATCCCCTGGCCCCCTCCCAGGACAGACCGGGATCGTTCCCAGTCCAAACTGGATCCCCTGTCCCCCTCCCCAGACAGGCTGGGATCATTCCCAGTCCTAACTGGATCCCCTGGCCCCCTCCCAGGACAGAGTGAGCCCTGTCCCAGTCCAAACTGGATCCCCTGGCCCACTCCCAGGACAGACTGGGCCCTGTCCCAGTCCAAACTGGATCCCCTGGCCCCCTCCCAGGACAGACTGGGATCATTCCCAGTCCAATTCGGATCCCCTGGCCCGACTCAGGATGCAATGGGCCATGTCCCAGTCCAAATTGGATCCCCTGTCCCCCTCCCAGGACAGACTGGGATCATTCCCAGTCCAAATTGGATCCCCTGGCCCTTTACCAGGACAGACTGGGATCATACCCAGTCCAAACTGGATCCCCTGGTCCCCTCCCAGGACAGACTGGGATCATTCCCAGTCCAAATTTGATCCCCTGGACCCTCCCAGGACAGACTGGGATCGTTCCCAGTCCAAATTGGATCCCCTGGCCCCATCCCAGGACAGACTGGGATCATTCCCAGTCCAAACTGGATCCCCTGGCCCCCTCCCAGGACAGACTGGGATCATTCCCAGTCCAAACTGGAGCCCCTGGCCCCATCCCAGGACAGACTGGGCCCTGTCCCAGTCAAAACTGCATTTCCTGGCCCCCTCCCAGGACAGAATGAGATCATTCCCAAACAAACTGGATCCCCTGTCCCCCTCCCAGGACAGACTGGGATCATTCCCCGTCCAAACTGGATCCCCTGTCCCCCTCCCCAGACAGGCTGGGATCATTCCCAGTCCTAACTGGATCCCCTGGCCCCCTCCCAGGACAGACTGGGCCCTGTCCCAGTCCAAACTGGATCCCCTGGCCCCCACCCAGGACAGAGTGGGATCATTCCCAGTCCAAACTTGATCCCCCGGCCCTTTCCCAGGACAGACTGGGATCATTCCCAGTCCAACCTGAGCAAGCAGGTCTGACCTCAGAGCTGACTGTGCTGTGAGTAGCACGTTGGACTGGAGACCTCCTGAGCTCCTACCCAAGCTGAGCCATTCTATGATTGTACAGGCAGTACATAAAGAAATGATAGCTAGTTTGTATTAAAGCGTTATTGTTGTTGCTTTAGTAAATAACTTAAATGCTAGGTTTTGGGGTTTTTTTTTGTGTCTTCACGTTAATGATTTTAATAGCGCTTTTTTGATAGCATATCCTTATACTCAATGGTCTCTGTTTTATACAGTTCAGGGAGGACAGACTTCATCCCTATTTGGGTGTATTCAGAGCAATCTTTTCATCCTTTTAGTCGAAGTTCATAGAGCTAACATAGCCCTGAGTTTGTTATACACAAATGTAAAGTTAATTTGGCGATTTTTACCTTTGCTTTACCTCCTGCAGTGGAGGAGAAACGTTTTTTGGTAGTAAGACAGGGCAATCACTTTTTTTATTTACCTATCACTCACCTAACAACGACCTGCAATATTTTACAGGAAGGAAACTTCATTTACTGGGAAGGCAAGGTCCCTTTAGGTCGGCAAGACTTTCTTAAGGACTGCAGGCATGCTGCTGGTCAGCTGCTAGGTGAATCCAGAGCCATATTCCAAGTGTGACAAAGAAATAACGTCTTCTGAGGAAATACAAATCTATTCGTGTTCAGACCCTGGCTTTTTATGTGATGCATCTTTCACTCTCTACCTGTTCTCCTCGCACTTTGTCTATACTAAACTATTTTGGTGGTTGTATTCTTTTATCACATTGAGATCTAATACACTTTCCAAAAATGTATGAAAATGATGAAAATTTAAATTACCAAGCATTTAAGGCAGAGGAAAAAAGAAAAGTAAAAGGTGATATGTACTCTGTATAGATGCTTGCAGAAAAAATGAAACTTAAAGCAAAAATCTGGGCACTCTGAAATGAGAAATAAAAGTGATACAGAGAAAGACACGGGAATAAACTTCCCAGGGAAGTGGTGGAGTCACCATCCCTGGAGGTGTTCAAGGAATGTGTGGATGAGGCATTGTGGGACATGGTTTAATGGGCATGGTGGTGTTTGTTGGTTGATGGTTGGACTCGATGATTTTACAGGTCTTTTCCAACCTTAGGGATTCTGTGATTCTGGGATTCTGTGAAATGAAGATTGCAAATGGTGGGTAAAGTTCTAATCAGCTGTATATGTTCATTTTCAATAAAAATGTCTAATGAGGGCATAGAAATGAAATCATAAGAGTTCTGCTGGAAGCAAGAAAACAACTATCAACAAGAATCAGACGAGAAAGAGCAAAGGGTAAACAAAGTGATGTTTGATAAGAATGTAACAAAACAATGGTAAACAAGCAGATTCGTAAAATATATATGGAGAATATGAAAATAATGAGGAGAAAAGGTCTGAAATTTCAGAAATAATGTTTTAAAATTCATGGAAACCAAGAGAGTCGCTTAACACTCTTGGAAAAGTAGATTTGATAGCTATATAAAAGAAGAGCTGGAAAATTATTGCATAACTGCCTTAATGGTGAATTATTCTAGAAAATACTTAAACAGAAAAAAGAGACAGTTAAAATATTGTGTACTTTTCAACTAATATATATATATATAAAGCTCACATGAAAAGTTTGTGAGCATTTGTTTCTAAAAGTGACACCAATCAAATGGAACTCCATTCTTCAGCAGTGTTTGTGCATATCTTCAATGTTTTCAATAGGTTAGGCAGAAGAGCATGGACATTGGAGGAAAATGGACATGGTTGGGTTTGAGTCTTTACTCAGTTCCTACCTAAGTATGGAACTCATTAAAGCCAAAGGGAGCTTGCCTGATTCAAAAATGGATTCTTTATTATCCATTAGATAGGTGAATAAGCACGCCATGATTTCGGTCTCTATTGAAAAAAAATGGTTTTTCGGAATTCTTTCTCTGAAGTCAGCACTTAAAAAAGTCTTTTTTCATTTCAAAGAAGAAGAAAAATAAGCCATTTCTAGGTTGTTTTTAACATCCCACATACCACTGAAATTCTGCCATCTCAATCTTACAGCTGGAGAGTCAGCAGTGTTGTCATTTTTGGTCACGGGAACTTAGTTAAGGAATTATTGTCCTCTTCAGACAGTCCTGCTGACATACATCTTGCCAAGTTACTCACCCATTTTGTTCTCCAAGGATGTCCATCCTATTCTTGAAGCATCTTTCCATGTTATGGGTAGCTGAAGTATGATAATGTTATTTTTCTGTGACATTGAAGGCAACGTGTAAAGCAAATGCTGCTTTTCAATTTTGGTTGACCAGCTATCATGATGGGCCTTTAAAGTACTTTGGCTTCAGGCTACAGCATAAAGGTTTGGTGAAACATTGAGGAAAGAAGGAAAAGTCTTGTAGATACAATCAGGATATTACACAGTGTTTACAATATAATTTTCTATCTGACCTTTTCTACTCAGACTGTCCTGCTTAATTTTTTGTGAAGAAATGTGCTTAGTCCTATTTTCAAGATACCATTTTGGAATACATCAATTACCATGATTATGCTGAAATGAATTTGTAGTTCAAGGAAATGTATTATCTCTCTTCTCCAGGTTTGGATTACCTTTCCTGGGAAAAGAACAAATAGCTGCAAACGTCTGTTAGTCATGATAATACATAAATTGAACAGCTTTCCAGGATTACATTCATTATTTTGCTCTGCAGCCATAGTAGATTTCTCCTTTAGCTTTCCTTCACAGATGTGTATTCTTCAGCTAGCTTCAAAATAAAAATTATAACCGGTTCCTGTAAACAGTGACACATGTCTGCAGTCTTGACAAGATATTCATGATTTGTTGTGTGAGAAATGAGGAAATAGAAAATCTTTAACTATGTCTTACACAATAGTGCCACCGTATCCCTGGAAGCATTTTGGTCCTCTGCTCAGGAGGACAGGCACACCACATAAAAGATAGACCAATTTTTTTAATGTTGCTGACCCTATGGCCATCTTCATATTGAGCTTCACCAATAATTCTTGGAGAAGACTTGATCTAAAATGCACAGTGTTTTAAATCCTTCTCCTTGCAGTGCTTGTCTGTCAAAACATGCCTGTAGGAGAAGGTGGTAATAGCAGCAGACAGTCGCTCTCTAACTGTAATGCTCAAGCCTGCAGCAAATCTGATTTTGGTTGCACCCTCTGCCAGATGATATCTTTTTTTGAGAGGAGAAAATTCACCCTCCCTCTTGCTGAAATAATTCTAATTAAATATTAATTGAGCCAGAGAGTGTGCTCACAGGCAATCAAAACTAATGGTTAAAGCACCCACGAGCAAAAATTTCAGTTTGGGTCATGCTGAATATTTGGAAGTATTCAGTGGAGTCAAAACTGGAGCTAAATTCACTAAGATAATTCACGCTTCCTTGTGCTTCTTTTTCTGCCTATATCCTCTCTCTATCTCTGTATGGTTATTGATGCAGGGCATAAAAACGAGAATGGCTTCAGCATGGGCTGCAGGGGAGCTTGTTGCCTTACAGCTTGCTAGCTAGGAAATTCTCATGGTCATTGTTAGTTCACTGGATTTTCTCCTCATTAATTTATTCACCTTTGGAGTCCATGTACGATCTTCATACCCACAACAAGCCAGTTATACTGGAAGCATGCAAAAAGCATGACTGAGAATAATCTATGAACAGTGTGAAAAAAATTAGGGGCATAAACCAAGACACAATGAATTAGTTCCTTGTGAAAAATTAATACAAGGCATTAGACCTGGCACTCAGTACTGCCATCCAAGAAAGGGAGGAGAAAATAGAATTAAAAAAAGAAAAAAAGTTCTGCTTGTAAAAGTGACTTTTCCAACCTTCTCCCTTGTCTGGAGGCAACATTGAGAAAAAACCCAGGTGTTAAGTCTGCTTTACAGTGGCCATGTGGCAGATATAACTTCTTCACCAAAACAAGATCCCTATCCTAGGCCAAGGAAAAAACCCCGGTCTGTAGAAAGCTCTTAGAGCTGGGTGAGCCAAGGTAAAGCTGAACCCATGCAAAGCAATCTTGTTGGAGGGGTTTTTTTTTTGTTAATAGTAGTTTGAGTTTGCTAGGCTTGAAAACCTGAAGTAATAGATCAGCTTTAAAGTGGATTTACTGGGTCTCACAAATTTTAAATAAGTTCCGATATGAAAGAGAGTGAAGAATTATTCCCCAAATAACAGGATAAAAGCAGTATAATCTTGGCGAGATGTGAGAAATCATCTCTTATCATAAAAGGAAAATCACTTTTAACTGACGTCAACAATCCATGAGATTTAATGATTTATGAGATCTGTTTGGTGACTACTTTGTTTCTAAACTGTTTCTATATCACTTGCTGTTCTTCACAGTTTCTCAGCTACTTCTCTACTCTCCAAAATTCTCTCTACAATCCTGTTAATGTTTCACTTTTGGGGCTGCTTGATTTCTTCCTTTTGCTGTCACTATAACCTACTCTCCAGCTTCTGGCTGACGGGCCTGAGACTAAATGGGAGAGGTCCGAGTGCTGGTTTAAGGATTTGCATTTGACGGGGGATGCAAACTGCCTGTGATTATACTAGAGATCAATGTCAAGGAAAGAAGCACTGGTCCAATCTTGAATTAATGTGGTATGCCCAAGAGTGTTAGCAGCAGTGGGCTGATACGAATACTCCTGTAGTAGGATGATCCTGGTTTTGTTGGGAGAAATGAATGTAATGATTGAACAGACCTGTAGTCTCATCCCTGATCTTTTTCTTTTTGCATTCAGAAAAAAACAACCACCCTTTTATCACCACACTCATTTTTGTGGAGGTTTACTGCACTCTTTTCCACGAAGAAAACCAAGAAGTATCCTAGCATCACAGGGACAAATATAATTAACGTACTATGCCATGTGTAAGTGGCTTCCCCGGCCGACCAGATCTCTCCTTCTGTGCCATTACAAGTGTCATCTGTCTGAGGTCGTGTAGAGCATTCATGTAAAAGGGAATTACAGCGATTCTGTGCTGTATCTCTCACTCTGCCGCAAAGTCCATTGAATCTAATGGAAGACTTTCTGAAGACTTCAGTGGTATTTTGAACACATTTTTTCCTCAGACTTTTGAGCGTAATGGGTGTATGTAGGTGCTCATGAATATCTATCCCCTAAAGACATTCTGGCAGAAACTTCTTTCAGGCTCTGATACCAGAGAATCTTGGATGTGAGTTTAGGTTCTTTATTCAGCCAAATGCAGAAAATTCATGAGGTCTCAGGGGTTTGTTCCTCCAATTTTCACAAATGTTAGTAGTTCCATCATGGGCTGCATACTGCAATTTACTGATTATATCAAAGGAACTGAAATGCGAATCGCAGGTGAGCTGCTGACTGTGTCATGAGAGGCTTCTAAAGTCTTTCAGAGTTACTGAAACAGGTGTTGTGAGGGATAAGAACATCAGACTAAAGCAGGAAAAAATCATATCCCAGAAGCTTTGCTTCCGCAGTCATTTGTGCTGAGCAGATTTTCTTGTGCCATCCAAGTTAGCATGTGGCTTTACATCACTTTCTTGTTTTTAAAATCAGTCTCTTGCTCCCACAAACTTCCAGACTAAGTGGACAAAGCCAGAAAGTGAAACTACACAGACCAAAAAATTACAATAGCAGTGGCAGAGCAGTTATCAGCCTCTCTTTTGAAACTTCTAACCAGGGCACTAACCTTTGTGTTTGCTTTTACACGACAGACAAATATCTGCTAGGAACTAGATGGAGGTCATCCACACATTCCATATGGGTCACTGAATAATGATCACAGGGTAGCAACTTTCATTTTGAATCAGTAACGCAGAGGTGAAAAGCACCGTTATTAACGCCACATGCACTCTAGGTCTCTGCTTTCATTTCTTCATCCTACTAGTTCTAGGAACCCTTAAGAACCTGGTTACTTTTAGGGCTGAGCAGGCTGCTTTTTCTGACCTTCAAAATGTATTTTGAACCTTAAAAATTGTCTGGTCACAGTTGCAAAAGGGATGCATCTGGCAGGCAAATTTATTATGTATGAAAAATACTTTTCAGGGAGCAAAGGAAATGAGTGTATAAGAAGAAAGAGAATAAGCTATATTCTTCATTATATGATAAGAAACCATAGAGTAATGAAAACAAGTAAATACACTGTGAAAATCAGACAAGTAATAATAACGCTTCTTTCCAAACAGATGGTTTGTTTTTATTCCAAGAGATACATAAAACATTTTATTATCTAAATTCACCTTTCTCCTTCATCTTGTGACATGAGAGGAAGGAAGAAAGAAAGGAAAAAGGAAAACACAGTGATGGAATACGCCATTTCAAAGAGTCAACAAAATGCCCAGGATTGGATACTGTTGTGTGATATGCACTCCAGAGTATTTGGTATCTGGCAGGCTTAATTCTCAAGTAACAGTCTGGTGGACCAAGAAATCTGAATTCTCAGAATTCTCATGTAACTGAATTCTCATATAATTCTCATATGGGCTTATAAAGATTGATGCTGAGACTAAACTATAAATATCAAACTATAACTGTACAACAATTAGAACGTATTTTTGCTATTTTTATTATTAGGCTGGATTAGTTTTCAGTTCAGGAAACCCCACCTATCCTTATGTTGCCTTCAAATAATGACAGCGTATGCTTACAGAACTCACTGGTGATGCTATAAAGTGAGCCAATGTGCTCATTGTAATTCATGGGCTTTTTTCCGAGAGAATGTCTATCTAAATTTTAAGTTTCCCAGTAGGACAACTGGAATAAAGAAAGCAACTCCTGGGACATTATTTCTTGAACCTGAAACCATCTCCCTGTTGGCTGAAACCACTTACTGAACTTCACACATCTTTAAGTGTTTCTTTTGAGGCAACCAGAAGATCGTTCATGTTTGGAATCATACCTTTCTGTCTGGTATTTAAATGGACAGTGAGACTAAATCTGTCTTCATTAAACCAAATTTTTTAATATCTTCCTGCCATAACAGTTAGCCAGATGTGCTGCTTCCTCATATTTACTAATTTTATAAAAGTAGCTGAATAGAATTTATTTTTCTGACAAGAATCTATTCGTGCTGTGAAAGGTACTTTTGGTCTTGCTTTATTAAGCCCATGTTGTTATTGCATTTCATGTTGCGAGGTGCTCCAGGTGCTCAGAAGCCTTGAGAGCCAAGCCTCTAATGAGTTTCAAGGCACCCTTAGAATTCACCTAAATGAAGTTTTCTATGTACATCAAGTCATCAAACAAAATTACTCTCACTGCTTCCCAGGGGTAATAGAGCTCTGCAGCTCCAAAGCTGAGTCTCACAGGACGAATTGAGCCCATGGTCATTTGGGTCATGGTGAGGCAAAGGTCACTCTGCATACAGTGGACTGGGCTTGCTTCGGAGTTTTGTGCTGACCTCAGTGAGCTGCCCGAGTTCATTGCAGGCTTTTCAGTGCTAGTCAATGCACATTTTGAGCTGGCTGCCCTGTCAGTGTGCACACGGCAGTTCCTGGAGCATCGTAACATGTTAACCTACTGCAAAAACTACTGCTCTAACACGCTCTTGGGGCCAATGGAGCTGCACTGTCCTTGTTATTGACTCTGAATCCTCATCGAAAATCTGGTATTTTGTCAAAAAGTTTTCCTAGAGACTTTGTGCCATAAGATAACCAGAAACAAAAAGCCCTCTTCTGAGGTGTCTCCTCAGAAAAGTGAATATATCCCTTTATATTTTATTAAATAAGTATATACCATATTTGACTTGAGCAAATGAATGAATTTCATAGAATCTAATAACTGAGCCAATGACTCAAATATAAAGTTCTTTTGACCCATGGAGAAAAGAAGTTCCAGTATAGCAATAACAGTAAAAACAAATCAGCAGTAACAACACCTCCACCAATAACAACAGAAAATAAACTGGTAATAACATTTTCCTAAAACATATTAAAGATTATAAATGTATTTTAAAAATTTTGTGCTCAATTTAACATTTAGTCTTACACAAAACCATTGTATTGGGTTTGCGTGGCAGCGCTTTGGTAGCAGGGGGGGCTACAGGGGTGGCTTCTGCGAGAAGCTGCTAGAAGCTTCTCGTATGTCTGATAGAGCCAATGCCAGCCGACTCCAAGACGGATCTGCCACTGGCTAAGGCTGAGCTAATCAGCAACAGTGGTAGCGCCTCTGTGATAACATATTTAAGAAGGGCTGAAAAACCAGGAAGGGGCAGCCGGAGAAGAGAGGAGTGAGAATATGTGAGAGAAACAACTCTGCAGACACCAAGGTCAGTGAAGAAGGAGGGGGAGGAGAGGCTCCAGGCGCCGGAGCAGAGATTCCCCGGCAGCCCGTGGTGAAGACCATGGTGAGGCAGGTTGTCCCCCTGCAGCCCATGGAGGTCCACGGTGGAGCAGATATCCACCTGCAGCCCGTGGAGGACCCCACGCTGGAGCAGGTGGATGCCTGAAGGAGGCTGTGATCCTGTGGGAAGCCCATGCTGGAGCAGGCTCCTGGCAGAACCTGTGGAGCCGTGGAGAGAGGAGCCCACGCTGGAGCAGGTTTGCTGGCAGGACTTGCGATCCCGAGGGGGGCTCACGCTGGAGCAGTCTGTTCCTGAAGGACTGCACCCCGTGGAACGGACCCATGCTGGAGCAGTTCGTGAAGAACTGCAGCCCGTGGGAAGAACCCACGTTGGAGAAGTTCGTGGAGAACTGTCTCCTGTGGGAGGGACCCCACGCTGGAGCAGGGGAAGAGTGTGAGGAGGAAGGAGCGGCAGAAACAACGTGTGATGAACTGACCGCAACCCCCATTCCCCGTCCCCCTGCGCCGCTCGGGGGGGGAAGAGGTTCGGGAGTGAAGTTGAGCCCGGGAAGAAGGGAGGGGTGGGGGGAAGGTGTTGCTTTTTAAGATTTGGTTTTACTTCTCATTATCCTACTCTGATTTTGATTGGTAATAAATTAAACTAATTTCCCCAAGTCAAGTCTATTTTGCCCATGATGGTAATTGGTGAGTGATCTCCCTATGTCCTTATCTCGACCTACGAGCCTTTTCTTCATATTTTCTCTCTCCTGTCCAGCTGAGGAAGGGGAGTGAGCGAGCAGCTGTGTGGTGATTAGTCCGGCTGGGCTTAAACCACGACAGTCTTTTTGGCGCCCAACGTGGGGCTCGAGGAATTCGAGATAAGGACATAATTGGGAGAGGTAATGGGCAAAATACGGACTGAACAATGTTAGAGTGCAGAATGATCATGGGGAATTTTTGTTGTTGTAATTGTGGTGAAAGGGCGAGGGGTGGATTGTGTGTAAATTGTCCACTTTTGTTTGGTGTTGTGATGATTTTATTTTGATTTTGCTGTGGGTAATTCTTTTTTGTTGATGTGAGTGAAGTTTGTGAAGATTGTATTATGAATGTAGATTTTAATGATCATTTGTAAATATGTGATTCACAGAGGCGAGGGGTGGAATGTATTGGGTTTGCGTGGCAGCGCTTTGGTAGCAGGGGGGGCTACAGGGGTGGCTTCTGCGAGAAGCTGCTAGAAGCTTCTCGTATGTCTGATAGAGCCAATGCCAGCCGACTCCAAGACGGATCTGCCACTGGCTAAGGCTGAGCTAATCAGCAACAGTGGTAGCGCCTCTGTGATAACATATTTAAGAAGGGCTGAAAAACCAGGAAGGGGCAGCCGGAGAAGAGAGGAGTGAGAATATGTGAGAGAAACAACTCTGCAGACACCAAGGTCAGTGAAGAAGGAGGGGGAGGAGAGGCTCCAGGCGCCGGAGCAGAGATTCCCCGGCAGCCCGTGGTGAAGACCATGGTGAGGCAGGTTGTCCCCCTGCAGCCCATGGAGGTCCACGGTGGAGCAGATATCCACCTGCAGCCCGTGGAGGACCCCACGCTGGAGCAGGTGGATGCCTGAAGGAGGCTGTGATCCTGTGGGAAGCCCATGCTGGAGCAGGCTCCTGGCAGAACCTGTGGAGCCGTGGAGAGAGGAGCCCACGCTGGAGCAGGTTTGCTGGCAGGACTTGCGATCCCGAGGGGGGCTCACGCTGGAGCAGTCTGTTCCTGAAGGACTGCACCCCGTGGAACGGACCCATGCTGGAGCAGTTCGTGAAGAACTGCAGCCCGTGGGAAGAACCCACGTTGGAGAAGTTCGTGGAGAACTGTCTCCTGTGGGAGGGACCCCACGCTGGAGCAGGGGAAGAGTGTGAGGAGGAAGGAGCGGCAGAAACAACGTGTGATGAACTGACCGCAACCCCCATTCCCCGTCCCCCTGCGCCGCTCGGGGGGGGAAGAGGTTCGGGAGTGAAGTTGAGCCCGGGAAGAAGGGAGGGGTGGGGGGAAGGTGTTGCTTTTTAAGATTTGGTTTTACTTCTCATTATCCTACTCTGATTTTGATTGGTAATAAATTAAACTAATTTCCCCAAGTCAAGTCTATTTTGCCCATGATGGTAATTGGTGAGTGATCTCCCTATGTCCTTATCTCGACCTACGAGCCTTTTCTTCATATTTTCTCTCTCCTGTCCAGCTGAGGAAGGGGAGTGAGCGAGCAGCTGTGTGGTGATTAGTCCGGCTGGGCTTAAACCACGACAGTCTTTTTGGCGCCCAACGTGGGGCTCGAGGAATTCGAGATAAGGACATAATTGGGAGAGGTAATGGGCAAAATACGGACTGAACAATGTTAGAGTGCAGAATGATCATGGGGAATTTTTGTTGTTGTAATTGTGGTGAAAGGGCGAGGGGTGGATTGTGTGTAAATTGTCCACTTTTGTTTGGTGTTGTGATGATTTTATTTTGATTTTGCTGTGGGTAATTCTTTTTTGTTGATGTGAGTGAAGTTTGTGAAGATTGTATTATGAATGTAGATTTTAATGATCATTTGTAAATATGTGATTCACAGAGGCGAGGGGTGGAATGTATTGGGTTTGCATGGCAGCGCTTTGGTAGCAGGGGGGGCTACAGGGGTGGCTTCTGCGAGAAGCTGCTAGAAGCTTCTCGTATGTCTGATAGAGCCAATGCCAGCCGACTCCAAGACGGATCTGCCACTGGCTAAGGCTGAGCTAATCAGCAACAGTGGTAGCGCCTCTGTGATAACATATTTAAGAAGGGCTGAAAAACCAGGAAGGGGCAGCCGGAGAAGAGAGGAGTGAGAATATGTGAGAGAAACAACTCTGCAGACACCAAGGTCAGTGAAGAAGGAGGGGGAGGAGAGGCTCCAGGCGCCGGAGCAGAGATTCCCCGGCAGCCCGTGGTGAAGACCATGGTGAGGCAGGTTGTCCCCCTGCAGCCCATGGAGGTCCACGGTGGAGCAGATATCCACCTGCAGCCCGTGGAGGACCCCACGCTGGAGCAGGTGGATGCCTGAAGGAGGCTGTGATCCTGTGGGAAGCCCATGCTGGAGCAGGCTCCTGGCAGAACCTGTGGAGCCGTGGAGAGAGGAGCCCACGCTGGAGCAGGTTTGCTGGCAGGACTTGCGATCCCGAGGGGGGCTCACGCTGGAGCAGTCTGTTCCTGAAGGACTGCACCCCGTGGAACGGACCCATGCTGGAGCAGTTCGTGAAGAACTGCAGCCCGTGGGAAGAACCCACGTTGGAGAAGTTCGTGGAGAACTGTCTCCTGTGGGAGGGACCCCACGCTGGAGCAGGGGAAGAGTGTGAGGAGGAAGGAGCGGCAGAAACAACGTGTGATGAACTGACCGCAACCCCCATTCCCCGTCCCCCTGCGCCGCTCGGGGGGGGAAGAGGTTCAGGAGTGAAGTTGAGCCCGGGAAGAAGGGAGGGGTGGGGGGAAGGTGTTGCTTTTTAAGATTTGGTTTTACTTCTCATTATCCTACTCTGATTTTGATTGGTAATAAATTAAACTAATTTCCCCAAGTCAAGTCTATTTTGCCCATGATGGTAATTGGTGAGTGATCTCCCTATGTCCTTATCTCGACCTACGAGCCTTTTCTTCATATTTTCTCTCTCCTGTCCAGCTGAGGAAGGGGAGTGAGCGAGCAGCTGTGTGGTGATTAGTCCGGCTGGGCTTAAACCACGACAACCATAAATTTAAATTGCTGGAATACACACCTTAGCAATATACTTTACCAAGGGCATATGTTTGTTTTTCCACTCCTTGACATTTTTATTTGAAGGGTGAGTTTCTACTATTAGTCTGTAAACAGGGGCAAGCAATTTGTCTACCTCATACACCTCAGTAATCGGTCAGTGTGGGACCAGCACAGGATTTTCTGGCTTGCAGAATCACCTTGAGATATTATCAATCAAGCACAATCAATCAATCATCAGGCAATACTTTCAAATTTTTAGGCAACCTCACTTTGTTCCTGTCTTCCACCAGTGCTCACAGCAAAGCTCTATCAACAAGGACCTTTTTGCAGAATAAACTGAAAGCTGAAAACTTTGCTTCTTCTGATCTTTCTAATCAGGGCAGTACAGTATATTTATTAATAGCTGTTGACTTTCAAAGATAAAAGTAGAAAACATCTTTTTTGTTGTCAATCTCTTATTATCATTAAAGCTTCAATAACTTCTGAAAAACAACCTAGCTTACAAGTGTTCTCTTTTAAAATTTAAAAAAGATTATTTAGCTTGGAAAAACACTCAGTAAATCCTGACTGGCTTCCCCAGCGTGTCTTGGCTGTATTTCTCCTGCTCTTTTCGGTTTTACAGCAGAATGACTAAAATTCTGCTCTTCCCAGGACTCTCATTAATTTTATATACAACCAGGGTCCATTCTCCAGTTCCCTGCCTTTTGCAGAGAGGTAACTTATGGGCCAGCACATGCCCTGTACTTGACAGCACGTGTTCATGACCACTCATGAGCACAAAGGTTTGTCTCCTTGCCCTCTCCAGGAGCCTGACACAAGCCTGAGTCTGGCCATGACAGTGGCTGTCACATGTAGGATGGAGTAAGTGCTTCCAGCTCAAAATAGGGGTGGGTTTTTTTACATGTAAAGTAAATGACACTTATGGCACAAGGCCTTTCCTGGAATCTCACTGCCTCTGTTGGCTACTCTGATATTTTTCCACAGAACTTCATTCTCCTTAGATTTCAGAGCTTCTCTTTCTACTGTGTACATAACTTAAAAATTGTATGACATTTGTCAGGTCATGTCCACTGGTTTCCTCAAAACTGGAACAAAATGTTCACTAGGAACCCAAAGGTGCTTCTTACAGGTTTCTTACCAGACAATTGCTGGGTGTGCTGGATGTCTGCAAAAGAGCAGCAGGTGGAAGAGAATGTGCCAGCCCCTCCGCCTGTTTCCTCTGCTGTGGACCGGTGCCGCTGCATCGGAGAGGAGGGGGAGACCAAAGCCTGCCTGGAAGCCTGCCCTGTGCCAGGGAGCCTCACCGGGTCCCTCAGGCAAATGCAGGCTCCGGACACAGAGACAGCAGTGTTCTGGTCTGTGCTGGTGCCTGGGGTAGCACTGCAAAATGCAGGCATGGGGGGAGGATGAAGTGAGGCAAACTGAATATAGCTTAACAGTTAGGGTGTTTTCCGGGGAGGAAAGTGACCCAAGGTTCTCATTTCTGTGTTTATTTTTAACCCAGTAATGGTCTCCTGTCAAATGCATGCACATCTCAGGGAACGGGGTCTGAAACCCCAGCTCCATCCCCTATAATTGCTGTCCCTCTCACTCCATGATTTCTGCGCTCCTTGGCTGCACAATGACCTCTCAACAAGAAGGGCTGAGAACAACCATCCTCTTCCCTCTTCCCTTTTTCCCCTTTGTCCTTTCCCTTATACCTGCCGAGGTGCTGGCTAGAGTCCTTTCTAGAGGCACGGTAAAGGAGACGAGATAGGGATATGGTCAGCCACCTCAGAGATGTGTCTCTTACCACCTTGCCAGGAGTTATGATAGGTATGTATATTGTAACGCAGAAGTCCACCTATGTGTGCATGAGGAGAGGATGGAGGAAAAAGATATGCTGCTGCTGTCATTCTCCCTTTTTTTTTTTTTAAGGAAGGCCAGCACTCCTCTATTTAATGCCTGTACACAGAAGAGCTTTGAGCAGAATGGGTACCAAGTCCATTATTTTAGGGCACTGTCCCTCACATCTTTGATTTGTAAGCCATCATTTATTTTAAGGGTTTTCCGTTATTTCATTCACATGAATAAGTGGAAAGCTCAATCAAGACCTTTGCAGAGTAACACAAAGCCATGTTACGTCTAATTAAACTTGCTTCAGAATTCAAGCTGGAGAAGCTTAACGACAATGGCTAACTGCAAAGCTGAGGAAAGAAAAGTTAACCTACTGCACTACACATCACACATGAAACGGCAAGTTGTGGCTGTGCCTGCAAGCTGATGTCTACACTTACTAAAACATGATGTTATACCACATTTCTACTTTTTGCACTTTTAACGCAGGTAAGGAAATGGCACTCAAGGAAGCTTTTGGAAAGTCTCTGATTTAAACAGCAAATTAGAGAATCACAGAACGGTTTGGGTTGGAAGGGACTTTTAAAGATCATCTAGTCCACCCCCCCTGCCATAGCCAGGGACATCTTGCACTAGATCAGGTTGCTCAAAGCCCCATCCAACCTGACCTTGAACACTTCCAAGGATGGGGCATACACAACTTGGATACAACCTGTTCCAGTGTCCTGGACACTTGGATACAACTTGGATACAACCTGTTCTGGTTTTGTTGTAAAAAATTTCTTCTTTGTGTTCAGTCTAAACCTACTCTCTTTCAGTTTAAAAATGCTTCCGGTATACAGGCACTGCTTTGTTTTATTGCAAAGGCTGAGTACTGTGTTCATGGTATGGCTTAAAACATGGTAGGAAGCCAGCCTCTTCTGGTTGGACTGCGAAATTTGTTCTGAGATGACTTGCACACTCTCTGGAAATTTCATCGAGGCTCAGCAATCTATAAATAGTGGGGCATGTTGCTGTTGAGGAAGCTTTGGTGTACTGTGAGCTCTGAACTGCTGAGCAAATTGAATGAGGGAAGCTTAGAGGTGTGTGATAGACCTGGAAGGAATAAGATAGATTTCCAGTCAGGTTATGACAAGGTGTGGTGGGTGACCCTTGCTAGATACCAGGTGCCCGCCAAAGCCACTCTATCCCTCTCCTCCTCAGCTGGACAGGGGAGAGAAAATATAACAAAAGGCTCGTGGGTCGAGATAAGGATATCCTTTAGATATAAAGCATTGACCAAGTCTGGGACTAGGAGTGGACCTAGCCGGTCTTCCCTGAACCTCGTGACTCAACAGGAGGATTTCTTTATTCCTTACACCCTTTCCTTTAGACATGGACCATTGACCACGTCTGAGAGTAAGTCTGGATTCAGCCGCACCTAGACTCCTCCCTGAGAAGGAGTTTAGAAAGCGAGAGGGGTCCATTCTGGACCTCGTGACTCAATGGCAGAGTCCTCTTTACCCTTTTGTTTCTCCAGTCTCTCTGCCTAAATCATTCCGATTCAATTTTTATTTGGTTTTCCTTTGTATGTTTTAGTAAGTAGCAGAGTGGACCTTGCCATCGAATTCTGTTAAGTCGCATTCTATAAACTTCTGGTAAAATCGCTTTTGCCAATACCCTTGACGGTGATTCTTTAAGCGGCCTAAACCACTCATTTGTGACAGTACCACAGGAGTAAGTCACAAGCAGCCTTCAGTAATCAGGGTGGTGTTTTTGTAGACAGAAGGCACTAGTGCACGGGGGGAGTGAAGCTTTCTGCTTACAGCGGTGCTAGAATCCACCCGGCTACAAGCGCAGAAGGGTGCTGATGGAGTGGGAGCATCCAGCAGCTCCAACAGCTGTCCTGCAAGGCTAAAAAGGTCGCTCCTACTGTATAGGAGAGGTATGGCACTATAAAGCTTCTGTACCCTACAAAGGCGAACAGAAGAAGGCATTACTTTTCTTTACCGAGGTGCTGGAAAGACTTTCTCATGAATACCCTGTGCAAGGGTGAAGTTAGGAAGCATAACAAAGATTAAAGTTCAGCTCACTTTATGGCAGGTAAAGGAAGATCACTGTTTGAACAGTTGTTAAAAAAAAGGAAGGTTTACTAGAAACTAACATTTTTGGTTCTCACGTTAGGGATCAGTTAATTGCACCGGTGACAAATCATCGTTTTAGGTTTTATCTGGAAATCTACCTGTACTACATCAACTTTTTAGTCAACACTATTTCTTAGGCTCCACTATGGCTTGTACTGTAAGTTGCTCCATACGGTCACAGTTTCTATTTTTGCTAATTTGAAATGACCCGAGTCTTTTAAAGTGCAACCTGGAAAGATCTTGGAAATAAATGACACTTTGTGCTAATCCCACCTGGTACTGCTTGTTCTTTTCCCAACTCCGGGTGGCTTTGGAGAGTTCTTTGCACACCACGGGCACCAGGCCTCCGTTTGCACCGTATCTGAGCATCGAATAGCTCTTCCCTGAGCCGGTCTGACCATATGCCAGCAGAGTAGCGTTATAACCCCGCCAGGCTTTCCCCAGCACTCCTTGACCAAGATCACAAAAGACCTCTCTCTAAAAAAAGATCAAGTGCATCCTCTTCGTAGATGAGCGAGCAAATGCATACACGAGCACTGCTGTCCGCTACGGGTGCTCCCACTAATAGTTTAAATCAGGAATTAGGATGTGCAAACACACTTGAAAGTGGTACTGAGTTCCAGGATGACAGAAATGTAGACAAAACCTACATAATGCTGCAAACCAGTAAACTGACAAGTGCCAGTCGTTTGCATTACGTTTACATGCGTGTTAGTAATGGGAGATAAACGAACCGACCAGTCTGCAAGTGTGTGTTAGCTACAACTGCTTTTAGTTGGTTCTTGGAATAAAATCTTACCTGGCCGGCGTAAACTGTTGGGTCCTGCTGAGATGAGCATACCATTCTTGCCCTTTAGGAAGCTGCTATGAGACCAATAGGCTAGATCAAAAGTAAAGGTTTTCCTGGGCCCTCGATTCCTAGGGTCACATATGCTTGTGCTGGTGGTGTTCCTAGAAATCACGCACCTACTCCCTGCATTCTTCTCTCTCTGTGTGTTAAAATTACAATTGTAGTATCGCAAGACAAGTGATCAGTCATTCACTAATAATTCATGGTTTAGTCTGGATTTAAACCAAGTTCAGCAGCAACGCACACCACACCAATGACTGCTGTGGGATAAGCCTGCTCTTGAACCATGCCAGGTGATAACAGAGCCAAGGAGTAAGTGACCTGAACGAAGGGACGCATCAGTAACCATCACATGCCTTCTTCCCTCTACCTCACATACCGGTCAGCCGCATAGCACAGTGCACTGGAAAATGCGTTTTCTTTTAGGAACAGCTTTAATTCAAAAGGAACCATGGTACAGTTCTCGCCAAGCGTATCAAACAGACTCATTACCTCGACTACTTTGGTGAAAAAAGCATTTCTGGAATGGAAACCCGCAAGTTTTGCACAGAAGACAAAAGTACAAACCAAATAAGAAACAAATGCTAGCTTATTACTTGAAATTCTATTTTTTTGGTAGTATTTTCTGTTTGGCCTAGGCTAACAGGTTACAAGCATTGCCTAACAATGGAACAATTCCTAACAAAAGGAACTTCTGACGGGGGAATTAAACTGCTTAGCTATCTGCGGCCTTGTTTGCACACTGGGCATATTCTTGCCATACGATCTGCTAAAATTCTAAGTATTTCGGCACATCCTGGTGGATTTAGGCAGCAAAGGATTGCCACCGGGTCCTTGGGGGAAGGCCTCCTCCCCTGTGCTCTCCTCCAGTACTGAGCGTCTCTTCCTGCCGCACCGCCCTGTCCCTCCTGTACTCCTGGGTGTGCTTGATTCCCCAGCCGTCCGGGCGGGTGTTTGCTCATGAGTAGCCGTTTTTTCTGGTTTAGCATGTGGAACACTTATTGTTCTTCTCGTAGGAGTATCACTGATTTCCGCTCTCCCTCCTGAACGTATGTCTTCCTGAGTAGAGACAGATTCTGTGCCTGCCAAGAGATTGTGTGCCCTCTTCAGAGCACTTTTTCTAGGAGTGACAGGAAGTTGAAATTCTGTTTGAGGCAGCGATGGTTTAGACAGATCAAGGTCAGAATTTTCTGAAGCTTCCAATGAACTCCTCTTTATTCTTCCGCCTCTCTTAGTTGGCACAGGAAAAAGGAGATGGTCACTAGGCTGCACCTCTTGATCCTTGACAATATTTTCAGTAAACTGTAAAAGAATGATTTCCCGTTTTCTTGCACTTCTGCTGGGACTGACTGCCATTTTTGTCTCATGATCAGTGTCATTCTGGCCAGTTCCCTGATCTCCTGCTGAACGTTTTCCTCCTCTAGCCATTTTGGAAGCAGCAGAAGCAATAATGCTACCTCCAGCAAGAGAAGTTTCCTCATTAGCCACTTCCATGAGCTCAGATGCGGCTTCCTTTGCTCTCTTTAATCCTGTTCTTGGAGTAACAGCTATGGACTGCGTACTGGCGATCGTACTGACGGGCGATGTTTGCCCATCAGAATGGCTGCTTTCTACTTTTTCTGAATTGGCCCGTTTAGGCATCCTACCTCTCCTAGGAGTAACAGGAATCACAGGTATGTGCTCATCATCTTGAGCATTTTCTTCTGTTTGAAGGCTAGAAGTCTCAGATGCTTCTTTTGTTTGCCTGGTACTTCTCCTAGGAGACAGCCCTAACAAAACGGGTTTGGCTGTCTTCAGTAGTTGCTGATGGCCTGCCGATGGAATACTTTGACTGCTAGTCAGTTGTCCCCTTGCGCGTCTTCTAGGAGTGACGGCATGCTCTACTTGACGTGTGCTGGTTTCATCTTCCACTTCTTCTGGCACAGTTGGTAAGGGAGCTTTTGCCTTCTGGGATCTAGTTTCCTTTCTGCCTGTGGTTTCATGAATAGATTGTTCTACAACTCCAGATGTGAATTCTTTAATTCTTGTGCTTTTGATTACATACAGTAAGTTCTCAAAAGCTACCTTAAGGGGTTCAGGCACATATGGGAGTGACTCTGCAATATTTTGAGATTCCTGATCACTAGTTACAGGGGACACTGAATTTGTCACATGTTCTTGGTTTTCAGTATTTCCTAAACTGTTCACAGGTTTTTCCCCTGTTGTTGTGCCAGACGGTTTAGAAGCATTTAACAGTGTAGGGTCTCCCATCTCTGCTTCACCACCTTCTCCTTCCAAGACTAAAGGAAAATTACTCTGCTCTCCATCTCCCTCAGCTGCATCACATTCACCATCTTGGTTAGTAGGCATATCCCATGGAAACTGTTGCTCTGTGGTATTATAGCTGTATTGAAGATTGCCTGACGGATGTAGTCCACTAGATGGTGATGCTTCAGGTGCTGCTTCTGAGGTTTGTGCCTTACCCGCACTATCTTCAATGACCTAGAGTTAAAAAACGTCTGTTAATGCATTATTAATTACCAAACAGACTAACTTCCAACTGAGTGAGACAAAACTGAGGACAGTGAAATACTGCGTTTCCTTTCACATCACCACTGAATGTAAAGTTAGAAACATACAATGTACTCTCTCCTACAGAGAAAAGTTTATGCGGTTAAGGGACAGAGACCAAAGTATTCAGTGTACGCAATCACATGCTCCATTTCTGAGATTTCTGTTCCCAAAGCCGAAACGAGCTAACTAACTGACAGCCTATTTAACTTCATCTGAAGTCTGGGACACCAAAAACCTTTTTCCATTCCTCGAGACCAATCAGTGTTTGTTTCTAAAGACTTTTCTGGTGGTTTCATTTTAAACAGAGTTTACAGGCTTTTTGTTTGGTTGGTTGTTACCGTTTTTTTACAGTACGAACCTTAACCACAAGAGGCGTCTCTAGTAAATTCAGCTCTGATGCTCCTGAAAACTTCTTTTGTGAGACGGAACCATGCGTATTTGGTTTCAGTGGGCTGGATGGCATGAATGAAGTAGAAGCTCTGCATGGCAAATGTGAGCTACCACCCCGTGCTGCAGAGCGTGAAGGAACAGGACGAGCCAGCAAACCCAGCAATCTGTTATGGTACACAATTTAAAATACAAAAAGAAATAAATCAATGGAAAGAATCATGCTGCGTTCAAGAAATCTGAGATGGTACGTTTCAAAAACATTCCATGAACAAGAAATACAGGTGAACCCTCGCTGTTGGGGTGATGTCTCAGGCCCACCAACAAGTCAGAGGCATTTTCTTCTTTTCAATTATTTCGTTACATTTCATACTTAATTTCCTAAATCACTGCCTCTGAGGCAAGAGTAATCCAATGTTAAGTTGCACAAGTGATGTCATTCTCGTGTCAGAAGAAAATGCATCCACATTTCAATGCTGGGACCACTTCAAATTCTCCATTTAGTTGTGTCCCTAAGTTGGCCTTTTCTTTAACAGACACAAAACTAAATGCAAACAGAACGCTTTGCAAGCACGGGAAGTGTACACACCCACACACATACACAAATATATATATATGAGAAGCAACACCTTTTTGAAATATTCATTCTGTAGATCTACTATACCTGGAACATTTTCTTAAAAATTTTCTAACTCGTGCCCCAACAGATGCATTGCGCGACTCTGCATCAGGGAGAGGATGTGTTATGACTGGTGGTTCTGTCACTCCAGGACTAGAATTAAAAGGAAAATGTAAATGACTTTCATTCCCCTGAAGTCCAAACATATCAGAATCCAAGTTTATTTGACCATACCACCTGCAGGAAAATCATCTGACAACTACTAGCCTCTTTTCCGCTCTATTATCATGGCAGAAAAACTCACTCTCCGAATATTACTTACGATGTATTGATTCTTAAATGCTACATATTGTATGCGCAAAAAAGCCAGACAAAGCTCTATTCAGGCGCACCTTCCCTCCAAAACGCTAACGCAATTCAAATGGATTTTTCTCTCTCTCTCCAAACATGTAGCTCAAGACTAAACTTTGTTAAAAGGCTGCTTACCTGTCATGCTGTGAGAAACTGGTTTTCTGCTTGTTTGCTCCCCATCCTTCTCCAATTTTGGACAATACATTACTGATGAAAGTTGCTCTTGGGTGCACATTTCCTGCATTAGCTTGTTTTGTTACTGTTGATAATGGCTTTGGTCTTACGACTGTAAAGCGAGAGGGAAAAACTCTCAGCCTCATGTAATCAAAGCGATGGTTAGCTGTCCATTGTATTTCCCCCCCGAAAAATTACCTTCTCTTAAGACCGATGAAGGCAAATGGTAAGTCTTGGCTCTCTCTACATCCGGCTTCCTTTCTCTAGGAAGGATCTTGCCATATTGGTCTAATACAGAATTTCTGGCAAGCGCTCTCTCTCTCAAGCGAGGATCACGATCATTCTGATGAATGAAAAGCGTAAAGCAGAACGCTGACGAATTACAAGAGGTTCGTTGCATGGAACTGCCTGTGCTATTTCTAATGAGTGAATAAACGTCCTCTGCAGATATAGTAAAATGCATCCACCGCACAGAACAGCAGCAAGTGCGACCCATCAGCACACACTTTGGAGTAGTGGAATATTTTGTTCAATTTTTAGGTTCGGCTGTAACTTAAGGTGTAGAAGCTTATTCCTAGTATTTCAAAGAACGGTATAAAACCCCAAGCATTGTTGAGTACTATCAAAAACGGTTAGTAACACCTAAGAGAACCTTGCACACTTAACGCTTACCATGCGATTAACCTTCATTGTCTGATTCAACTGTAGTGCTGGGATATAGTTGGTACGCTGCAGATGCTGGACTAAAAGAAGTTCGCGATTCTGAACACCAGCAGTGGTCTGTAAAAACTTCTCCAAACACTCCTGTGAGAAATAACACATTTCAAAAATCGATTATGAATCTGCCTCTTCTCTGTTCAAAGAGACGATTAAGATTTTTTTTTTCTTGTCCACACTTACTCGTTCAGGGCCTGTGAAAGGTAGCTTCAGTAAGTCTGCCATTAGTCCCACCTCCCGACAGACTTCAAACATGTGTTTTAACAGCTCTTCTAGGTTTAAATTAGTGTTATGTTGCTTCAACAGACCCCAAGCCTCCACCATGCACCTGCAATTAATTTTTTTGAGACGTAAAGGAATATTAATAGTATAGCCAAAAAGATGCCCCAAAGTTGTGGTATTCAAAGTTTAAAGGAAATTTAGGGCACCGTGATTTGTATTGTTTGTTCTCTACCTGTCACAATATTTGAGCGCCAAAACGGGGGGATATATTTCTTTACCTATTGGACAACAGCACAGTGAGGAAAAGCCGCGCTTCACTACTGCTTGACATTGAGGGCTTCATCATCTGTACGTATCTGAGGGCTCGCCTGTGCTCTCCTTGGCACATGAGGGACTGAAGAATTCTCATATGTTGCCATGACACAGTTTTGATTGTAGCTGGATGAAAGAGCAGGGCCAGCGAATTCTGTAGAAGTCAGAGATCACGTTTACTAAGATACATACACACACGCAGGCAACAAAAATATTCAAAAGTTTCTTAAGGAAGGGTGAACGGGTGTTAAATAAACTTAGGTGACTAACCAATGAAATACCTGATACGGGACATGTAGATAACAAGTATTTGCAGGAAAAAGCATTAGAGCATTCAGTTAGCCATACAGAACAAAGTGAGTGTTTTAAAAGGAGTAGGTCACACTTTTCTAGGTTCATCAAATCTCTGCATACAAACACCGCTTTTTATAAATACACTACTAAATAATAAGTTCTTCTCCCAGACAAACCGATTCCATCAACGCTGTGACAGGCAAAGAACAACCTTCAGCATCAGAAAGAACATGGATTAGGTTGAAAAGTCACTTTTGCAGTCTTCTGTCTCAACTCCGGCTGCTATGATCTTAGCTTTAATATTTAAAGTACCTAAACCACTGTTTTGGAGAAAGTGCTCAACTGGTCTGCTGAAAACAGCCTAAACGGATGGCTTTGAAAAGTCAAATATCAAGCATTATTAAAGTGGACTTTGTCTTCCTTTTCACCAACTGCCTGTCAAAGTCATTGAAACAAACATTTCAAAGCATAATTTATTGCTGAAGATGTCGTGGCAGTATGACAAAAAAGCTTCTGATGTTTTATCACCTGTTACTAGCTAAGCACCGATTTATTAAAATTGCTTTCTAGATCATCGCTTTGTACTGCAATGTATGTCTCGCTAAACTGTTACATACTTACTTCATAATCATTGTGATCTAGAAGCCAGAAACCTTGAACAAGCTTAACAAGACCCCAAGGGACAGCAAAGGCAGTTGGGAAGGAGTCGATTAAAGTTTCTGTTTTGTTCGGAAAGGAATGCATGACATCTAGCAGCAAGTAAATTGTCTGGTATCACGTATCTAATTAAGGCTAATACATTTGTAAGACCAAAATTTATCACGTAACATTTAGAAAAACATCAGGAAGTAAGGATATGCAAGTGGTAGGAAGCAGAAAATACTAATGGCTTAGTCTTGCCGTTTTAAGCTATTCTAACCTGACGACACTCGGGTCCTAACCACAAAACTGCATTCTGAATAAATAACCAGAAAGAAAGGCTCTTTGGTTTCTGTAAGGCATTCAAAAAGGTTAACTTCGGGTATTTAAATGCTTCAGTTAGAAACTCAGGCTCCCTCTTTAGTCAGTGGAGCTACCAGTTGGACATTCAAAACATTTGAACATCCCACGCTTAGTTATTAAAGCAAACAAATTCTACAGTTGTTTTTTTTCCTCATTTCCAGAGTATATGAACCAAGGTAAACTATGGTGTCCTTACAACACAACTCAGCTCGGAATGATTAAAATGGGATTTACACCACTATGTGGATCACTCACTGGCAGTGTCATCTTCGCTTTCTGACATCCGTTTTTAGGGACGTACTCTAATAAGACAGCTCTGGGGTACAACAGTTTTTAAACCCCTTGCTCTCTAGGCTCTCCTCTCGGCTTAGGCAACAAACAACAAAAACAATTCTGGATATTTCCGCAGCTTAGAAATTAAGTTTCTGCCCAATGACTTTTCCCTCTGTTTACTATTCTGTGGGCATGCACTTTTAACAGAACAAAAGCTTTGCAACAAAACATTAAAAAAAAAAGAAAAAAGAAATGCACAGTACAAAGAAATAAAACCATGCTTCTGTCTAGGACTTAATTCTAAACGAAATGTTTTCACTTGCATTGTGTTTGAAGGATAAATTAAAAAATGTTATGAAACACGTAGGTGACAAGCATTTAAGAACATTTACGTGCATATACTGAAGGTGTAATAAAAATAACTAGAAAGGATACAATTGCATGCTTGTAACTTTCTTCAAGGCTTTCTAGCAAATAGAGATCCAGCAGTGCCTGAAATGAAAAGTTAAAAGTTTTTTAAAAACTCCTGTCTTTCATAAATCACTGCCTTTTGGGTGGGCTTTTTTTTTTTGAGGGGGTGAGGGTTTGTTGTTGTTGCTGTTGTCATTCTTGTTTTCTGTGAACATAACACTCACATGTAAATTAGCAGGTGGATATTTCCCAGTTCCTCCTTCATCTCTCCGCCACAACTTCTCAACTTGGTCTCCTAACTGGGAAACCATTCCATCAATCATCAAGCAGTCAGAATCCCATTTTCCTCTGGAACAGAAGGTTGCAAGGATTCAGACAGAGTAAACCACGAATTCCAGCCTCGCAGTGTAACAGATTTCCTCCAGTCAAAAGCAAACAAAAAAGCTCCCAGGAGTCAAAGAAAGTAACAGACATACAAAGGCACGATTAGGACTTGAAATGCACGTGAAAGACATTTCTGAGTCAGGTGAAAGATGTTCGTTAGATCATGTTCAGTTATTAACGGAGGTCAAAATAGAATTACAATTACGGACGGCTGAGCTTTTAACAATTACATTCGTCACAAGTCCATCACAGCCTTCTGCTGACTGCGACGCTACCCTTTAATTTCCCGACGATAGCAAGCGCCAAAAGCACACCAGAGCTTGTGTGCTTCTAAGGATCACATGAGCCTGTGTGCAAGTTACTTGAGAATTAAGCTCAGAAAGATGAACTTTACAGTCAATACCTCATACGCTGCAGCTTCCACCTTAACTCATCTTGCAGCCTCTTCTTCACAGTGCCATAGCCTAAGCTTGTTTAGGTCTTTCCTTAGTTTCCAGTACCATTTCCAAAGAAAAATCTATTATCGTCTAACCCAAGGCCTATCACCTATATGCTAGTAAGCTAGTCCAGGAAAGAGAGTTTACGTTAGGAAGGGACTTCTATGCACTAGCCAATAGAGTGCTAGGTGTGCCAACTACACGTAACTCTGACTGTCTTACGAAATTACACAAAGGTACTTGCGAGTAGGAGCTTTAGGCCAATACAATTATTACCATCTATTACTAGCCCATAAAAGAGATGATTTGTTTTCTTTTTAAACATGCTTTCTTCTGTGTCCAAAACAACTGTTCTGTGAACGCTGTGCTTTCCTGAACCAGACACGACTGATCCTAGCCTAGGCACGTGATCTTTTCCAGTAGTGACAAATTATACAGATGAGCCAATGAATTAAGTACCCTACAAAAAACGATGATACCAACAAGTGGTACTAAGCCGAGGGATATATCAGGATTTTACCATGGGCAAGTAACCCCTGGGCTCAAGACAACACATGCATCACTGACGTCACGAGTATGGCCGGCAAATGCATTAAGCACAGCAAATACAACGGCTGAGATAAAAGCCGTTCCCTTCCACTTCTAAATTTGCAGTGGAAGTGTTCCAGAGTTTTCCAGTAAGGCTTACCTTGACAAACGCTCAAGTTTCTGTCGCTGACCAGCATAGTAGCTCTGAATCAGAGGATAGTTGTAGAAAGGTCGAGACAAATGCATATCATCATCTACAGGCAATAACGTAAAAGCAAGTTAAAGAAAAAATAGCACGTTTTTCGACTAAAATTTTTGACTAAAAAGACAGACACAAGGTAAGCATCAAGAAGCCTCCAACTCTGAAAGAAGCCAAGACCATTTCTGCCTTTGCCAGAAGGGATGTAAGAGACAAAACTCAATTCCTTCTTGTCTCAAGCGCCATTTCAAGCTTGCAGTTGATGTAGCATTCAGAACATGTAGCGCTAGCTGAAGTTCACTATAAAAAACACCAGTTCTCAAAGGGAATGGCTTTTTAAACATGTCATGTGAGCATTTGTAAAGACAATTAGGGCTGACAATAGAACTTATAAACCATCCAAATAAAGAAGCATTTCAAGGCGTATTGTTTCCTCAAGCAAGACATAAAAAGTTCAAAACATGCAGGTAGTGCTTTTACTGTCCAAACAAGCATTCCAACAGGCGTTTGTTGCCTAATACTAATTTGTCTAAAATCCCAAGTATTTCAAGCTGTGGACACAAGCAGCTCCTTGAATCAGAGCCTTATTGCTATTTCTAAAAAACATCCAGGAAAGAAACTGCTTGCATTATTCTACGCTATGTATTTGAAAAACCTGTAGAATCTCAATTTCACCACCAGAGCTTCTCGGCATACGTTGTCACTGAACCAACAGGACTTGCTGCTGACAAAACATTTACAAAAGCGTGGCTAAGCACGTGTTCCTAGGAATCACTTACTGCACAGTCTCCTTGGTACAAATGTCTTATGGTTTATGCTTACCTAAACCCTCTGGAAGGAGACTCGCTCGACAGAACCAGATGACCACTCGTGCGTACAAAGAAATGAGGCTAGTTACCACCTTCTTGTTTGTCAAGTCTGCAAAACCTGAAAAAAGGCATAGGATGATTTTTGTTATGCAATTCCTTTCCTTTTTACAAAACTCCCTTCATCATACTACATAGAAAATACAAAAATGACACGGTAGAAATCTCTCGTCTTTGCATTTTCTACTCTGTATCGCTTTCTTATTTGAAGAAAAAACCCACAATCACCACCAAAAGAGAAAGCAACCCCTCCAAAGAACCAGATTCACTAAAGGTTAACATGAAACAAAATTAAGCCTGAACTATTAGATACATGCATGAAGACGACACCTGGTTTTCAAGTAGCAGAGATTTTTACTAGAGCAAAGGGACAGTCTTTCTTTTTCTCAATATGCCAAGAACAACTTATGATCTAAAAAGCTACAGAAACTCAAGTAACTTACTTTACAAGTCACTCATTTGCGCTTCCTTTATCTTTTTAAGTAATTTGCAATTCAATATTTGCATGCAATTATAAATTGCTGGCTAAGAATTAAAAAGAAACATGTTGAGCATTACCACACTCAGGTGCTGCAATTTCAACCCAGTTGCTTACATAGCTTCTTGCTGAGTGTAGTCTCCCCTAGCCGCTTGCATGAACTCCACAAGAAACTGTTTCCCTGAACTCAACGCATATTGAGTGGTCGTCCCAGCTTCTCAGATTTAAGCCCCTTCGCCCAGCTAAATTTAACCGTCTTCCAATCACCAAACCCAACAAAAGCTCACGTTCCCACAATTACAACCCAAGCATAATTCCAAACCTTAAGAAAGCATAGCAAAGATTTAATAATACTATGACAAACCTTTTTCAGTCAGCTCTTGTGCTTCTGTTAGAGAACAGTTTAAGATTGTCCTAAGGTTGCTCAAAAGCAACTGGCAGTGCTGAAGAGACTGTAACGTCTGTGGGTCAACGAAGTTGCAAGAGCCATCAAAGAGCGGAACACCTTTTCAAGAACAAACATTAAAGCATTAGCCTACAGAGCAATTTCAGAGTTTCAAAGCACACTTAAAGAACCGCGTGCAATGCCATATACCAGCAGATTACTGGATAAGCTCAATTAGAAGGAATGATTTTATGTTTGTGGAATGACTACACTAGTACTCACATATTTGGTCCAATTCTTCTTTTGTAGAGATCACTTTGTTCCATGTCCACTCAAGAACAAGCCGTAAATTAGCAGCAGAACTTGGCTGCTCTTTAAAAAGAGACAACAAAAAAGAAACAAATCAACAACTTCAAACTAACCAATATATAACATAAAAACAATGTAAAGAAGTATTACCTTCAGATGCCCACTGTTTAATGCACCCAGTCAGAAGTTCTAAAGAACCTGTCTGGACAGCAGCTGACAATACCGCTTCTAACTGCTCCTTCTAAACATAACAGACAAAGTAAAATGAGAATCTTACATACTTTCAATAGCTGAACCATCAACAGCAAATGGTTGTTTCTACCAGTATACTCATGCAGACAGCACAAAGTCAAGTAGTACACCTGCAACTAATTCCACATTCTTCTTCTGAATTCTAGCCACAGGCTGGACTGCTGCTTGGTCTGAGGAACACATTAAACTTTTCCTCTGACATTTCAACTTACCGAAGGCTAATTCTAATCTTTATTTGCACGCCTCTGCATTATAGTCTCAATTTCCTGAGTTCCAGGTAACTACTTTCAGTAACATCCTCTGCTAATACCCATTACGCATTTTGTGCACATGAGCTCGCCATCAGGAATGCATGAAGGGGACAGAACAAATACCCTCTTTGCGTGGGAACAGTGAAGCTCAGGTCAAGCAGCTTTCTAGACTATGAAGACATGAAGCAGTTCTGACACCCAAAACATGAAGTTGTACTTTTCTCAGATGACAGAAAAGAAGTGAACCATTTAAATTCTAATAGGTTTAAATTTTAGGCTGTTCAAATACTGTATTCTAACGTGCTGGTAATCCTTCAGAAGGATAATGCACAGGTACGCACAGGCATGCGATATTAAGGAGTAGTTTATTTCAGCTGGTGTTGATACTTCTTTCAGCTGAAATGATCCTTCATAAAATTTCACTGTTTTGTTTGGTTGGGTTTTGTTTGTTTCTTTGTTTGAAACGTAATTCAAAAGTCTCTTTCCCTTCTGGGTAAAATCATTGCATTCAAAGCGATTTCTACACATTAGAATACACATGGGATACTTCCTTCTGTTTCTGAAAGCTGCTTTCAGACAAGGAAACACACCAAATACTACGTAGGGTGGCAAACAAAACTCCAAACCAAGCTTCCTGACCCTAATTCTGAAGTTTGCCTTACTAACATTCAAAAGAAATCCCTGCTCAAATGCCTAACAAGTCTCTGAACGATACAGTCACAATGCAGCAAAGGTTATTAAAAAATGCCTTGATTTCCCAAGTTATTCCCAAACTGGAGCTGACAGCAGAACATCTAATTTGAATGTAAGAGTCTACATCAGGCTTGCAAAATAAGCAGTCTCTGGGCTAGGTCAGCTGGCCAAGAAATTTATTTTAGCTACCACACTGCGCAGAAGTGTTATTTGCCCTAAGACACTTCCACAAATCTGGCAAAGAATCCGGTAGACAGGAAGATGAGGGCAGTGGGAAGACCGCTCTCCCCTTCCTACTAATTGCTCCACTGTATGATGACTAGCCAGCTGATCATTTCGCTTAGATGCTGCCTGGCTGAGGATGGGCTGTTCATCACAAAGGCTCCATCTCTCATGAAACTCTTCAGATGAGAGAGCAGGGGTGGTGCACTGCAAATGGAAAACCTGGGAAAGAGGGGCCTGAAGTCACCATGGTGGGATAAAGAGGATCGAAGGGAGAGGGCGTCATGAGATAAAGGCAGCTAAGGTGTTGCAGCAACAAGAGGGCTGTCTAAGCAGGGGAAATGGGGCTACTGGAGCGCAAGGCAAAGGCTACAGAGGCGAAGATCTGCTTTGAGAGGCCACAGAAAAGCCGAGTGATGATGGGAAAATGAAGGGAAGTGGTGAGGAAATTGTCAGGTAGAGCTGACAACAGTAATCCTTTACCACGGCCCACTTCCTTGGAAGCAAATGATCGGGTATAGTGCAGCAAGCTGATGTTTGCAACAGCTCACATCCTAGCGAGACACCCCCATCGTCAGCTACTGCACTGAACCTAATGCTTTGAGAAACTGACAGGGATAAAGGTTGTTCTGAGGGAAAGATGCTTCCTTGTGCATAGCTGTGGCACAGAATTAATAGATGGGTCTCTAAAGACAGATCTGTTAGGGCTGTTCCCAGTCAAACTCAGTAGCTTGGATCTAGGACTGCTATTACTTCTGCTCACTAAAGTCACCACCTGCATTTCAGTGCAACTTGCAAATAATAGGAAAATCAGATCATCGTGTCTTGTAGCCTCTGGAGCCCCGTCAGACAAGATGGGTGTGTTTCCCCCTTGATTCCCTGATATGCACTCACCTGACTCAAACTGGATGGCTGGACATCGACTACTCTTGGAGACAGCAAGCCAGCTGCAAGACGCCTATTGTAGCTATCGTGAATGGCTTCACTTGTCAAAGGACCAGATTTCTTCAAAAATTTCAAGGTCTGAAACATCAATCAAAAACTACAGATTAAGACAGCGTTATTATTCAGTCACTAAGGTTCTGGATAACCACTACGAGAAATAACATAAATGTTCACTGAAACTGTCAGAAAGCTTGCATCAGTAATACCCTTTAGGTTAGCCATCTCAGTAAGCATTACTATGTAGAGTCTTAAAGACGGCAGCCAAACTAACAGTTACAGTTTATAAACAAAGTCCTGTAAAACAAAATGTCAGCCCTTGCAATGCTTAATTAAGTATTTTCTAGCTTCTCTGTCAATACACAGGCCTTTCTTTTTCCCTGAACGCTGACGCAAAATGCATTCTATCGAAGCCAAAACTGACACACAACTTCAAATCACACTGTGGAAGACCCTTGCTATGCTTGTTTGTGCAGAAGCTGGTTTACGTTGGAAATGTTTAGTGAGCTCAAACTTAATTCAAAATTATTTGTTACAATCTGTGCAGTGGCTCAGAAGTTATGATTTGGCCAAGTTTGGGAGAACAAAGAATTCATTGCTTCTTAAACAGTCAAATAATTTTTCATTTTCTCCATTCTGTCCTCCTTTTTCAGGTTAATCAGGGATCCAGACCCTAACTCAAGCCTAAGCAGGCAGTTGGACTGATGGGTAATATAGAAGTAACAGCTTTCGCCATCTTCCACAACATTTTTGTTCTTGCTCCTACAGCAACGTTGTATTCCGTTCTAGACACTCAATCCCTGATCGTGCTTCAACAATAGACAATGGTAGTTCTAAAGTCCCAAGAGTGGACCGAAAACGTTGCCATTGGCATAAAAGTGGCAGGGTACAATTGCGATTCTGCGTGTGGATGGGCAGGATGAGCATAGAATGGTCTCTGACACTGAAAGCAGTGCAATAGAAAACTTAGAAAAGCTACATCTCTTGGCAGTCTTAATAAAGATACAGTAAAAGATCACCTCCTTCTGCAAGCCGGTGCAAGTCATATGAACGACTCCGGAGTTCAGCAAGCACGAACCATCTGCAGAAACAAGGAACGTTTGACAACATTCCATGCTCTCACAGTTATATTAGGACCACTTTATTTTTTTTAAACAGCAATATCTGGAAAGCTATAACTGAGTACCCATTTTCTTCGTCAGATCGCAGGCAAACCTTTTTTAAAAAATTATTACTGCGTGTAGAAATTTCATCTCTAGTGCTATCGAGGTGCTGTGCTTTGAGCTTCAGTTCAAAGTCATTTCATTTTGTAACCATCACCACTTCACCGGCTACGTGACAAAAGCACCAAACCCCAAAACTCAGCAGAATGTCAGATGCATTTCACAACATTACATACCTTGCTGGTACAATGTAATCAGAGCTGGGTTTGTGGGGGGTTGGGGTTTTTTGGTTTGGTTTGGTTGTTGAGTGAAAAACAACAAACAAGAGAACCAGTAAATGGCGTTGGACCTCAATTTACGCTTCTCGCTGTTAAAAGCGGTGAAATACCTACCAAAATTATAGGTGCTTGGATGAAAAAACTGCTCCGGTGGTGGATAAGAAGGAGGAAGTCCCCGACTTAGACTCCGCTCACGGACCAGAATATCCAAAATGAGGTTTGGCGAAGTCATACTTATTACAGTATCCAGTGACCACAGTGCAAAATAGGGGCAACCATGAAGGAACTCTTCTGGCCTTAAAGAAAACAAGTGCATAAGCTGAACGCTGACTTTCAAATGAATTATTTGCAGGGACGTTGAGAACAACTTAATAAAAATCTACCTTAGTGAATCTGGCATTTGAGCATGATACCAGCGATTAATGTCAAATACACCCAAATAAGTAGATGGTTTTCTCTGACTACATGTCGTCACTTGCCAACTGAAGATTGATACGCTGGTGTCAGGGGATATTACTGGAAAAGACAAGACATTGTTTCTTATTTGTAGAAAATATGATACAGCTGATATTTTTAAAACACCACTTTCTGCTTTGGCTTAATTCTGTTCTATCACTCCTGAAACACACCACTTGCTAAGAATAATAAAAAAAATGATGTACGGAGTAGCAAACATCCCTGTGGTAGGTTTCAGTCATACTGCCCCTTTTTCTCATTCAAACTGTATCAGTTCTAAGCCAAATCAAATACACGCTTACTAGCTAATTCGGTTTTCCATACATGAAGAGTTGACCAAGACATTTAGCTAGATGAACAGTTTAGCAAAAAAAGATGTGCTAGCAACACATACATTGCTACTTTCAGAAAGCAGACAAATACTTATTGTATACACTTGTATTGCTCAGCTGGCATTATTAATTTCCAGATCTGAGTCAATTACAAATTTTAAGAATAGCTCCTCTCCAGCATATTCAGAATGAAAGAACACAACTAGCACACAAAAATAAATACAAAAAGAACCCAAACCCAACAAACAGGAAAGCGGAATAAAGACTGTAACATAAAACATTCACAATGCTGCACTCCAGTTCTCTCAGTAAGTGGAATGGTCTTTCTTCTCTGGGGAGAATGCATTCTCCAGATGTAAGCAAAGTATATGGTATATCGTTCACCCTAATGGGGCAAGGAACAAGACGACACTTTGTTTGGCAAAATGATTCTCTCTTGAATTCATCATGACCGTTTAGGGATCCTCACACACTTTACTAGGTTGCATTGTGAACTTCTGTGCCGTTTCAGTTTTGTTAGCCCCTGTAACTGCCTTTGAAGATAACAATTATTTTCATCATTCAGAAGACAGCTTCATTGCTAGCCTCAACCCACATCCAGCAGAAGCTCATGTGTGCCTAGAACTTAACTTGGACAGATTCTGAAAAAAAGCTCATTAGAAACCATCAGAAAAATTACAGGTATTTCTCCATGCCTCAAACTTCATAAAAAGGAGACAGAAAGGTAACATTCCTAAGCAAGGGAGAGAATGATCTTACTGTTCAAAGACAACAGCTGGAGGAATAAAACACTGACATGACCCCACCATACATCGCTATGGCATGTCAGCAAGCATAAAATAAAGGCTGTTTTTTCCTTTAAAGGAGTCCCACATAACTTAAGCACCCAATTTTTCTTTTTAAATAAGCCCAACAAGCTAGTCTATACAGATATTTAAGACTTGCAGACTGTGGGTACAGAGCAGCATTCATCGCTTGGATTCCGAACCCATCTATTTTAGAATAGCCAAACGCGGACATCAGAACAAACCTTTGTTAATGCTATCCTCTCCGTCAGCATGGTTGGGAAATTTTTCTACAGTCTGACAGCTGAGTAATTTGGTATTGCTGGCCTCCCCTCTCAGGGGAATGGCTCCATTCGTGAGATCTAAACTGTACTTTTCGTCACAGTATTCCAAACCCTGGGGAAAAAATGAAAGGAGAGAGAAAAGGTCATTTGGAGATGAAAACATACATTATACCTAAATACGAAAGAACGTATATCTCTAATATAATATGCATATTCTAGTGTATGTTTCCCACGCGCTTATTTCTGATGGCAAATAGAAACTACAGCTGACATGCAAGAGAATTAAGTGCCAAATCGTAACGGGTAAGTTTGGCTGGAAAGGCTTTGCACGCTTTCAAAAGTTAGCATTTCCCTAACATTATTCATTTCTAAACATGTTCTGCAGAATGCCTTGCAACATCAAGGTTTCTTTACAAACCTAAATATATATCTACAAAGAGACATCCGAAATAATGCAACACGTCATATGCATGCAAAGCTCTTTGCTCCATGTCTTGAGAACAGAACTGAGGTAGGTAGAGAAGTCATGGCATTACAGCAGCTAAAGCTCTTTTGAGAGGTGTTCTCTACAAGCTCACCACTAGAGTGAAAACACATCTCTCTCTCTAGTAGCTATGAGAACTTCTTACTGCTTAGCAATCTCCTTTCAAACCACGTAAGCTCTTACCAGCTCCTCCTCTAATCTGGTCAGAGACTAATGGGTGAAATATCCCTCAGTTCCTTCACCAAGCACACCCAACAGCAAAAGGGGAAAACAGAGAGGACGTGGGATGCACATGGGCAATGCGTTTAGGATCACGAATTCCTATGGAGTCAGCAAACTACGTTGGGATATTCAGAAACTCCAGCAGGATTGTGTTGAACCTCTGATACCACCATTTTCTAAGCAAGCATTAACTGAAATACTGCCTCTCCAAATACAGCATTCCTTCAAACTGTCTACAATGCAACACATGAATGTGTGTATTGTGGACAAATAGCTGCTCTACAATTAAGAAAAAACCCAAACAAAAAACCAACAACAACAACAACAAAACCCCACCAAATTAAATTTTAATTTAAAATTCGGAAAAAAACTAATCAGGGTGCTCTGTTCCTCTAGAGCATCGTACGTTTGTGTCATAAAAAAAATGCACATAAAGATAAGGAGATGACATCCATATTTAGACCACGCTGAATGACTTGAAGATATTTATACCTTGTCACCAGGATAGGTAATGCATTTTAAAGAAACACCACCTTTTCCAAACGCCTAACCTTCATTTATTCAACAGCAACATTTACAGATGAGGAAGGAGCTTTCCCATATATAAGGAAAAAGGTCAACATTTAAACTTACTCAAAAAAATCAAAACGCCCCGTCCCTATTGAAACGGAGTACCACGATGCAAGAATCACCCCTATTTCATTGCATACCTATTGAGAACATGCAAGAGAAAGTATCAAAAGAGGAGGAAAGAATTGCTCGGAATTAAGATCGCTTCCCCCTCAAAAAGATTTTGGAAGAGTTTCAAGCATACTACCAAAGAGAATTATACATTATACAGATGCGTCTGCTATCTGTTACATCTCTGAGATATAATGATACCTCACCTCTATTTTAAACACAACATCATCATTGGAGCCAGTTCTAACAATTTACGTCTACTCTTTTGACCAAATCATACCACCGGTTCCTGTATTGACGTATTTTGCTGGCTTTAAGAGTAGATTTCATAGGTAACCCAGCCAAAAAGTAGAAGGAGATATCTTTAGAGCTCCTACATTTCAGGACCAACACTTAAGAGAGACACTGTAGACACGTTTCATTTGAAGTCCTGCTGACAGAGCTCAAAAGAGAAACACGAATATATAAACCCAAAGATCAGAAAAGAATAAAGCTGCATGACCTTACTTTAAGAAAGGGAGACAGACAGAAGCTTGCAGTTTGGTTAAACAAAGCTATTCAAAGCCCTATCTTCTCTTCTGACATGCCATTAATCTGGTGTTTAAATGAAGAATAATTTTATTTGTAAAAGCTGCTTCCTCCTCAGCAACTGAATTTATACGGGCTCTCTGCAGATGAATCTAGTTGGAACACACGACGCCGCAGTATGAAATGGTGTGAGTTGTTGTCAAAAAGTATGGACAAAGGCCATGCCCAAGAAGACGCAGCCAAAGATAATGGTTTTTTAGTCACCTCTGAATTTTGATGGTAAATATTACCCCTGCCAACTTAACTGATACTCGCTTAGAGAAAACTACGATTTTCATCCTTTCACATATGTGCACGTCTTACCTCATACATGAACTGTCCTGATGCCAAGCGTTTTCGGTCACCAAATGCTAACTGCAACAGACGTAAACTCACAACGTCACCTTCACTGAAAGAGGTGTAAATTATGAAATTTGATTACAAAGCTGCTTTATAGTCCTCATTACCATTTTATTAGATCTAGACTGAAGTTTTCTTAATAGCGCTCTCTTGCTGAAGAGACAAACAGCACTTCCCAAGACATGATAATTGGTCACATTTGGCCGCTGAATCAGAAAGGAGGAAATTTTGACACTAACCGCTTCA
The DNA here is from genome assembly GCF_030936135.1 of Gavia stellata. Classification (NCBI taxonomy): domain Eukaryota; kingdom Metazoa; phylum Chordata; class Aves; order Gaviiformes; family Gaviidae; genus Gavia; species Gavia stellata. The sequence goes on along the minus strand of NW_026776320.1, from coordinate 3,000,871 downwards.
GGGGCAAATGCTAACCATACCCTCTGAAAGCTTTACTGTGTTGTATGGGCTAAAAATTGTCGGAAATAGTTCTTCACAGGGAAGAGTTCTCAATGAAAACTGCTTTAAAGTCAAACTTAAAAAGATTGCCACCCTATGAACAGCTGAGTTGATCAAACAGCTTGCTGATGCTGAGAGAGAGAGAGAGAGAGAGAGATACCTTTCTCTCCTTCCCTCACCACCAGAGTTCCAGTCCCTCTCTTGCATATGCTGCCCCCTTCCACATACCGATTTCATCCATTAGCCCAGCAGGAAGCCATTGACTTTTCTGCTGAACAGTGATCGTTCTCTGCCAGGTGAGCTGAACTGGCTCATGAAGGCTCCAGAGACTGCTAAAGTTGGCACAAGGTAATGGGCAGTACTGTCACCTCCCTCCTTTAGGGGCAGCAGGCTGTTATGTCGGCACGGTTAGTGTTCTAGGTCTGCAGCCTCAACTACTGTGTTAATACCATGGTGTGAATATCAGACAAAGCATGAAGCAGTCATCAAGCAACAAAGGAAATCACTTAAGAATGCAAGCACAAAAATACAGCCACTGTTGCTTTGCCTTCTTTCAGAAGAGAGGAACTCCTAGGTCCCTCCTTCACGTCCGTTGAATCCTGTCAAAATTGCATTGTAAGCTTAACAGCTTCCCTACCTGAGAGAATCTCCCGCACAGCTAAACAAACAAAACAAATATACAGGTATTAACTGTACGTGAACAAATATATCTATATATATAACAATTAATTCAGTGGCTAATAGTAAGTTTTTCTTCACCTTTCTTGTGTAGACTGAACAGCCCACAAGTAGCAACAATTGCGAGGATCATTCTCAGGCTCTTGAAAAGTAACAGCATAGACAGGAATCCTTCCTCCTTCAAGCTGAGAGTGGTGCCTACAGGTTAAATCACATTATTAACATACTTAAGACTTTCAACATATGCCCTAATTGCAGGAACTTCTTCTGAAAAATAATTTTTAAAATCTGTTTCGTCAAAATACACACATTTCCTGCTTTCACTGAATACTACTGATAGAACAAACCTTCTTATGGAAACCAGCTCTATCACATCCTAACTGCTTGGCATAACCCAAAGAAGCGTGCTTTCCACAATTCCTCAATCCACAGGCACAATACGGAAAACAATCCTAGTCCATTGGGGAGAAGGCGGTCCCATTTAGTCCATGTATGACTTAACAATTATTTCAGAAGAGGATTGCTAAACCTTCCAAGATTATACTCAGAATTTCAGTCCCCGAAAAAGTTCTCTTTAAATTAACATACTTCCTTAAGCAAAACATTGAGAGCCCTGCACCTCCAGGCATGGCCAAGTGTAAAGGCCTACTTACTCCCTCTGCAAAGTTTTCATATTCCATAGTGACAGGTAGCCGTCTGAAAAACCCACAGCGAGCTGATTGCTTCTGCTTATGTAGCACAGGGTTGATACTGCTGTTCCTGAAGGATTTTGTAATTGCAAACAGAGATGTCTCCCTTCTCCGGCCACAGTTTCTCTTCTTTGTGCAACTTCAGCAGGAATTCCAGTGACAGCTTCCAGACCTAGACACCCAACACCACGCAATAAATGAATGCGTTATGCCACTGAGGTTGCATTTTAAACACTGACGTGACAAGGTGTATAACCTAATTCTACCGTCCCAGGCAAAATACCCCTTTATGCAACACTGGTTTTGCTATTTCCATTTTGTACGTTTTCAAAGAACGCAACAACTCTCTGATCGGAAACTTGTTCTCACTCGTCGTTCAAAACCAGGTAAAAGTGTAGCCTTCATAGACAAATTCTTCTTGGAGTCTGTAATCAGGAGTTTGGGCCTCATGATGAAGCTATTTGAAGTGACATCAGCTCCTGAAGCCACTGTTGTAATAGCCAAAACAGTCTATGCAATCTGAATACACAAATCAGAGATTTCGTTCATCCAAACGCATGACTTTTGATAAGTCGGGTTGATTTTAAAAAACAAGCCTAAAATTTGCCCCAAGTCAATTAACAGAAGCAGAAGAACATTCCCAAGAAACAGGGCACCTCTGACACAACTTCCTATCAGGCAGCTGCACTGACTCAGATGGGAAAATTCCTACACCTCACTGGCAAGAATCATAGTGACATGGGGATCTTGGTGGGAGGGGGGCATTTATAACATTAGAAGGCGTATTAAGCCACTCCCATTTTTAATCACTTCAGGACTACATGATGTCAAACCGCCGCCTGCAACCAGTAGCCATGAATGTCTGCACACGAGTATCTTCAAAGCGGGATGCATATAGTTTCTTTAAAAGACACAAGATTTCTGACTTTTAAATTCAAGCTTAAAAACGGCAAGCTTACCCGATGCTTCTCTTTCATTCTGAGTGCAAGAACAATCATCCAAACAAAGGTCAACCAGAAGTAGATGACCAACATCTGTAGCCACGGCTGCCACTCCGAAGAACCATCGCAGACTCTGATGTAGGTGCCGAGTGCTCGTACTGGGTCCTCCGTGATTAGTTATGGGTTCTATGGCAGTTACCTGCAGGAAAGCGACAAGTTAATATTGAACTGAATTAACTTCAGCTGAAAAGGTCCATTCTATTATTACAGCTTACCAATTGCCACTCCCTACTTAGAAATAATTAACTCGAAGAATTAAACACAGAAAACCAGTTATATGCAAGAAACTTCATCCTATTTAAGGGACTTAAGTTAGAAAGACAAAACTACACCTAGTTCTCCCACTGCTCACAGCCCATCAGCACTGCGATACAGTCTACGCCTTCTTTGCCAAACAGGTATTCGGAGAGATCATGGCTGTAAGTCAGATGAGGCAGCGGACAAGCTGCATGGTAGACACACCATTTTCCATGGGAATGAAACATTTTTGGAAAGTGTTGAAGGGAGATAGTAGCTTAGCAAAATTTACACGAGTCCTCATTTAGAATAAAAATAACCACCGGATAAAGTCAGAAAAGGTGTAAATGCACACCGGCACTTTTAGGAATGTTAACAGAAATGTTAAAAGCCAGCCTAAAACAATGGCAAAAAGAACAGCAGCTTGTTAGAGAAAGAGCTAACTCCAGCTAAGGAAGAAGCGCACACTGCTCTTGAACATGTGGAGCAGTCTGCACGCAGCTTTATTACAAGGGGAAGACAGACCTTTCAGCACCTGCAACACGTCCCAGGACTATACGGACTGCTAGAGCAGAGATACAAGCGCACAAAGACTCCGGCACTAAAGCTATACAACAAAAGAACAGAGGCTATGGTTTAGCCTTCTTACAAAAAGCAGCACAACAAAACCAGGAACCTTTACATCAACAGCACAGTTTGACAGGAAAGTAAAACAAAGAAGTGAGCATCACAAGGCAGTCCATTTTTTAATACATTTCCCCCGCCCCCCACCCCCACCCCCCAAGAGGTGGGGAAAAATAACCAAACCCCTAAGCCCCAAAGTTTTCTCCTCTCCCATATCAAGCACTTGCTGGGACTACACTGCCTGGAAGTCTACCACAGAATTTACCTTTCATCTTGGTCACGAGAATTCTAATCTTAGAAGTACCTACAGTAATTTGGACAACTTGGGTTTCTGTCAGATTTATAGGAAAGCTAATGAAATTTCCAATCTTCAAAATACTGTACATATCTTGCTGCAGAATTAGCCAAAGGTCAAGTGTTCCTTCTAACTTCTTTTTCTTTTAAGATTTCTTTCATTGTACAACTGGCCCCAAAGGAATCTCTTCCATTTTTGCATACGGTCTTCCAAAAATGTTGCCTGGTTTTAACACTTCAGTTTTCCACGTAGAAGCTCCTGAAACTGCATATTTTTCCACTGCGCTATGCACTGGCTTTTCATATTCTCCCAGACTACTGCCAACTCATTCTGGGAATGAAGAAAGGACGCTTTTCTCACCTCACTGAATCTGAATGCTACCCTTCTGCCTCATACAAACCAGCAAAATTTGAACTCTTCCATAGTTCTGAAACATACAACCATTAGAAACCAATTCAATATAATGAATGTTTTAAATTCAGATTTGCTTTTACTAGAATCCAGTTCAAATAATACTCCATTAACTCTTTCAGTTGTCTGCGGCATTTCACCTGTATATCCAGAGGGCAGTTAGAGAGCACAGAATCACAGAACCATTAAGGCTGGAAAAGACCTGTGAGATCATCAAGTCCAACCATCAACCCAACACCACCATGCCCAGTAAACCATGTCCCAAAGTGCCACGTCTACACGTTTTTTGAACACCTTCAGTGATGGTCACTCCACCACCTCCCTGCATAGCCTCTTCCAATGTTTGACCACTCTCTCAGTAACAAAATTTTTCCTAATATCCAGTCTAAACCTCCCCTGGCACAACTTGAGGCCGTTTCCTCTCGTTCTATTGCTAGATACATGGGAGAAGAGACCAAGGGAAAAAAAAAAGAAAAAAAAGAAAAAAAAAAATATGCCTAAATTCTTTCTCAGCTTGTGAGTTTGGGTTTTTTAACTCATTCCTTTGCTCTCTGAATGACTACACATCTACTCTTACACTAAAAGGCAGTCATACAGTCACTATAAATACCCTGTATTAATACACTAATGGCTTGACACCTTGGACCAGAGTTGCTCAAAGTTAGGGTTAACCTGTAGAACTTAGTTGTCCACTGAAGATATACCCACATGGAAAACAGTCCAGAAATTAAGGTGCTCATCAAAGCCTTAAAACAGTAAAAACAAAAACTGCAGAACGTGATGTTAAGACTAGGTCTGCAGTTTAGTTTTAAAAATAATCATTACGGAAATCAGAGAAACGTTCAGGCAGATTAAAAACGCATGTTACATAATGTATAATTTGGAAGTATGAGTTACAGAATAAATTCAAAGCATAGGGACAGTGGCCAAGGGCAAGTTTTATCTACTTGTTCTTGCTAACCCTTACTCCCACTCACAACTTAGAAGTTAACAGTCCGACTAGCAATACCTGTGGCCTGGCTATGCTGATCTAACTAAGCTAATAGCAAAAAGATAGGAAGCAAAATGAAAGCAACAGGCCAAACATGCTTGTCATCAAGAGCGTTGAGGGCATAAGAGCAGAACTTCAGGTAAGCTTTGGCTTTATTCCAAAATCCATAACCTTTATCACACAACAGCCAACTTTTCCCCCCAAGGCTTCTTCGTATTTTCTCCTGAACCATTGTCTTGCGGTATAGAAGAACTCCCCAATACAACGGGCAGGTCTAACTACGTTCTATTTCAAATCACTTTGGTAGACGCAGATTCGGTATGTGACGTGATCCTTCTTAACCTTTCCTTTTCCTATTCCCTGCTTACGTAGATCAAAGAAATAAAACTTAACAAAGCTATGACCTTTTTCACAAACATAGTTTACTTACTGATTATACGCTGATGTCAGCACACAGCTTGTCCTTCCACCTCAAACTCTAAGATTTATCAAGATGATAGGCAAACTAACACAGCGGAGCACCAACCCAACTCATATCTTTAGAAATTACCACAATACAAATGCTTACTGCTAGTAATCACGCTGTAGCACTACAAACAAACAAAACTCCCTCCAGCTGTATTCTAGCAAGTCAAACCAAATCACGTTATGGAAAGCTGAGTAATAGAAAAGTATTTATTTGTGGCAGATTCTAAGGTGAGAAAAATACAGGGAATCTGGGTTTTCTATTAACTGACGCTGATTCTTGTTTACATTAAGACAATGAGACTAGGGGACATTACGACACTTGAGTTTATGGGTTACAGAAGACAGAAAAAAATGAGTGACATCACACCAGTGCATCCCATCTACACAAACACAATATTCAATGAGCAGAGATTCAAGGACTTCAGACTGAAAGTCAATCTTTCAACAGTCTGTCAGATACCTCACTCAAGGCTCGTTTTTCCTACTTAAGTCAACACAAAAATGTGTTCCGCTCTAAAGTCAGACCTGCTTGCTAGCCTGAGATACAAGGGAATGTGTCTCAGTCATTTACAGCACAACTGTGGAAGTTTGAGGTATTTTAAAGACATTATTTCTAACAGAAATTAACCGTTTAGGAAACGCATGCTACAGACGCTTGAAAGAGTGGGGTTTTTTCCTTTCTCACTCTGGCCAGGAAAAGGTATTTTGCAATGCCTTTTTGTGGAAGCGGAGAATTAGGTAACTATGTGCTCTACAATAAAAGCAGGAAATTTGGTTTACTCTCAGTAGACTCAGAAGATAATGGTACCATTATGCCAAAGATTTTACATCAAGGCTCTCTCGACTGGATTCTCTGAAGTCACAGTATGTTAATGCAATACAGAACAAAACACCTCCTACAAAGAGGCACTCCAAAGCTTTTCCTGAAGCAGGATTATGCAGCACCTAACAACATAAAAGCTTCCTTTCGCCGCTTAAAAAGTACGTACCCTTCCTGGAAGAACAACTGCTTTAACCACTCTCGATATTCCAAGGTCGTACAGACAGAGAACACTTCCCGCTGCTTCTTCCAACCCAACCAGTAGTCCAGTTCTCCTCTGCCAGGAAAACTCCTTTACCACACGAACAGTGGGATGCCGTTTATTTACTCCACTGAAACGATATGCAGAGCGCCGCTCTCCTGTCACAGAGTTCACCACCTCCAGTTGAGGACCACACGCCAACCATGCTAGGCCATTTCTCCCTGTAAGAGAAAAGAAAGCCGACTAAAGCAACTTTCCAACACAAGACTCAAAACAACTGAAAAAAGTCACAGTCACTGCCCCTTTCCTTCAATAAAAGGCCCTAACGGAGGAAGACCGACTTCCCTAATTCTGGTCGGTTCTCTAAAATCACCCATTGAAATCCTCAAGCAACACATCTTAACATCAACCACCTTTTTATTTTGCATTTGTACTTGTCATTCCTGCACTGAAGAATTTTGATCGTTTGGGATAAAGATTGCAATATATTGATCTATAGTCTTTATACCATAGTCGGCTTGGTTTTGCTAGAAATCATCTACATACAGACGGGAATACAAGTCTTAAAGCATACTTCAAACATAACAAATCTAAGCCAATTCATTTCTAGTTTATAAATTTCACTTGACGCGTGCCTACTTTGGGCAGGGATTTGGACTTCAGCAAGAAATTGTCTTAAAACGGGCACTGCGTTAGTAAATTTAAACTTTTACACGTGCCGATCACAGAAAGAATTTAAGACATTTGCTCCCCTGAACTGCTTCAAACTCGAAGGAAGTATTAACTCCATTACTGCATTGACAGTTAGGCAGATAGATTCTACCTGGTCTTGACAGAAGCCTCGACATCCAGCTCGGCACCCAGCTCTGCTTTCAGATCACCTGGAAAGTCAACTACCTAATCTGCTTAGCCACTTCCAGCAGCTCTCGCTGCCTACTCATCTGCATCCTATTAAATACTTTGGAAATACGGCTGCAGCGCTTAACAGTGCTGCCCTCTTCCTTCTGTTTTTATTCAGACTAGAAAAGAAAAAGCAGGGGCTTTTGCCGCTGTAACATTGTGGGAGAACTATTTCTGCGTGTGATGTTATGACAGTCATAGAGCTTGAGCTGGTGCAAATAAATACGGCCCAAACCAACACTATTACTTTTTGCAAAACTGCCTTGTATTTAAGTAGAAATTGAGGAGGGCTCACTGACTCAGCACGTTTAAGTAAATTATTCTAATAGCACAAGACCAGTGCACGTGGTTGTAATTTCAAAGTTTAACTATACTAGTGTTTTCATATTAGCATTTTCAATCGTTACAACATCCTTTTTGTTCTCTCCAAACTTGATGCATCTTAACAGCGCCAACCTGACACAGTTGATACTATGACCCTATGCTTCAGGTAACCTCCAGGCCGTAACAGCTTTATACCACCACCAAATTTAAGGGAAAATGCTCACCTCTAGAAAGCTTCCCGCACAGCACAGAATCTAGGGGTATGCCATCTTCCCCAAGTGCCTGAAGAGTCACCTCTGGAAACTGCAGCAGACTGCTCGTTGCCCGAGCCGTTAGCTCTCCCATTCTTCACTCTAAATAAAGAAAACAATGCAAAAATAGACTCATGTCAGCCATAAATAGTTTTGAGCTTGACAGAAGTTTGCCATCTTTTACTCCTGCAGAAAGAGGATTTTGTGAGTGAGTTAGCCGGTGATTTAGTGAGTATCACTGAGTCATTTCTTTCCCACTTAGGCAGAAAACCTCCCCCAAATGTTTTAGGCAAAACCCCTACATTTAATCCAAAACCAAAGTTTTAGTCTTAAAAGCCACTAGCACAACAGAGACTGTCTGTATCAGAATTCTGGAGTCAGGCTTACTTCACACAAGTGCACCCTACACATTGTCTTGCACAGGTTGTGCGGATGCTCCACAAGCTCTCCAAGAAGCACAGATCTACAGCAGAAGGTGAGAAGAAGAAAGAATTTTAGCTCTCTAGCCCAACAGCCCCCAACAGCTAAGATCCTGTATCTGATGCAGACCATAGCCTTGATTTCCCTTTAAATGAGAAAACAAACAAAACCAACACAGATCGGGATTTGACACTAGAGCCAGTTTACCCAGCTACCTCCTATGGTTATTCTCTAACAAAACTATACTGCCATTCAAGAGTTGCAGTCCCTGCCTAACGTGGCTAAGCTAGCAAAAGTTCCTAAAGCCAGTTCTGAAATTGCGCTCTTTTTTACATTGCTTGTTTTACCTGGACAGATGGATGGAGGTGCCAAGTGTCTCAGTACAGAACACACGCACAGCCTTCCAGCACAGGGAGACAGTAGTTAACAAGGCATTTCCAGCGTACCACACCGCTTGCCCCTCTCAGCACAAGTTCCGGAATCACAGAATCACAACAAAGAGGATTCCAATCCCTGGAACCCACGTGGCCCAACCCCCCCGCTCAAGCAGGGTCACCTAGAGCAGGCTGCCCAGCACCGTGCCCACACGGCTTTTGAATAGCTCATTCTGAAACGTACTTTTATGAGCAGCAACCTGACAAGCTGAACCTCAAAAGCATTTGCAACACGTGCAACAGGCCCTGGTTTTTGGTGACTCTCTCCTACCAATTTAAGCATTCTCTCCACCACATAAGGAAAACACTACCACACCAGCAAAGCCTTGTCACCGTTATTTCTCTAAAACCGCACCTGACAGCTTACTAGGTAGAAGAAACAAAATTAATAGATGCCTGATTAAGTTCATTTCACTGTCCCAAGAAAGCAAACCCCAGGCAAATCAATGCAGGAAAACGAGTTGATGCAGTCAGTGAACGAGGAGCTGTCCTCAGCAGAACAGGATACAGTCCTGTGTGCCCAAACGCCTGTGGCAGCTGCCAGCCAAGACTGATACAACCGTCCAGACTAAGAAGGCACTTGAACTACCACGTTTAGCCATACACACCACGTGGGGTTCAGCATTCCCCACAGAATTAAGTCCCTAAATTTCCCATAAGTTTACCAAGCACGATCAGGAAGCAATTATTAGACCTGAAAGACTGACACCACGCTTCTTTCCATTGGCAGAAGCTCCAGACCCGGAGTCACCTTCCTTCATTAAGGAAGAAGTCAAACACTTTTGTTTAAGGCAGCAGCTTTGCTGCGTGATGCGTGCTTCGTGCAAAAATCAAGAGACCCGCACAAAACGCGCTGGATTCCTGTAAAGCTGTGCTCTCCCCATTAAACCCAGCCCTCTTGCCGCGATCGCCGCTCTACGCAGATAGCGAATTTCCTGACACCTCCCTTTGGCAGTTACCCATGTTGAAGCAAAGAAACGGTTCGTGTAGAGCAACTGGGAGGGGAGCAGCATATGGCCTTTCAGTGAAGGTGTGCCTTGAACAATTTATTAAGCAAGTCACCATCAGACCCCGTCTTTCCCAGAGCAGCCCGTCACGCACTCCTTGGCTCTTACACGCCACAGCCTCCTACTGAAATGCTTCTGTCTGGCTAAATAAGTCACGTTGAGATCGGTTGCTTTCAGAAACATGCCCCAAATTAAAAGCAGTATTACCCTTTTTTAAGAAAAAGAACAAAGAACGCATCTGTCCCACGTTCTAGGGTGTTTATCTCATGACTGGTTTTACAGGGAATATCTTTGGTTCTCCCTGTCAAGGACTTTGAAACGACACAAGCCTGAGCTGCTTCGACATGGCTCGGTGCATTCACTGGCATCTCTTATTTCCGTAATAATTTCTTATAACTACAAAATGAAGACAAGAAACTATAATGTAGTTAGAAGTAGACAGCATATTCTGTCAGCTGAACTCATGAGAGATTTGATATTACATTGTGGACCCCTAACCAAGGGCTACGTTATTGCCAGTTTACCCAGGCTTAAAAGCCCCTGGAAGGTCTTGTCGGGGCATTGCTGGCAGAGAGGTGTGTGAGTAACAAATCTTAAAGATGACAAGAAGGGGAAAACATCAGACCACAGGTTAAGGTATCTGGCCGCGATGCCTGTTACTGGGAAACTCGCCTGAGCCACGGCGGCATACTGGTGCTCCCACTCCTTCCGGGCTTCCTCCAGCCGGGACTCCCTCGTTGCCCGTGTGCTCCGGATCTGCCGCTCATGCTCAGCCAGCAAAAACCACACCTCTTCTGAACAGCTTTAACCAGGGTATCTACGTGTAAGATAGCAAACCCCGTGAGGGACGAGGACCAGCACCGTGGCAGCCACGCAGCGTGTTCACAGTTGTTCAAAATGTTCTCTGCCACCCACTTTGTAAGAAATCCACCGGTGGACCTACCTCAGCTGCATTCCCACCACACTTCCTCGATCTTACAGATTACCAAAGATGCCTCCTGATAACGCTTGGGGAAGTCAAAATCTACTTGCTATTTATGCTGAAATACGTACGTGTTTCGTCGGCTGTTGGTGGCCCTGTGCTCCCGAGCCCAGCTGGACTGGACAACACTTTGTTATTTTCAGCCTTCAGGTCTCTTATAAGCTTCTCATCGGGACTTGCATTTACCACTGCTTTGTGGTAATATGAAAATCCATAAAAGACAAAACAGAAGCCGGTACCCAGATAATCCCAGCAAACAGCAAGATTTCCTGTCAAAAATTACTCGTCTTCCCCCCCGCCCCCCCCCTTCTTTTGCTCTTTTCCCTGTTCAGAAATATCCCATGTAGCTCTGGAACTTCACAAGCGAAAAGGTCTCATGGCCACTTTGCTCCTCGGGTGGAAGCATCTGATGCCCTCTCTTGTACTGTTACCAGCAATCACAGTCTGGTTTGGTTTTGCCCCTGCCAGCCAAGGAAAAACTTTCTCTTCTCCAGCTAACCCTAACCGGCAGCAACATAGCCATAGCTGCTGTGCCTCCAGTATGCGGGGCAATGTGGGATGGGATACCTGAAAACCAGCCCTCATCCACTGTAACTGTGGGTACGCCAGGTAGGCAGACAAATCCCCTGCAGAGACAAGTCCACCTGCCCCGGCATGGAGCTGGCTCAGGCGTGGGGAGTTTGTTGGTCTGCGTTCATCGGCACGTGAAAGCAATTCAGCTCTTTGCAGCACTGAACTGGTGCTGGAAACATTAAAACTTCTGCTCCTGATATCTCCTAACAGCCAGGCTGCTGCGGCTACGAGCTTGCAGAGCCACGATCCATCCGCTTTGGGATAAGAGACGTGTAAGTGCCTGATCTCTTTTTATGGGAGCTGGAATAAGAAGGAATTAGTGCTGGAGTCCCAGAGAAAGCCTGACTGAAAGGACTGCAAAGAGAGCGGTTTTCAGTGCTGAGCCCCAGAAAGGGCAGGAGCAGAGCAAAGGGGAGGAGAGAGGCAACCCTCTCCTCCAGAAGGAGCCGACGGACTGGGAAAGTGGCCGGGGAGCAAGCGGCTCCTGGGCAGGAAGGAATAGCTCTGCGTGGCACTATCGCTGGGATCTGGGATTGGGAAACAGAGACGACAAATGCCTGGCAGCAGGGATCATCTGTATGTTCTATGTTTCAGCCATGTTTGGTCTGTGGGACCCCAAACTACAGCTTAGTTTTAGAGGTGCTGGGAGAGAAAGGGAAGGAAAGATGCTGAATTAAGTCACACCTGTGAGAGAGACCCAGAATTCTCAGGAAAAAGAGTTACCGCTGTCATACAACGTAGTTGTGAAAATATATGCCGTTCGTTAATAAGAATACAGAATAAGCTCTTCATATGCTGCCCTTGCTTACTGACAGATTCACTCTTTCTTCATCCTGAGCTGTCAATCACTTTGAACTGGTATCTTTTGTCGTTTTGTCCAGCACCTGGCTGCAATTTGCACCAAGACCAGAGAGGGAAAAATTATGGAAGTGTACCTTTCAGCATATCGTAAAGTTGACAGAGTTTCTTCGTAACAGACGTCTGCTGGACTCACGTCCGCAATCTGTAAGCATATGACAAGTATGAACTGACATTAGATTTTGAAGGAGGCTTTTTGAAAGAGCTGTCAACACTACCAAAAATCAGATAAGCATTAACATGGAAAAATCAACCATTAAGGTCCTTAAACATAAAAGGAGAACCCTAGCATCTTCGCAATCTGGCTATAACTTAACTCTTTTTAACACTTTCACAAGAAATGAGACAGACAGACAGACAGACCGACCGACAGAAAGATGAGAGGATACAGGTGGCTTTTGCAAAAATTAATACTGGAGGCACTTGAATCCTGGTAACTCTGGCTTACGCTAGCATCAACGCAAAAAACCAACCTCGCAAAACCACTTTGATGGTATTTGTACAAGTAACAGTTGAAGAATCTGTCCTTAAATTTGTTCAAAACATCTTCGGTGAATTACGGGAGTTAGCATTTGAAGAAGCTCAAGTAAACTGTTTTAGGACTACCAGCATTTACAGGCAACGTTTTCACATGGGCACATTTTCTATTTGTATCCTTCCATCTTTCACTTGATAGTACTTTCTTTAACAAAAATACCTCTTCAAAGATGCTGGAGTATACAGTTAATTCACCTGAGACAAAGAAGAACCTATAGGAGCTGCATCTTATTTAGGAATGCAATATCTGGTGCGCAGCACAAACAATAATCTCAGCATTCAGGAAACAAAGTAGCTGTTTCGCAATACTGCCTAGTTTTATGTAAAGAACATGGCTTTTCTATAAAACACGTGCTTATGAGTTATCTAGCTAGATTTATCTGCATTTAGGTACATTTTTACAAATATGCCAAAAACTCTTTCAGCAGAAATGGGGTTTGTATCTCTAATGGAGAGAGCGAGCGAGCGAGAGAGAGAGATTTTGTGCCAGCCACGCTTCTGCTCTGAAAACAGAAGTGCTCTCCATTTGAGTAGTGCGTTTAATAGTGGCAAGAAACTTTTGACCAGCAGAAGGGTTCTCACCTTTATGTTGCATAGAAAGCAAACAGTTAAGTTTGAAGCTACACCCACTTTCACCAACGTTCGAGCCATGCAATTCTATTTCAACAGGTAAACTGGGATATAAATTCAAGAATCAGTTTACCATGATGGGCCCTGCTGTTTCCTCAGGACCGAGTCCCTGCATGGGATATGCAGCACCTTCTTTTCCGTAGCAACCTCGGCCAGAGCACTAAGGGAAAATAAAGTGAAAAGATGTGAACGATATAAGCGTAACTATCAAAATCAAATTGGGGGGCGGGGGGGGGTGTGGGAGGGGGGCACGGAGGGGGAAAGCTACCAGATTAGAAACTTCAGTATATTCATGCTTATGTACATGCTTCACTATATTTGTTCTTATGTACATCTCAGGCTTTATTCATTGATTAACCATGCAGCAAAGAATCCTGAATGGAGGGAAGATTTTTTTCATATCTAGAAATTTCTTTTTTACTTCACAGGAAAGGATTAAAAAAAAAAACCCCAAAAAAACTGATGACAGTTCTTAATGTGGTTAGACTTAGATTTACACGTGTTCCTGCCTTCAATCTGTCTCTTCCCAGTCCTGAGGATTTTTGCCTTTTGCTTCCTGCCAAGCCCACCAGATTTATAACTGACCGTTTGGTGATTGCTTCAGTCGAGAAAAATCTGTTAAAATATGGTATCAACACAGCAGGAACAATTACCAAATCAATTGCTCAGACATTATTAAGTAAGATACAGAAAACGATACTCTGCAGAAACTCAGAGGAAATATCTTGGGATAGTTACCGGTATTGGAACATCTTCTATGTGCAGAATTGCTTTAAATATGAGAACTGCAAAGGTGTGCCTGAAAAGAAATGACCTCCCGTCTCTCGGGATTAAGCAACAGGCAATACCGCTCATCCCCTGCACCCGCAGAAAGGGAGTATGGAAACACCCCTGGCTCCCAACCTCCCCTGGCTGCAAAGAAGATGTCTCCCTCCTCTTCCCCTTCCAGATGAGCCCAGGACTGGCCCTGCCTGCCAGGGCTGAGCAGCTTTTGGAGCTGCCTGCGCGAGCAGCCGTGGGGTGCTGAGCTCGCTCGTGCTGCCGAGATGGGTCGTGCACGTCCGGGCCAGCCGGACCCCCCTCCTCCTCAGCCGGCCCCAGCCCAGGGTTGTCCTGTGTAAGCTGCCCTGCAGACACCTCTCTGCCTCTGTCGACAGGGGACTTCAACAAAGCCTGTAGTTCTGGTATCTGTCTACCAAGGGGAAAAACTGGGGGAGCGATGGCAGGAGCAAGGCCCCTTTTCCAGAGCGGAGCCGCGAGCAGTCGTCTCCCCCGACACGGCTGCTCTGAGATGGTTCGGCCATGCGTCAGCAGCAGCACCACGGTCACCCAGCAGCCCTCCGCCTGGCCCCGGGCACACACAGCGAGGACAGCACGATTCGGGCCTTGTGACCCTCTGGGGTCATGTCTTTGCAGCTGCCCCACTGCCGCGTTCCCTTAGGCGGGCTCGGGGAGGTGCCACAGACTGCCCCACACTTGTGCCGCGCTGTATGAGCTTGCTCGCTATAGGGCCGCTTGTTGTACTGAGGCCAGGAGTTCTGCGTTTCGCTAACGGGCAAGCAGCAGCTACCACAGATAAACAGTGACCGTAGGTTATTTCGGGACACCAGTGAGAGATTTTCCAAGACCACTTGTCATATTTGGGACATAGAGGATCTTAAAGACGGAGTCCATCTGCAAACAGGCAGTGGTTTAGGACGTCTCTGCCTTTGGTGATCCTCACTCCGAGAGCAGCAGTGGTGGACAGGGTGCGAGCGCCAAAAAGGTGGGCTGGCGAGGCTGACCCTGCAGCCCAGGGTGAGGAAACCCAACATGCTCTCATCTGCTCGCTGTCCTGGAGGTGGCAATAAACTATGGTGGGTCTAGGTAAAACAGAGCCACCCTGGCTTTTGTGGCTGCATAAACTTCCACGAGTTCATTTTATGGTGCATCTAACAGGACTAAATTCATTAAGAGTGCTAAACAGCTACACTGAACAGAGGAAACAGTGCCCGCACACTACACCTGTTTGAATCGCATGGTGACGACCACGTGAGACCGACTGCTGGTGGCATTCATGGCAGTCGTAGCCGTTGTTCTCACCTTACTCCCTTGTTCCTCTCGATCTGCGCGTAATTATGACAAGGCACCACCTTCAAACTGTCCACATAACAACCTTGCTGCTGGTCTTCTCTAATCTTGAGCCCACCAGGTTCCTGGTTTTAGACAGCAAGTCCATTACCTGGGGAGAGATATTTATAGTCAAAATTTCTCACTAAAATAAGAAAAAATATTGTTAGACTTTGTAAGGATAGAACAAAAATTAAGAGAGAGTACGGTTGAGCACGGGGTAGTTATTCTGGCTTTACCATGTTTAGAAACTCATTCCCAGAGTGTTCCACTTTCCAGGTGAATTCCACTCACGTTGAAAGCTTACATCTGCAGACTTAAGGTGCTTGCAAAATTCAGGATAAAGGCGGAATTTCCCTCTGCTTCTCCTATCGTCATTAGATGAGGAGTTTAAACAAGCTGATTCCATGAGCTGCGAAAACTAATGAAGTTTGTTTTCCTGAGCATTCATTTTTTTCCGATCTCTGCTGCCCGCTGCATCAAATTGGTCTGAAATTGGCCACATGGCTCAAAACCAATGAGGAGGAAGGTACAGCGCAAAGTAGTTCACAAACAAGTGGCAAATTGTATAAACCTGAGAAGAGAAGCTAAACGTTCAACCCTCTGAGACATATACCATCTCCCAAATCCCAGCCCGGCTTAAGAGAAACAGATTACCCATTTTCAGTTAGGAATGAGTCCTGTGTCTGCCAACATAAGAGGCAAACAAGAAGAGGAGCATGGGGAAAGAAAGTAAATAAAAATGCTGACTTTCTTCTTAACCCTTTTTTTCTTCAAAAAGGAGCAAAATACAGAAGGGAGAAAAATAATAAAAAATAAAGAAGCACCGGGTGCATGGGGGATTTCTCCTCAAAACTTGCACACCGGGTTAAAATCATGACAGGTATTCAAAACAGTTAACAAAGTTAGTTACGCCTCCTGGTGCTACCCCTTAATTAACTATTGGTTAATAGTTTTCTTCATCTTAAAGTTACAGTTCTCTTTTAATTCACCACATATGCTCAGAGAGTAGGGGGCTTAACTGGGTTGGGGCTTTTCTAGCTGGGAGGTGTGTTCCTTAGCATTAGAATGAGATTATAATGAGACAGGTTAACTCTAGGGCACTATTTTGGCAGTCCATTCTATTTTTCTAAGATACGTCCTTGTGCTAATCGTTATTGCTAGTTAGCAGAGAGTCAGTGAAGACAGTATTTATCTCTAATACGTCTAAGTGCCAGGCGCAGTTGTTACGAAGCATCTTCTTTACATTCTTCTAAATCTTCTTACTTGCTTTTAATACTTATTTTTCAAGAAGTCCTGTAACACTATCCCCTTTTCTGTCCCCTAAGCAAATTCTTTGGCTTTTAAAAGTGGTTCGTTATGTTTCATCATTATTTTTAGTGTCCATGCTTGTCCAGTAAGTTCCTTGAGTTTACACCAAAGGATAAGATTTACTATTGTTAATGTTGTCGTAGCTATTAGTAACACCAATATCGGGTGGGTCATTATGTTTAAGATTTTGGTAGCTGACGGGGAATAACCCCTAAACACATCCCATCAATTGTGCTCTCCGTCTGACTTCACTTGTTCCACTGCTTGGTGTATTTCCTCTGCATCATGATGGACAGTAATTAAAGTCTTTCTTCCACTTTCTTCAACTTGTTTTAACAACCTTTTTAAATTTTCATGATGCAATAGTTTTCTTATTAGAGTGAGATTCATTCCAATAGGGGTGGGATGTCTATCCGGAACCAATGTATAATTAAACTGTAGCAATTGATAAGTAGTAACAGGAGCCGTGTAGTTAAAATCACATCCTGTAAGACTAACAAAGTTGCAAATGCAAATATTTGAATGGTTGCTCCTGTTCACCATTTGATCATCTACTTGTACAAAATCACACTGACTTCTCAGACAAAAACATCCCATACCCCTGTAAATTATGATGGTTCTTAGGGTCTCGTTGGGATGCACCTCAAAGTGACAAACATTTTGTTCAGTGTCAAGACAAGTATCTTGCCCTTTAATGGTGTTTCCTTCACAAAAAAATCCTTGCTGGTCTCGTACGACACAGGCCTCGACATCAATAGTTTGCCACTTATTCCTGGTTTTCATAGCCCATACCCTATGTTCTGGGGGATAAAGTACAGTTCCGTGGTAATTTAATCCTAGCACAACAATCGGGTATATGTTATGTACTAAAGCTTTATATATTGTTCGTACAAAAGCTGTTGTTATGTTAGCTATGTTAGCTATGTTGTTAGTAGGGTCAAAGGTAAAATTAACCAAATGCCACCACGATTGGAATCTCCTTTCTAATTCCGTTGCATTATTCCAAATCACCTTTCGGATTTCTTTTGGTAGGATTCCGTCTCCACCTTCCCTAATGATTGCAGCTGCTATTGTCTGTATCCATAATTGAGCTTGGATACAACTAAGTGCTGTAGAAACATTAGTCTGAGCCACGTCTAATGCATTTATAATTAGGTCATTGTCCTTTTCATTAAGCTTATCCCACTGTGGTAACACATTTGCTGTAAGCCATTGGCCAGTTCCTAAAGTTAGGAGGGAAGATCTTAAAGGGTTCTGTATTTTGTTTAGATCACTGGTCACCGTGGCGAGTTTGTTCCTTATTATCGCAGTATCTATACTATTTAAAACTCCCAGTCCTGTTCCTACTGCACCAATCGCATGTCTCCTTTTCCTCATTCAGGAAGGAAGGGTCCTTTTATGTAACCATGACGTCCACCCCGTATGTAAGGATCTTATAAATGACGAACAACCTGGCTGAACGGTGGAAATATCGTTCTGTATTAATAATTCCACTCGTTTAAGAGACCATATTGGATTAGACATTATCTGTTGCTGACCAACATAGTGAATTACGTATGGTCCTGTCGGATACACTTACGGTCCCATTTGCTCAGGCTCTGTGGGACTTGATTTAGTAGCCTGAGTCGGGGTGGTGTAGGCAGGGGGAGTGGTGGTTTCCTCTGGTGTCTGCAACCAAAATCTAAAAGTTAGAGCTTGGGCCCCCTCTTGAGTTGCCCCCAGACATACTATGGTCACCGTTTGAGTTATATTGAAGGGATACCAACAAACCTCCTTGCTTTCACATATCGTGCTGCCTGTTCTATTGGCAGAGTCCCAGACAGCACTGTTCTTGGCAGTAATTTGGGTCTGGAGAGGAGGCGGGTTACTTACATTAAGGAGTCTACAACCTCTCTGGACCTCCTTTCCTTTCTCAAACGTCCAGGTATAGACCAAATCTATTCTTTCCCATTCAGTTGGTCGCAGTGTCATGTTATTATTATATATTACCACAGTTGCCAAATTCAACCCGTTTAAATCCTTTCTCGAGCTTCCCATATACCCAAAATAAGTATCTGTCCAAGGCCACTCCCAACAGTGGTTACAGTTCAGCAGAGTCGTAAGAATCCATATCATCGCTTTTGAATGCGAAGCTTCAATGGTCCCATAGGTGTTGATTCCCATCGTGGCTTAGGGGCTTTCTTCACTCTGGTGTGATGCACCCACGAGGTCTGCTTTTTAGTCTTGATCGCTGTATGGGATGTCAGCAGCACCTGGAAGGGGCCTTCCCATTTCGGTTTCAGAGGTGAATCTGTAAAGGACTTCACATACACATAATCACCAGGCTTAATATTATGCACCGCCCCACCAAGACCTCGGGCTCTGGTTCCTAAGACAAGTTTCTTTATCTCCCACTTACCTTTCTCTATTTCTCCACCTACGTTTTCAACTAATTTCTGATCTTCTTTGGAATACCCGGGTTCACAATCAATTTGCATTTTACTGTCTGGGACCAATGACTACACCTCTGGTCCAATTTACATTGCCCCAATGTAAATTTACGTGCTTCTTGAATATTTAGCACCAATGCTGCTACCGCCCTGAAGCAGCTAGGCCAACCTTTACTTACTTCATCAAGTTGTCTGGAGAAATACGCCACTGCTCTTCTATATGGTCCCAAGGTTTGGGCTCGGATTCCCAGGGCTATTCCCTGTTTCTCATGGGAGAACAAGCAGAATGTCTTAGTAATATCTGGTAACCCCAAAGCAGGGGCTTCCATTAATTTCCTTTTCAGTTGCTGGAATGCTCTTACTGCTTCCCCATTCCAGGTGAGGTCCTTTGGATTACATTTCAACAGTTTATAGAGTGGTCTTACCAAGAGTCCGTAGTTATAGATCCATGGATGCCACCATCCTGTCTTCCCTAAAAACGTACGGAGTTCTTTAGCCGTCTGTGGTCGAGGAGTTTGGCAGGTGGCCTCCATTCTTGCTGTTCCTAGGGTCCTTTGGCCTTCAGCCACTAACAACTCACATGGTCTTTTTATTTAGGGCTTAGCCGCAATTTTACTCCCTTGAAGCATGACTGACTTCACTGAAGTCAGACGTACCCTGGGGAAAAACAGATTCCAAGCAAGAGAATTATAGAAACCAGCTCCACACCAGGAAGACTCGCCAACCTTGACAGAGGCGTTTGTACCTGCATCCCGATTCACTGGGTTGTCCACAATCCCAGTGGATCATGGAGCAGCAGAGAGGCAGAGGTTGTGCCAAGGCAGCACTCATAAGCCTTCCACAGCTAAACCACAGATATTCTGCATGCAAGCAACTGCAAGCCCAACGCAGCTGGCTTTACAGAACCATTTCCCAGAGCCTGCCTCTTCACTAAGGGATTTTCAAGGTGCTGTGCACCTCCTGACCGCGCTACTCATGCATTTCTAGCTGAGCTACAGCACTCGGGTACTTCGCTGACTCACGCTCCACCAAGGACAAGACAAAATGTTTGATTTGTACAAAATTCTGATTCGGCTGTATAAACCCTCACATGCTCCTCACCGAGCAGCACACACCCCTCTCCCAATGCCCTGCACAACCCCTGCAAGGGGTACAAAACCCAGTTCAGCAGAAACCCGCCATAGTGTCGCCGAAGCTGTGCGGAGGACCTCTCGCTGGCAGAGCTCCCTACTCCAGATGCTCGCCTGTTCAAGGGCAAGACAAGGGACAAAGTATTGGACATCAGTGCTCTTGGGGGTTATGTCACCCTACTTCTACTTGTGGTGATGTTCACGTGTTGCTCTGCTGCCTCTTGAAACTTGAAGAGCAGCACTTTGCCGCCCTTCATGGGTGCCCGTTTACCTCTGCCACCCCAAATATGAACACTAATTTATACTAATAAATCACATTTTAAAGGCACCAGTGTATGTTGCAAAGCTTACCTCAGTGAGATTAAGCTCTTGTGTCACTTGGGTAGCATGGAAATCTGCCCTAGGCCAACATAATTTTTACCCTAAATATGGTTCATGTGAAGTAATTTCACAAGCATGGGGAGCCAGGCACCACAGGGCATTTCCTCTTTAGTTTTCTATATCCATACTGTTTGAGGACAGAACAAAGTGTTAAACTAAATCTAAGCTGCAAATGGAAGATGAGAAAACAGCTATGCCCAAAGAGATCTTGCACCTCTGGCCTGGTGCAGAAACACCAGCTGGCTCAGAGCTATCCCCTAACCTGGCCTCTCCAACCAAGTAATGCGAAAAACAGTGTTCAGAGGTGGCAGGATGCTGATGGAAGGAGTCAGCCTGCCTGTCTTTGTCTGCCTGCAATGCTTCCTCCCTTCCGTGCCATGGACTAAATCCTCTGTATTAACAAGCCTCCCGGTAACAGCACTGACCCTTCACATCACCGCACGGAGAATCAGACTTGCCAGGGCCACAGCACTGATGTTCAAACCTCCAAGCAAATGCATGTGTGGCATGGAATAGGTGCCAGTGGACAGAGCAACCACAATAACAAGCATGAAGACACAGCCACACCAGTACTACTGCCCAGTACCACTGCCAGTACTACAGGCTCTGGAGTAAGGTGTCTGCCTGCAGACTGTACCTGCCCCTTTATTCCTAGACATGCTCTGTCAGGCAGATGTCTCACCGTCATCTGCAGCACACCACCCTCCTGCTGAGTTAAGGACATCTAGAGCTCAGTGTCTCTGCACCAGGCTGGCCACCTGCCATGGGCACAGCGCTCCCTCTCCCCTACACTCGCAGCTGGATCGCAGGCAGGCAAGTATCCTCAGGGACAGCACGTCTGCAAGGCTTGGAAACACAGGGGATGAAAAAGCATCATCTTTGCTCCAGTCCAGAGCCAGGCAGGGAAGTGGCTGCCAGGTGGGAAAGAGAAAAGCTCTCTGGATCTACTCATGCCTCTAGGATTTTCCGTAAGAATTAAACTCCTACCACTGAGATGGCTAAACATCTTATCAACACCCCTCCCTGACACTTTCCTACTCTTCCACCTGCATCTTCCCTCACGAACACTCAAGAAAGCGCAGGGAGGGAAAGCACAGCCTGCGAGTCCCTGCTGCAGTGCCTAGCAGCACCATGCAATGCCAAGATGTGACCAGCTGCAGACTGCCTGACCATAGCCTCGAGCAGACCTCACAGCAGGGTGTGGACTAGAACCAACGTGCAAAAATAGTGATTACTTTAGACACCACGTTCAGCTGTGTCACTACTGTGTCCAACATGATATACATTAAGGTGACAGCAGTTTTCAAAGGTGGTGGTCCTCACTCTGATCAGGCTCACTTCGGGTCCTCCAAATAACAGGTCACTTTTAAACAGACCTTTGTATCTATAATTAGTGGAGCAAACCCATAATTATGCAGCAACAGACAGATACTAGAAACCAACACCTTGAGAGGCTGCCCCACCACAGACAGTAGACTCTCTTATCCCTGAAGCCAATAGACATTACGTCAAATGTGCCAGCGCTGAAGGATAAAAACAGCCTGAAACACACAAGAGCCTCCAGCCTATGAGAGCATAATCTTCACCATGGGGAAAGAGTTTCCCCCAGTTCTAGATCCAGTGCAACCCCACCAAAACCAGGATGGGTCCTCAAAACCCACACCAGATGCCCTGTTCTGAATCCAGCCCTGCAGGTGCAGCTTCCTCTGAAGGCACCAACCTCTTGGCACCTCCAGTCTCACCTTGTTCTCCTCAGGGGTGAAAAGGATGCGGAAAGTGGAACGCAGGCCAGGTGCTACCTTATGGCACAAATCCTTGGGGCTGATCAACTTGAAATAAGGTGAGCTCTCCAAGACGACCTTCACCAGCCAAGGAACCTGCAGGAAAGACATGAAACTGTGACTTCGCCACTTGTGGGAACATGAGGAGAAGAGACCTGGCCATGCCCTGGTGACATCCTTCCTCAACCACCTTTCCAAAGCACTTTTAGCTCTCCAGGTACATGCACATAATACTCAAGGGTGGACCTGAATCCCTTCTGCCCGGGCAAATTAGCTCCAGGCCAGAGGCAGTAGGGCAATGCCCTGCTGTGAAGGAAGTGCCAAGCACATAAGACACCAGCAGCATGGCGATATGATACCCGAATCAAGTCATCCGCATATTCAACAAGCCCATAGAACCTGCTTGCTTCTGCCTGCGCACATCCATGCCGTCACGCCTCTAGAGGGGGACTGTATTATCTGAAGGCAAAACAGGATGTGTTATACTGGGGCAAGGAAGAAATTCACTTCTAACCTACCGGGTTTGAGCGGGGCAGTCAAGTTGCAGTGCTACAGAGTTGTGCAGGCAGACAGAATAGAATGGACTGCCAAAATAGTGCCCTAAAGTTAACCTGCCTCATTATAATCTCTTTGTAATGTGAAAACCACACCTCCCAGCTAGAGAACACCCCCAACCCAAATAAGCCCCCTACTCTCAGCATGCGTATTGAATTAAAAGAGAACTGTATCTTTAAGATGAAGTAAGAAAGGTACTAACCAATAGTTAATTTAGGGGTAGCACCCGGAGGCGTAACTAACTTTGTTAACTGTTTTAAATACCTGCCATGGTTTTAAGCCGCTGTGCATGTTAGGCACTGCAATAAACCAAGGTCGGCTTTCTAAACTATCATTTGGTTTGGAGAGTTTTCTTCGCTACGATTTTCCAGCACGCACCGGAGTATTTTCGGGGAGGCCCTCCGATTCCCTGGTCAGGTGAGTTTCTGTGACAGCTCTCTGGGAGACTAACGACACCATTGGTATTGGCATTAGTATTGGGATTGGTATTGATATTGGATTGGTATTGATATTGGTTGCCTGCAAGGAAGTCATATCTGAATTAAGTACGCGTTGTTGAGCTATTGGTATTGGCAGTACATGACTGTGTAATCCGTACACTACTACGGGGACGCCCAGAGTCTGGATTTTGGTTTGGCTTGGGCACACGTACGTGGTAATTTTATACAGTGGGAGATGGACAGTCTACTGAAGGGGGAATTCTTAAGTGCTCTCCTCTAGGGTGTATACTAAACCACTGGAGCAAGTT
Source organism: Gavia stellata (assembly GCF_030936135.1). Taxonomy (NCBI): domain Eukaryota; kingdom Metazoa; phylum Chordata; class Aves; order Gaviiformes; family Gaviidae; genus Gavia; species Gavia stellata. The sequence goes on along the minus strand of NW_026776320.1, from coordinate 2,977,056 downwards.
GGGGGGTGATCCCTTGCTCGGAAAAAGCTGGTAGAATATTGCAGTCATTGGTGGCCCTTGTATACTCTGGATGATCAGGAGAAATGGCCTAAGAATGGAAGTATAAGCTACAATACTGTGGTGCAATTAATGCTGTTCTGTAGATGCGAAGGAAAATGGCATGAGATACCATATGTGAATTTGTTCTTTGCGTTGCGGGATAATTATGATATACGTAGGGAGCGTGGCTTGATGGAAGGTGAAAGTCCTGTATTGGCGCTAGAGGCAGAAAATAAGAAAACACCTAAGCGTTGTTGTTCAGCATGTAGCATCGGCAGGCGATGCAAGAAATATAAAGAGAAATGGGAAGAAGAGCAACAGGAGGAGGAATTTGAGATAAGGAGAGCAATTGGGAGAGGTAATGGGCAAAGCATGGACTGGACAATGTTAGAGAGTGGGATGAATTTGGATTTCTGTTGTTGTAACTGTGGGTTTGATTTTGGTGTGGGGAATTCTTTTTGTTGCTGCGAGTGAAGTTTGTAAAGATTGTGTGATGAATGTGGATTTTAATGATAATTCTTAAATACGTGATAACAGATTTAAGAAGGGGAGAAGATTTCCCTGTAAAGCACAAAGGGCCGGAATATCCTTGGAGAAAGATCAGTGTGCTTTCTGTAAGCAGAAAGGACACTGGAAAAGGGAGCGTCCACAGTTAAGAGGACAAGGCCTGGAGGAAATGCCAAGTCAGGCTGTTAACATGATGACATTAGAGTCAGACTGAGGGAGACCGGGGGAAGATTCAGAAACCCTCCCCAACAGAACCCCTGGTTATAGTAAAGTTGAGGAATGAAAAAGTAAAATTTTTAGTAGGTATGGGGGCCACTTACTCAGTATTGAATACAGGCAAGGCTAATTTGAGTAATCAAAGCACATCAATTATTGGTGCCACAGGGCGGAAAGAAAATAGGCCATTTTTCCGGCCTTTGAAGTTTGGAATTGGCAAAAGGGTGTTAACCCATCAATTTCTTTATATTCCTAATTGCCCTGTGCCGCTATTAGGACGAGACATATTAAGTAAATTGAATGCACAACTTACTTTTTCAAAAGGAAAAATCCAAATCCATATTCCTGAAAATAAAGCTTTGGACCCTCAACTTTTTATGTTACAGAAGGAAGCTGAGTTACAGGAAATACCAGAAGAAGTTGAAAATGCTGTAACCCCTCTAGTATGGCCTTCAGGAACACCAGGACGATCCCGAGCGGCAGAACCAGTAATCGTTCAGTTGAAACCAGGCGCCAGACCGGTAAGACAAAAACAGTATCCAATTAAATTAGAAGCAAGAAAAGGCTTAGAACCATTAATAGAACAATTTGTAACTTTTGGATTACTAACAGAATGTCAGTCAGAATACAACACCCCTTCCGTTAGCATCTGAGAGTCAGGAACTGTTCGCTTTTGAGTAGGAAAGCCCTAAGACTGGTAGAAAAACTCACTTGTGCTGGACAGTATTACCACAAGGATTTAAGAATAGTCCTATGATCCTTGGAAATCAATTAGCCAAAGAATTAGAAGACTGGCAAAAGATGCATAAAAAGATCACCTTACTGCAATATGGAGATGACACACTGCTAGCAGCAAGTAACAAGGAAGATTCCATACAAATTACCATAGATCTCCTAAACTTTTTAGGGTTGGCAGGGTACAAAGTATCCCGGAAAAAGGCACAGAACGCCCAACAGGAGGTAATATATTTGGGGTACACAATTTCCCAGGGCCAGCGTAGTCTTGGAATTGAAAGAAAAGAGGCTGTTTGCCAGATTCCCGAACCCAGATCGAAACAAGAGCTCAGAGCATTTCCCGGAATGGACGCATGGTGTCGCCTGTGGATAATAAATTTTGGACTCACTGCCAAACCCCTATAGGAAGCTGTACTCGGGGAGGAAATCTCCTTGTCCGGACTCGGGAGTGCAGAGAAGCATTCACAAAATTGAAACAGGCCTTAATGAATGCTCCAGCCCTAGGCCTTCCGAATTTGGAAAAACCATTTGAATTATCTGTGCATGAAAGACTGCATATTGCCTCAGGGGTATTGGCCCAGAAGCTGGGATCATGGAGAAGATCCGTGGGAGATTTTTCAAAACAACTAGACAATGTTAGCAAAGGATGGCCAGCATGTCTCCGAGCAGCGGCGGCTACAGTATTACTGATCCAAGAGGCCTGAAAATTGACGCTCGGGCAAAACTTAACTGTATTGGTACCCCATGCAGTTACAGCAGTGCTGGAACAAAAAGGAGGACACTGGTTGTCAGCAGTGCTGGAACAAAAAGGAGGACACTGGTTGTCACCAAGCCGGATGCTGAAATATCAAGCCGTTCTTCTGGAACAAGACGATGTGGAGCTGAAAGTAACCACGTTCCTGAATCCAGCGACCTTCCTAACTACTGATGCTGGTGGAGAAGAATTAGCACACGACTGTCTGCAAACGGTAGAACAGACGTAGTCCAGCAGACCAGACCTGAAAGACCTACCAATAGAAAATGCGGACTGGGACCCGTTCGTAGATGGTAGCAGCTTATGCAGAATGGAACACGAAAATCAGGTTATGCAGTAATAAGTGGTAAGGAAGTCATTGAGGCCAAAGCTCTGCCATCTAACACTTCAGCCCAGAAAGCAGAACTCATAGCCTTACTGAGAGCATTAGAACTGTCAAAAGGTAAAACTGTTAATATATGGACAGATTCAAAATTTGCCTTCGGAGCGGTCCACGCTCACGGAGCCATTTGGAAAGAAAGGGGACTTCTAACATCGCAGGGATCCCCAGTCAAATACAGGCCAAGGATCCAACAACTATTACAAGCAATTCATCTACCCCGATTAGTGGCAATTATGCATTGCAAGGCACATCAAACTGGAAATAGCCCAACGCATGTAGGGGACCGCAAGGCAGACAGAGCTGCGAGAGAAGCAGCTGAAGGTCAAATATTGCTAGTTTGGCCAGAAAAGGTTCAGAGGTTGGGACCTAAGAGTCCGCAATATACACCAGAAGACAATCCATTGGCTAACCTACTGAAAGCAAACAAAAATCAAGAAGGATGGTGGGTGAACCCTTCGCACCAAGTAATAGTTACACAAGAAATCATGCGTGAAATAGCCAATAGACAACACCAAGAAACTCACTGGGGAATAGAAACCATGGTGGAAGCACTAAAAACACAAGTGCTAAGTGTTCGAATGACTGGAATAATTAAGAGCATAGCGAAGAAATGTGAGTTATGCCTGAAGAATAATCCTCACCTACCCTGAAGACCTTTACCAAGGGTGACAAAGCGAGGAAACAGTCCAGGAGACTATTGGCAAATAGATTTTTCCGAATTACCGCGGCAAAATGGGTACCGGTATCTTTTAGTAATGTTAGACACTTTCTCAGGTTGGCCAGAAGCTTTCCCTTGTTGCACCAACAAGGCAAAAGAAGTAGCAAAAGTGCTACTGAAGGAAAGAATACCAAGATTTCGGGTACCCATAGGACTATCTTCAGATAGGGGCCCACACTTCATAGCAGAAGCTGTTCAAAGTTTGACTAAAGCATTAGGGGTAAAATGGGCTCTCCATACCCCATGGAGACCTCAAGCAAGTGGAAAAGTAGAAAGAATGAATCAAAACCTAAAAAGACAGAGAAGTAATATTTGCCAGGAGGCTCAGATGAAATGGCTGGATGCTTTCCCCTTAGCTTTGCTACGGATACGCATCCAGCCTAGAACCAAAGAAAAGGTTAGTCCTTTTGAGATCACATACGGTAAACCTTATCAGATGACTGAAACAGGAGTTAATCCTGAAATTGCAGGACGACATTACCTAAAAGAATATGTTATCTCTCTGGGAAAGGTTCTGTCCTCTCTCCACAGGTGCATCACTGTGAGCGCGCCACTATCTTTGGACGTGCCTGTGCATCACTACCAACCAGGGGACGGGGTGTATCTGAGGACATGGTCAGACGAGCCGTTGAAAGAGAAGTGGAAAGGACCTCTTCAAGTTTTACTCACCACCCATACTGCTGTCAAGCTTGAGGGAGTCGCTCCGTGGACACAGCACAGCAGGATCAAGCCAGTCGCGTCACCACAGTAGTCTGTCAAACAAGAGAGACCTTTACGTTTACAATTAATGCAGGAATCATGAAGTTCTGGATTATATCTCTTGCAGCCATGTCAGGAAGTGTGGAAGTCAATACAGATGGAGAGGTCAATACAGATTTGGATGAAAACCTAATGCTAACTTTGATACAAGGGTTTGGTAAAATGCATAATCTTACCAGTGTTACAGCATGCATCCCAATCCCTCACTTGGCCAGTCAGCCCATCCCATGGGGCACTATACCGGTAAATTTATCTTTACTAGAGGAATATGACAACATCACAGGAGCCTTTAAGCAGGCCAGTGTCTCTTATTATTTAGACAAAGACAAGAAATGTAGACAGAGAGGAAGCGATGTGTTACAAGATGCTACTTTTTGGACATGAGGGGACAACAGAACAATATTTGGGAGAGGCTCGGAAAAACAACGTCCCAAGGGATCACACCCCTTAGATGGCCATTTTCTGCAAATAGCATTGGCAGCCTCTGGCGGACAGGCCGCAGGATTACTGAAACTCTGTGTCACTAATAATACAGTACCTAACGTAACCTCTGCTCCAGAATGTACTAACCTTAGAACAGAACTCAAAATTTGGACTAGACCTTTGGAAGGACATTGGAAACATAAAGGGAATGTGGACTGGTGCTTTAATTGGGGAACGAAGGCTACTTATGTTAGCCGAACCAATTGGATGTGCCCCGATGTTCTAAATTATAGTGAAATATTAATCCTAAATTCTACCTTGACAAAGATAGAACATTGTAAAAAACAAATTTTTTCAACTAATGATTGTAAACAAGACGTTCCAACCCCAGGCTACACGACCTGGGTCACATCAGATGGCTATTGGACTACCTGACTACGACTTAGTACAATAACTAGACAAGTAATTTTAGGATTACTGACCTTATGTCCTATATGGAAAAAGAATCCAATCAAAGCTCAATATTGGGGACGAATTAAAAGAGATACCGAGACAGAAAAGGACCCCGATACTTGGACGGAGCCTTCTGCAGCAGTACAATTTGAGTGGGCACTCCAAAGTTTCCCATTACCAGGGCTTTAGAAAATCGAATGTTAATAGAAAATCTGACTTGGCAGGTGGAAGCCTTAGCAAGAACCACTCAGAAAGGATTCCAAATTATCAACAAACAAATCCAAGCTAACACTAAAATGACATTACAAAATAGGCTGGCCTTAGACTTGCTATTAGTCAAAGAACAAGGAGTGTGTGGATATCGTACATTAGACAAAGAGCACTGCTGTATCCACATCCCAAATATCACTGAAAACCTGCAAGAACAATTAGACAAAACGAGAAAAGTAGGAAAAGACAATAGAGTGATAAAAGAGGCAGCGGAAAATAATTGGTTTATCAAAATTCTCCAAGAATTAGGTGGGTGGTCTCTAAAAGGATGGTTAGCTACATTGTTGGAGGGAGTAATTCATGTGGTTGTGATTGTGATTATTCTAGGAATCTGCATAGGCTGTACTAAAAGAACCACTGAAAGAAACATATGGAAGTAGTAAAAATCTAACTACTTCAAAAGGGGGGACTGATACCAAAGAATTAAGAAAAAAAACAAAGTTGCCAAGCCTAAACCGTGATCACATACGAGCAATTAATGACCCTAACTGCATCGCTGAACTGATATAATGATAATACCAGAACTTCAGACTGAACTACTATCTAAACCACTGAGAAGATTTGGTATCGACTATGCATAAGATAACTGATTTCTCCACACAATTGCTTCAGTAAGGCTCTTAGAAATTATTATTAATAATATTGATAGTATTATGATATTAATAGTATTATTGCGTGCATAATCAGGTTAGAGTTGAAATATTTTATATTCTATTTCTTTTTCCAGGTTGTAAGAGGACGGGATAGATTTGAGAATGTGTGACAAGGTTAATCACCTTCTGTTTAGTTGCTGAAATCCAAGTAAGAAGGATTCATACTTCTGGACATTATAAAATATATCCGTACGTTTCAAAGGGGGGAAATGTTACAGAACATCTTGAAAAACAAGGTCAAAAACAAGTGTTAAGAACAAGTAAGAAGAGTTAGAAGAACGTAAAGAAGATACTTCATAACAAATGCACCTGGCTCTTAGACATATTAGAGATAAAGAATGTCTTCACTAACTCTCTACTGACTAGCAATAATGATTAACGCAAGGACGAATCTTAGAAAAATAGAATGGAATGCCAAAATAGTGCCCTAGAGTTAACCTGTCTCACTATAACCTCATGATAATGCTAAAGAACACACCTCCTAGCTAGAAAAGCCCCCAACCCAGTTAAGACCCCTACTCTCTGAGCATGCGTGGTGAATTAAAAGAGAACTACAAGATGAAGTAAGAAAGGTATTAACCAAGAGTTAATTAAGGGGTAGAGCCAGTAGGCATAACTAACTTTGTCAACTGTTTTAAATACCTGTCATGATTTTAACCCGGTGTGGGAGAAATCCCCCATGCACCCGGCGCTGCAATAAACCAGTGTCGGCTTTCTAAACTATCATTTGGTTTGGAGAGTTTTCTTGGTTACGAATTTCAGTAACAGCCGGGGTGCAATTTCTCCTTAAAAATGTCATAATCCCGATTGTTTGCAGTAAAACCCATTATCATTAAATTGCCATGACGGCTCTGCTCCACTCTGAATTGTTTATTGCATTGGGATTTCAAGCGGAAAAAGTCTCCAACTCCAATCATCAAGAAAAAGCACCAAAAAAGGCAAAGTGTCCATTGGAAATGCTGAGAAACACTTCAGTAACTCCTGAATATATTCCCTGTTTTCACTGTGAGACTCCAGCTCTGAAGGGGGGGAAGCAGAATACAGAGATCCGGTAATACCACACTATACCATCTTTAATTCGCGAGAGCCCAGCGTAATACACAGCAAGCTGCAAATACAGTGCTCTTCACTTACAGTAGCTGAAAGCATTTCATTCCCTTTTTTTTCGATCCATTGCTGGGTTGGGGTTGGCTTTCCCCCCCCACCTTTGAGCTGTGTTAAACAACTTGGCTTACCTGGAGGTGCACGGCGCTTGTGTTCTAGCTTGTGCTGCGGGTTCTTCCTGCAAAGAAGAAACCTCTGGTGAAGCTCCGGCGGAGCTGGGTACGGGGAAGGGAGTGAAAGCTGTGCATTAAAGACAGGGGAGGAGGGGTGACCCAGCGCGCACCTTCCCGCCCCACTCCCCTCCCGGCCAAGGGACCGGATTCGCCCCTCGCCAAGCTCTGCCGCCGCGGCAGGGCTGGGTCTGGCCCCAGGGACGGTGCTTTCCCTCCCGCTGTACGGGCGGCTGCTCCTTCGCCTCTCGAGCCGCCGGTCGTCCCCGGGGAAACCCCGGCAGGGCCCCGCGGGAGGCGGCAGCGCGGGCGCCCGCTCGCCCCGTCTGCGCTCCGCGCTCGGCCCCCGGCGCTGCAGACCCGGGGGGGCGGCGGGGGGGAGCTGCCGGCTGCCGGCTGCCCTCCCGGCGCTTCCCCCCGGGCCGCGGAACCCCTCGCGGGGGGGTCCGCAGACTGCCCTCCCGCAGGCCGGGCGCTCCCGAGCGACTCCCGCCGGCCCCGACGAGGCGGCGGCGGGGGCCGGCGCCCTGCCCCGCCGGCCCGCTCCCGGGGCGGGCTCGCCGCGGGAGAGCCGCCCCCGAGGAGGGGCCCCGCCGCGGAGGGCCGGTCCCGCCGGGCCCCCCGGCCCGCGCTGAGGGCGGCGGGGCGCTGCCGGAGCCCTCCCTGGCGCGGGCGGGGCGGGCGCGGCTCGGCGGAGGTGAGGGGGGGGCCGGCGCCTTCCCGCCGGGGTTCGGCTCCACTTCTTCCCCGGGTGGACGGCGTCTGCGAAAGGTCTTCTCCGGCCCGGCCCGGAGCGGAGCGGAGCGGAGCGGCGGGGAACGCGGCCTCGTTCGCTTCGCTCCCCGGCGCGGCCGCGGCGTGGGCTGTGCCGCCGCCCGCGCGGGGCCCCACGGGCCTGGCCCGGGCCCGGGCCTGGGTCGGAAGGGACCCCTCAGGGCCGTCCGGGCCGCCCCTGCCGCGGGCAGGGACATCTGCCGCTCGGCCGGGCCGCGTCCCCTCGCCCCCCGCGGGGAGCTGAGCCGAGGGCTGCGCTGCCCTCCGCCCTGCCCGGGGCGAGCGGGCCTGAGGGGCTGCGGGGCTGCGGGCAGCGCTCGCCCGGAACGCCTTCCCGCGGGGGTTCGGCTCCGCTTCTTCCCCGGGTGGACGGCGTCGGGGAAAGGTCTTCTCCGGCACGGAGCGGGGCGGGGGGGGCGGAGCAGACGCGGGGCTGGGGAGCGGCTGCGGAAGAAGCCCCGGCTGGAGGTGCTGGAGAGAAGGGGGGCCCTGCCTCCTTCCCTCGGGCCGCCCCTCGGGTTTGCTCGCGGGGTGGGTGCGCGGGGGCCAGAAGCCCCACTTCAAGTCCAGGTATGAAATTCGTGTCGGATTTACTTCATTTAGTTGCTGACGGCTGTGGATCCTTCACCGACGTGTGTTTGCGATGCTTGTTTAGTGCTGAAAACGGCTTCAAAAACGTTTGAAACAGAGATCTCGCCAGCTTGTGTTCTGCTGGCACTGGCACTGGACAGGTACGTCTTTGTGTAACACCACCACCCCAAAAAAAAACCCCACTCCCCCCTGAAACTGAAGTCCAGTTCTGGACCTCCTGTGTGCCTTTTAGCGGCGAGTCATTTTCTTTCAGGCGATGCGGATCCAGACGTATATCCTGTGTCACTTCACTGTTGAGCGCACAGACTTCTTGTAAACCTCAGCTGCTCAGGTCACATCCTCTGTCGGTGTCGGAATAAGAATTTCAGGTAAGACGGATTGATATCTGCGTGCTGCTGGGATTGTATGTGGGAGATTGACATGCGGAAACAAACTTCACAACTCACACAGAGTTATAAAGCTGACATTGGTTTATTGCAGCGCCGGGTGCAAGGGGGATTTCTCCTCCTAACATGCACACCGGGTTAAAATCATGACAGGTATTCAAAACAGTTAACAAAGTTAGTTTAGCCTCCTGGTGCTACCCCTTAATTAACTATTGGTTAATACTTTTCTTACTTCATCTTAAAATTACAGTTCTCTTTTAATTCACCACGCACGCTCAGAGAGTAGGGGCCTTAAATGGGTTGGGGCTTTTCTAGCTAGGAGGTGTGTTCCTTAGCATTAGAATGAGATTATAATGAGACGAGTTAACTCTAGGGCACTATTTTGGCAGTCCATTCTATTTTTCTAAGATTCGTCCTTGTGCTAATCGGTACAGCTAGTTAGCAGAGAGTCAGTGCAGACAGTCTTTATCTCTAATATGTCTAAGTGCCAGGTGCAGTTGTTATGAAGCATCTTCTTTACATTCTTCGTACTTGCTTTTAACCCTTGTTTTTCAAGACGTCCTGTAACATTCCCCTCTTTTCTTTCCCCTAAGCAAATTCTTTTGATTTTAAAAGCCCACCCCTATTGGAATGAATCTCACTCTAATAAGAAAACTATTGCATCATGAAAATTTAAAAAGGTTGTTAAGTTGAAGAAAGTGGAAGAAAGACTTTAATTACTGTCCATCATGATGCAGATGGGATGTGTTTAGGGGTTATTCCCCGTCAGCTACCAAAATCTTAAACATAATGACCCACCCGATATTGGTGTTACTAATAGCTGTGACAACATTAACAATAGTAAATCTTACCCTTTGGTGTAAACTCAAGGAACTTACTGGACAAGTGTGGACACTAAAAATAATGATGAAACATAACAAACCACTTTTAAAAGCCAAAGAATTTGCTTAGGGGACAGAAAAGGGGAGAATGTTACAGGACTTCTTGAAAAATAAGTATTAAAAGCAAGTAAGAAGAATTAGAAGAATGTAAAGAAGATGCTTCGTAACAACTGCGCCTGGCACTTAGACATATTAGAGATAAAGACTGTCTTCACTGACTCTCTGCTAACTAGCAATAACGATTAGCACAAGGACGTATCTTAGAAAAATAGAATGGACTGCCAAAATAGTGCCCTAGAGTTAACCTGTCTCATTATAATCTCATTCTAATGCTAAGGAACACACCTCCTAGCTAGAAAAGCCCCAACCCAGTTAAGGCCCCTACTCTCTGAGCATATGTGGTGAATTAAAAGAGAACTGTAACTTTAAGATGAAGAAAACTATTAACCAATAGTTAATTAAGGGGTAGCACCAGGAGGCGTAACTAACTTTGTTAACTGTTTTGAATACCTGTCATGATTTTAACCCGGTGTGCAAGTTTTGAGGAGAAATCCCCCATGCACCCGGCGCTTCTTTATTTTTTATTATTTTTCTCCCTTCTGTATTTTGCTCCTTTTTGAAGAAAAAAAGGGTTAAGAAGAAAGTCAGCATTTTTATTTACTTTCTTTCCCCATGCTCCTCTTCTTGTTCGCCTCTTTTGTTGGCAGACACAGGACTCATTCCTAACTGAAAATAGGTAATCTGTTTCTCTTAAGCCGGGCTGGGATTTGGGAGATGGTATATGTCTCAGAGGGTTGAACGTTTAGCTTTTCTTCTCAGGTTTATACAATTTGCCACTTGTTTGTGAACTACTTTGCCCTGTACCTTCCTCCTCATTGGTTTTGAGCCATGTGGCCAATTTCAGTCCAATTTGATGCAGCGGGCAGCAGAGATCGGAAAAACATGAATGCTCAGGAAAACAAACTTCATTAGTTTTCGCAGCTCATGGAATCAGCTTGTTTAAACTCCTCATCTAATGACGATAGGAGAAGCAGAGGGAAATACCGCCTTTATCCTGAATTTTGCAAGCACCTTAAGTCTGCAGATGTAAGCTTTCAACGTAAGCGAAATTCACCTGGAAAGTGGAACACTCTGGGAATGAGTTTCTAAACATGGTAAAGCCAGAATAACTACCCCGTGCTCAGCCCTACTCTCTCTTAATTTTTGTTCTATCCTTATGAAGTCTAACAATATTTTTTCTTATTTTAGTGAGAAATTTTGACTATAAATATCTCTCCCCAGGTAATGGACTTGCTGTCTAAAACCAGGAACCTGGTGGGCGCAAGATTAGAGAAGACCAGCAGCAAGGTTGTTATGTGGACAGTTTGAAGGTGGTGCCTTGTCATAATTACGCGCAGATCGAGAGGAACAAGGGAGTAAGGTGAGAACAACGGCTACGACTGCCATGAATGCCACCAGCAGTCGGTCTCACGTGGTCGTCACCATGCGATTCAAACAGGTGTAGTGTGCGGGCACTGTTTCCTCTGTTCAGTGTAGCTGTTTAGCACTCTTAATGAATTTAGTCCTGTTAGATGCACCATAAAATGAACTCGTGGAAGTTTTTGCAGACACAAAAGCCAGGGTGGCTCTGTTTTACCTAGACCCACCATAGTTTATTGCCACCTCCAGGACAGCGAGCAGATGAGAGCATGTTGGGTTTCCTCACCCTGGGCTGCAGGGTCAGCCTCGCCAGCCCACATTTTTGGCGCTCGCACCCTGTCCACCACTGCTGCTCTCGGAGTGAGGATCACCAAAGGCAGAGACGTCCTAAACCGCTGCCTGTTTGCAGATGGACTCCGTCTTTAAGATCCTCTATGTCCCAAATATGACAAGTGGTCTTGGAAAATACCTCACTGGTGTCCCGAAATAACCTACGGTCACTGTTTATCTGTGGTAGCTGCTGCTTGCCCGTTAGCGAAACGCAGAGCTCCTGGCCTCAGTACAACAAGCGGCCCTATAGCGAGCAAGCTCATACAGCGCGGCACAAGTGTGGGGCAGTCTGTGGCACCTCCCCGAGCCCGCCTAAGGGAATGCCGCAGTGGGGCAGCTGCAAAGACATGACCCCAGAGGGTCACAAGGCCCGAATCGTGCTGTCCTCGCTGTGTGTGCCCGGGGCCAGGCGGAGGGCTGCTGGGTGACCGTGGTGCTGCTGCTGACGCATGGCCGAACCATCTCAGAGCAGCCGTGTCGGGGGAGACGACTGCTCGCGGCTCCGTTCTGGAAAAGGGGCCTTGCTCCTGCCATCGCTCCCCCAGTTTTTCCCCTTGGTAGACAGATACCAGAACTACAGGCTTTGTTGAAGTCCCCTGTCGACAGAGGCAGAGAGGTGTCTGCAGGGCAGCTTACACAGGACAACCCTGGGCTGGGGCCGGCTGAGGAGGAGGGGGGTCCGGCTGGCCCGGACGTGCACGACCCATCTCGGCAGCACGAGCGAGCTCAGCACCCCACGGCTGCTCGCGCAGGCAGCTCCAAAAGCTGCTCAGCCCTGGCAGGCAGGGCCAGTCCTGGGCTCATCTGGAAGGGGAAGAGGAGGGAGACATCTTCTTTGCAGCCAGGGGAGGTTGGGAGCCAGGGGTGTTTCCATACTCCCTTTCTGCGGGTGCAGGGGATGAGCGGTATTGCCTGTTGCTTAATCCCGAGAGACGGGAGGTCATTTCTTTTCAGGCACACCTTTGCAGTTCTCATCTTTAAAGCAATTCTGCACATAGAAGGTGTTCCAATACCGGTAACTATCCCAAGATATTTCCTCTGAGTTTCTGCAGAGTATCGTTTTCTGTATCTTACTTAATAATGTCCGATCAATTGATTTGGTAATTGTTCCTGCTGTTGATACCATATTTTAACAGATTTTTCTCGACTGAAGCAATCACCAAACGGTCAGTTATAAATCTGGTGGGCTTGGCAGGAAGCAAAAGGCAAAAATCCTCAGGACTGGGAAGAGACAGATTGAAGGAAGGAACACGTGTAAATCTAAGTCTAACCACATTAAGAACTGTCATCAGGTTTTTTTGGTTTTTTTTTTTTTTAATCCTTTCCTGTGAAGTAAAAAAGAAATTTCTAGATATGAAAAAAATCTTCCCTCCATTCAGGATTCTTTGCTGCATGGTTAATCAATGAATAAAGCCTGAGATGTACATAAGAACAAATATAGTGAAGCATGTACATAAGCGTGAATATACTGAAGTTTCTAATCTGGTAGCTTTCCCCCTCCGTGCCCCCCCCCACACCCTCCCCCGCCCCCCAATTTGATTTTGATAGTTACGCTTATATTGTTCACATCTTTTCACTTTATTTTCCCTTAGTGCTCTGGCCGAGGTTGCTACGGAAAAGAAGGTGCTGCATATCCCATGCAGGGACTCGGTCCTGAGGAAACAGCAGGGCCCATCATGGTAAACTGATTCTTGAATTTATATCCCAGTTTACCCGTTGAAATAGAATTGCATGGCTCGAACGTTGGTGAAAGTGGGTGTAGCTTCAAACTTAACTGTTTGCTTTCTATGCAACATAAAGGTGAGAACCCTTCTGCTGGTCAAAAGTTTCTTGCCACTATTAAACGCACTACTCAAATGGAGAGCACTTCTGTTTTCAGAGCAGAAGTGTGGCTGGCACAAAATCTCTCTCGCTCACTCGCTCGCTCTCTCCATTAGAGATACAAACCCCATTTCTTCTGAAAGAGTTTTTGGCATATTTGTAAAAATGTATCTAAATGCAGATAAATCTAGCTAGATAACTCATAAGCACGTGTTTTATAGAAAAGCCATGTTCTTTACATAAAACTAGGCAGTATTACGAAACAGCTACTTTGTTTCCTGAATGCTGAGATTATTGTTTGTGCTGCGCACCAGATATTGCATTCCTAAATAAGATGCAGCTCCCATAGGTTCTTCTTTGTCTCAGGTGGATTAACTGTATCCTCCAGCATCTTTGAAGAGGTATTTTTGTTAAAGAAAGTACTATCAAGTGAAAGATGGAAGGATACAAATAGAAAATGTGCCCATGTGAAAACGTTGCCTGTAAATGCTGGTAGTCCTAAAACAGTTTACTTGAGCTTCTTCAAATGCTAACTCCCGTAATTCACCGAAGATGTTTTGAACAAATTTAAGGACAGATTCTTCAACTGTTACTTGTACAAATACCATCAAAGTGGTTTTGCGAGGTTGGTTTTTTGCGTTGATGCTAGCGTAAGCCAGAGTTACCAGGATTCAAGTGCCTCCAGTATTAATTTTTGCAAAAGCCACCTGTATCCTCTCATCTTTCTGTCTGTCGGTCTGACGGTCTGTCTGTCTGTCTGTCTCATTTCTTGTGAAAGTGTTAAAAAGAGTTAAGTTATAGCCAGATTGCGAAGATGCTAGGGTTCTCCTTTTATGTTTAAAGACCTTAATGGTTGATTTTTCCATGTTAATGCTTATCTGATTTTTGGTAGTGTTGACAGCTCTTTCAAAACGCCTCCTTCAAAATGTAATGTCAGTTCATACTTTTCATATGCTTACAGATTGCGGACGTGAGTCCAGCAGACGTCTGTTACGAAGAAACTCTGTCAACTTTACGATATGCTGAAAGGTACACTTCCATAATTTTTCCCTCTCTGGTCTTGGTGCAAATTGCAGCCAGGTGCTGGGCAAAACGACAAAAGATACCAGTTCAAAGTGATTGACAGCTCAGGATGAAGAAAGAGTGAATCTGTCAGTAAGCAAGGGCAGCATATGAAGAGCTTATTCTGTATTCTTATTAACGAACGGCATATATTTTCACAACTACGTTGTATGACAGCGGTAACTCTTTTTCCTGAGAATTCTGGGTCTCTCTCACAGGTGTGACTTAATTCAGCATCTTTCCTTCCCTTTCTCTCCCAGCACCTCTAAAACTAAGCTGTAGTTTGGGGTCCCACAGACCAAACATGGCTGAAACATAGAACATACAGATGATCCCTGCTGCCAGGCATTTGTCGTCTCTGTTTCCCAATCCCAGATCCCAGCGATAGTGCCACGCAGAGCTATTCCTTCCTGCCCAGGAGCCGCTTGCTCCCCGGCCACTTTCCCAGTCCGTCGGCTCCTTCTGGAGGAGAGGGTTGCCTCTCTCCTCCCCTTTGCTCTGCTCCTGCCCTTTCTGGGGCTCAGCACTGAAAACCGCTCTCTTTGCAGTCCTTTCAGTCAGGCTTTCTCTGGGACTCCAGCACTAATTCTTATTCCAGCTCCCATAAAAAGAGGTCAGGCACTTACACGTCTCTTATCCCAAAGCGGATGGATCGTGGCTCTGCAAGCTCGTAGCCGCAGCAGCCTGGCTGTTAGGAGATATCAGGAGCAGAAGATTTAATGTTTCCAGCCCCAGTTCAGTCCTGCAAAGAGCTGAATTGCTTTCACGTGCCGATTAACGCAAACCAACAAACTCCCCACGCCTGAGCCAGCTCCATGCCGGGGCAGGTGGACTTGTCTCTGCAGGGGATTTGTCTGCCTACCTGGCGTACCCACAGTTACAGTGGATGAGGGCTGGTTTTCAGGTATCCCATCCCACATTGCCCCACATACTGGAGGCACAGCAGCTATGGCTACGTTGCTGCCGGTTAGGGTTAGTTAGCTGGAGAAGAGAAAGTTTTTCCTGGGCTGGCAGGGGCAAAACCAAACCAGGCTGTGATTGCTGGTAACAGTACAAGAGAGGGCATCAGATGCTTCCACCCGAGGAGCAAAGTGGCCATGAGACCTTTTCGCTTGTGAAGTTCCAGAGCTACATGGGATATTTCTGAACAGGGAAAAGAGCAAAAGAAGGGGGGGGCGGGGGGGAAGAGGAGTAATTTTTGACAGGAAATCTTGCTGTTTGCTGGGATTATCTGGGTACCGGCTTCTGTTTTGTCTTTTATGGATTTTCATATTACCACAAAGCAGTGGTAAATGCAATTCCCGGTGAGAAGCTTATAAGAGACCTGAAGGCTGAAAATAACAAAGTGTTGTCCAGTCTGGCTGGGCTCGGGAGCACAGGGCCACCAACAGCCGACGAAACACGTACGTATTTCAGCATAAATAGCAAGTAGATTTTGACTTCCCCAAGCGTTATCAGGAGGCATCTTTGGTAATCTGTAAGATCGAGGAAGTGTGGTGGGAATGCAGCTGAGGTAGGTCCACCGGTGGATTTCTTACAAAGTGGGTGGCAGAGAACATTTTGAACAACTGTGAACACGCTGCGTGGCTGCCACGGTGCTGGTCCTCGTCCCTCACGGGGTTTGCTATCTTACACGTAGATACCCTGGTTAAAGCTGTTCAGAAGAGGTGTGGTTTTTGCTGGCTGAGCATGAGCGGCAGATCCGGAGCACACGGGCAACGAGGGAGTCCCGGCTGGAGGAAGCCCGGAAGGAGTGGGAGCACCAGTATGCCGCCGTGGCTCAGGCGAGTTTCCCAGTAAGAGGCATCGCGGCCAGATACCTTAACCTGTGGTCTGATGTTTTCCCGGTCTTGTCATCTTTCAGATTTGTTACTCACACACCTCTCTGCCAGCAATGCCCCGACAAGACCTTCCAGGGGCTTTTAAGCCTGGGTAAACCGGCAATAACGTAGCCCTTGGTTAGGGGTCCACAATGTAATATCAAATCTCTCATGAGTTCAGCTGACAGAATATGCTGTCTACTTCTAACTACATTATAGTTTCTTGTCTTCATTTTGTAGTTATAAGAAATTATTACGGAAATAAGAGATGCCAGTGAATGCACCGAGCCATGTCGAAGCAGCTCAGGCTTGTGTCGTTTCAAAGTCCTTGACAGGGAGAACCAAAGATATTCCCTGTAAAACCAGTCATGAGATAAACACCCTGGAACGTGGGGCAGACGTGTGCTTTGTTCTTTTTCTTAAAAAAGGTTAATACTGCTTTTAATTTGGGGCATGTTTCTGAAAGCAACCGATCTCAACGTGACTTATTTAGCCAGACAGAAGCATTTCAGTAGGAGGCTGTGGCGTGTAAGAGCCAAGGAGTGCGTGACAGGCTGCTCTGGGAAAGACGGGGTCTGATGGTGACTTGCTTAATAAATCGTTCAAGGCACACCTTCGCTGAAAGGCCATATGCTGCTCCCCTCCCAGTTGCTCTTCGCGAACCGTTTCTTTGCTTCAACATGGGTAACTGCCAAAGGGAGGCGTCAGGAAATTCGCTATCTGCGTAGAGCGGCGATCGCGGCAAGAGGGCTGGGTTTAATGGGGAGAGCACAGCTTTACAGGAATCCAGCGCGTTTTGTGCGGGTCTCTTGATTTTTGCACGAAGCACGCATCACGCAGCAAAGTTGCTGCCTTAAACAAAAGTGCTTGACTTCTTCCTTAATGAAGGAAGGTGACTCCAGGTCTGGAGCTTCTGCCAATGGAAAGAAGCGTGGTGTCAGCCTTTCAGGTCTAATAATTGCTTCCTGATCGTGCTTGGTAAACTTATGGGAAATTTAGGGACTTAATTCTGTGGGGAATGCTGAACCCCACGTGGTGTGTATGGCTAAACGTGGTAGTTCAAGTGCCTTCTTAGTCTGGACGGTTGTATCAGTCTTGGCTGGCAGCTGCCACAGCTGCCACAGGCGTTTGGGCACACAGGACTGTATCCTGTTCTGCTGAGGACAGCTCCTCATTCACTGACTGCATCAACTCGTTTTCCTGCATTGATTTGCCTGGGGTTTGCTTTTTTAGGACAGTGAAATGAACTTAATCAGGCATCTATTAATTTTGTTTCTTCTACCTAGTAAGCTGTCAGGTACGGTTTTAGAGAAATAACGGTGACAAGGCTTTGCTGGTGTGGTAGTGTTTTCCTTATGTGGTGGAGAGAATGCTTAAATTGGTAGGAGAGAGTCACCAAAAACCAGGGCCTGTTGCACGTGTTGCAAATGCTTTTGCAGTTCAGCTTGTCAGGTTGCTGCTCGTAAAAGTACGTTTCAGAATGAGCTATTCAAAAGCCGTGTGGGCACGGTGCTGGGCAGCCTGCTCTAGGTGACCCTGCTTGAGCGGGGGGGTTGGGCCACGTGGGTTCCAGGGATTGGAATCCTCTTTGTTGTGATTCTGTGATTCCGGAACTTGTGCTGAGAGGGGCAAGCGGTGTGGTACGCTGGAAATGCCTTATTAACTACTGTCTCCCTGTGCTGGAAGGCAGCGTGTGTGTTCAGTACTGAGACACTTGGCACCTCCATCCATCTGTCCAGGTAGAACAAGCAATGTAAAAAAGAGCGCAATTTCAGAACTGGCTTTAGGAACTTTTGCTAGCTTAGCCACGTTAGGCAGGGACTGCAACCCTTGAATGGAAGTATAGTTTTGTTAGAGAATAACCATATGAGGTAGCTGGGTAAACTGGCTCTAGTGTCAAATTCCGATCTGTGTTGGTTTTGTTTGTTTTCTCATTTAAAGGGAAATCAAGGCTATGGTCTGCATCAGACACAGGATCTTAGCTGTTGGGGGCTGTTGGGCTAGAGAGCTAAAATTCTTTCTTCTTCTCACCTTCTGCTGTAGATCTGTGCTTCTTGGAGAACTTGTGGAGCATCCGCACAACCTCTGCAAGACAATGTGTAGGGTGCACTTGTGTGAAGTAAGCCTGACTCCAGAATTCTGATACAGACAGTCTCTGTTGTGCTAGTGGCTTTTAAGACTAAAACTTTGGTTTTGGATTAAATGTAGGGGTTTTGCCTAAAACATTTGGGGGAGGTTTTCTGCCTAAGTGGGAAAGAAATGACCCAGTGGTACTCACTAAATCACCGGCTAACTCGCTCACAAAATCCTCTTTCTGCAGGAGTAAATTATGGCAAACTTCTGTCAAGCTCAAAACTATTTATGGCTGACATGAGTCTATTTTTGCATTGTTTTCTTTATTTAGAGTGAAGAATGGGAGAGCTAACGGCTCGGGCAACGAGCAGTCTGCTGCAGTTTCCAGAGGTGACTCTTCAGGCACTTGGGGAAGATGGCATACCCCTAGATTCTGTGCTGTGCGGGAAGCTTTCTAGAGGTGAGCATTTTCCCTTAAATTTGGTGGTGGTATAAAGCTGTTACGGCCTGGAGGTTACCTGAAGCATAGGGTCATAGTATCAACTGTGTCAGGTTGGCGCTGTTAAGATGCATCAAGTTTGGAGAGAACAAAAAGGATGTTGTAACGATTGAAAATGCTAATATTAAAACACTAGTATAGTTAAACTTTGAAATTACAACCACGTGCACCGATCCTGTGCTATTAGAATAATTTACTTAAACGTGCTGAGTCAGTGAGCTCTCCTCAATTTCTGCTTAAATACAAGGCAGTTTTGCAAAAAGTAGTAGTGTTGGTTTGGGCCGTATTTATTTGCACCAGCTCAAGCTCTATGACCGTCATAACATCACACGCAGAAATAGTTCTCCCACACTGTTACAGCGGCAAAAGCCCCTGCTTTTTCTTTTCTAGTCTGAATAAAAACAGAAGGAAGAGGGCAGCACTGTTAAGCGCTGCAGCTGTATTTCCAAAGTATTTAATAGGATGCCGATGAGTAGGCAGCGAGAGCTGCTGGAAGTGGCTAAGCAGATTAGGTAGGTGACTTTCCAGGTGATCTGAAAGCAGAGCTGGGTGCCGAGCTGGATGTCGAGGCTTCTGTCAAGACCAGGTAGAATCTATCTGCCTAACTGTCAATGCAGTAATGGAGTTAATACTTCCTTCGAGTTTGAAGCAGTTCAGTGGAGCAAATGTCTTAAATTCTTTCTGTGATCGGCACGTGTAAAAGTTTAAATTTACTAACGCAGTGCCCGTTTTAAGACAATCTCTTGCTGAAGTCCAAATCCCTGCCCAAAGTAGGCACGCGTCAAGTGAAATTTATAAACTAAAAATGAATTGGCTTAGATTTGTTATGTTTGAAGTATGCTTCAAGACTTGTATTCCCGTCTGTATGTAGATGATTTCTAGCAAAACCAAGCCGACTATGGTATAAAGACTATAGATCAATATATTGCAATCTTTATCCCAAACGATCAAAATTCTTCAGTGCAGGAATGACAAGTACAAATGCAAAATAAAAAGGTGGTTGATGTTAAGATGTGTTGCTTGAGGATTTCAATGGGTGAT
Organism: Gavia stellata; assembly: GCF_030936135.1. NCBI lineage: Eukaryota > Metazoa > Chordata > Aves > Gaviiformes > Gaviidae > Gavia > Gavia stellata. The sequence goes on along the minus strand of NW_026776320.1, from coordinate 2,957,176 downwards.
TTTAGAGAACTGACCAGAATTAGGGAAGTCGGTGTTCCTCCGTTAGGGCCTTTTATTGAAGGAAAGGGGCAGTGACTGTGACTTTTTTCAGTTGTTTTGAGTCTTGTGTTGGAAAGTTGCTTTAGTCGGCTTTCTTTTCTCTTACAGGGAGAAATGGCCTAGCATGGTTGGCGTGTGGTCCTCAACTGGAGGTGGTGAACTCTGTGACAGGAGAGCGGCGCTCTGCATATCGTTTCAGTGGAGTAAATAAACGGCGTCCCACTGTTCGTGTGGTAAAGGAGTTTTCCTGGCAGAAGAGACCTGGACTACTGGTTGGGTTGGAAGAAGCAGCGGGAAGTGTTCTCTGTCTGTACGACCTTGGAATATCGAGAGTGGTTAAAGCAGTTGTTCTTCCAGGAAGGGTACGTACTTTTTAAGCGGTGAAAGGAAGTTTTATGTTGTTAGGTGCTGCATAATCCTGCTTCAGGAAAAGCTTTGGAGCGCCTCTTTGTAGGAGGTGTTTTGTTCTGTACTGCATTAACGTACTGTGACTTCAGAGAATCCAGTCGAGAGAGCCTTGATGTAAAATCTTGGGCTTAATGGTACCATTATCTTCTGAGTCTACTGAGAGTAAACCAAATTTCCTGCTTTTATTGTAGAGCACATAGTTACCTAATTCTCCGCTTCCACAAAAAGGCATTGCAAAATACCTTTTCCTGGCCAGAGTCAGAAAGGAAAAAACCCCACTCTTTCAAGCGTCCATAGCATGCATTTCCTAAACGGTTAATTTCTGTCAGAAATAATGTCTTTAAAATACCTCAAACTTCCACAGTTGTGCTGTAAATGACTGAGACACATTCCCATGAATCTCAGGCTAGCAAGCAGGTCTGACTTTAGAGCGGAACACATTTTTGTGTTGACCTAAGTAGGAAAAATGAGCCTTGAGTGAGGTATCTGACAGACTGTTGAAAGATTGACTTTCAGTCTGAAGTCCTTGAATCTCTGCTCATTGAATATTGTGTTTGTGTAGATGGGATGCACTGGTGTGATGTTACTCATTTTTTTCAGTCTTCTGTAACCCATAAACTCAAGTGTCGTAATGTCCCCTAGTCTCATTGTCTTAATGTAAACAAGAATCAGCGTCAGTTAATAGAAAACCCAGATTCCCTGTATTTTTCTCACCTTAGAATCTGCCACAAATAAATACTTTTCTGTTACTCAGCTTTCCATAATGTGATTTGGTTTAACTTGCTAGAATACAGCTGGAGGGAGTTTTGTTTGTTTGTAGTGCTACAGCACGATTACTAGCAGTAAGCATTTGTATTGTGGTAATTTCTGAAGATATGAGTTGGGTTGGTGCTCCGCTGTGTTAGTTTGCCTATCATCTTGATAAATCTTAGAGTTTGAGGTGGAAGGACAAGCTGTGTGCTGACATCAGCGTATAATCAGCAAGTAAACTATGTTTGTGAAAAAGGTCATAGCTTTGTTAAGTTTTATTTCTTTGATCTACGTAAGCAGGGAATAGGAAAAGGAAAGGTTAAGAAGGATCACGTCACATACCGAATCTGCGTCTACCAAAGTGATTTGAAATAAAATGTAGTTAGACCTGCCCGTTGTATTGGGGAGTTCTTCTATACCGCAAGGCAATGGTTCAGGAGAAAATATGAAGAAGCCTCGGGGGGAAAAGTTGGCTGTTGTGTGATAAAGGTTATGGATTTTGGAATAAAGCCAAAGCTTACCTGAAGTTCTGCTCTTATGCCCTCAACGCTCTTGATGACAAGCATGTTTGGCCTGTTGCTTTCGTTTTGCTTCCTATCTTTTTGCTATTAGCTTAGTTAGATCAGCATAGCCAGGCCACAGGTATTGCTAGTCGGACTGTTAACTTCTAAGTTGTGAGTGGGAGTAAGGGTTAGCAAGAACAAGTAGATAAAACTTGCCCTTGGCCACTGTCCCTATGCTTTGAATTTATTCTGTAACTCATACTTCCAAATTATACATTATGTAACATGCGTTTTTAATCTGCTTGAACGTTTCTCTGATTTCCGTAATGACTATTTTTAAAACTAAACTGCAGACCTAGTCTTAACATCACGTTCTGCAGTTTTTGTTGTTACTGTTTTAAGGCTTTGATGAGCACCTTAATTTCTGGACTGTTTTCCGTGTGGGTATATCTTCAGTGGACAACTAAGTTCTACAGGTTAACCCTAACTTTGAGCAACTCTGGTCCAAGGTGTCAAGCCATTAGTGTATTAATACGGGGTATTTATAGTGACTGTATGACTGCCTTTTAGTGTAAGAGCAGATGTGTAGTCATTCAGAGAGCAAAGAATGAGTTAAAAAACCCAAACTCACAAGCTGAGAAAGAATTTAGGCATAATTTTTTTTTCTTTTTTTTTCCTTTTTTTTTTCTTGGTCTCTTCTCCCATGTATCTAGCAATAGAACGAGAGGAAATGGCCTCAAGTTGCGCCAGGGGAGGTTTAGACTGGATATTAGGAAAAATTTTGTTACTGAGAGAGTGGTCAAACATTGGAAGAGGCTATGCAGGGAGGTGGTGGAGTGACCATCACTGGAGGTGTTCAAAAAACGTGTAGACGTGGCACTTTGGGACATGGTTTAGTGGGCATGGTGGTGTTGGGTTGATGGTTGGACTTGATGATCTCACAGGTCTTTTCCAACCTTAATGGTTCTGTGATTCTGTGCTCTCTAACTGCCCTCTGGATATACAGGTGAAATGCCGCAGACAACTGAAAGAGTTAATGGAGTATTATTTGAACTGGATTCTAGTAAAAGCAAATCTGAATTTAAAACATTCATTATATTGAATTGGTTTCTAATGGTTGTATGTTTCAGAACTATGGAAGGGTTCAAATTTTGCTGGTTTGTATGAGGCAGAAGGGTAGCATTCAGATTCAGTGAGGTGAGAAAAGCGTCCTTTCTTCATTCCCAGAATGAGTTGGCAGTAGTCTGGGAGAATATGAAAAGCCAGTGCATAGCGCAGTGGAAAAATATGCAGTTTCAGGAGCTTCTACGTGGAAAACTGAAGTGTTAAAACCAGGCAACATTTTTGGAAGACCGTATGCAAAAATGGAAGAGATTCCTTTGGGGCCAGTTGTACAAGGAAAGAAATCTTAAAAGAAAAAGAAGTTAGAAGGAACACTTGACCTTTGGCTAATTCTGCAGCAAGATATGTACAGTATTTTGAAGATTGGAAATTTCATTAGCTTTCCTATAAATCTGACAGAAACCCAAGTTGTCCAAATTACTGTAGGTACTTCTAAGATTAGAATTCTCGTGACCAAGATGAAAGGTAAATTCTGTGGTAGATTTCCAGGCAGTGTAGTCCCAGCAAGTGCTTGATATGGGAGAGGAGAAAACTTTGGGGCTTAGGGGTTTGGTTATTTTTCCCCACCTCTTGGGGGGTGGAGGGGGGCGGGGGAAATGTATTAAAAAATGGACTGCCTTGTGATGCTCACTTCTTTGTTTTACTTTCCTGTCAAACTGTGCTGTTGATGTAAAGGTTCCTGGTTTTGTCGTGCTGCTTTTTGTAAGAAGGCTAAACCATAGCCTCTGTTCTTTTGTTGTATAGCTTTAGTGCCGGAGTCTTTGTGCGCTTGTATCTCTGCTAGAGCAGTCCGTATAGTCCTGGGACGTGTTGCAGGTGCTGAAAGGTCTGTCTTCCCCTTGTAATAAAGCTGCGTGCAGACTGCTCCGCATGTTCAAGAGCAGTGTGCGCTTCTTCCTTAGCTGGAGTTAGCTCTTTCTCTAACAAGCTGCTGTTCTTTTTGCCGTTGTTTTAGGCTGGCTTTTAAAATTTCTGTTAACATTCCTAAAAGTGCTGGTGTGCATTTACACCTTTTCTGACTTTATCTGGTGGTTATTTTTATTCTAAATGAGGACTCATGTAAATTTTGCTAAGCTACTATCTCCCTTCAACACTTTCCAAAAATGTTTCATTCCCATGGAAAATGGTGTGTCTACCATGCAGCTTGTCCGCTGCCTCATCTGACTTACAGCCATGATCTCTCCGAATACCTGTTTGGCAAAGAAGGCGTAGACTGTATCGCAGTGCTGATGGGCTGTGAGCAGTGGGAGAACTAGGTGTAGCTTTGTCTTTCTAACTTAAGTCCCTTAAATAGGATGAAGTTTCTTGCATATAACTGGTTTTCTGTGTTTAATTCTTAGAGTTAATTATTTCTAAGTAGGGAGTGGCAATTGGTAAGCTGTAATAATAGAATGGACCTTTTCAGCTGAAGTTAATTCAGTTAAATATTAACTTGTCGCTTTCCTGCAGGTAACTGCCATAGAACCCATAACTAATCACGGAGGACCCAGTACGAGCACTCGGCACCTACATCAGAGTCTGCGATGGTTCTTCGGAGTGGCAGCCGTGGCTACAGATGTTGGTCATCTACTTCTGGTTGACCTTTGTTTGGATGATTGTTCTTGCACTCAGAATGAAAGAGAAGCATCGGGTAAGCTTGCCGTTTTTAAGCTTGAATTTAAAAGTCAGAAATCTTGTGTCTTTTAAAGAAACTATATGCATCCCGCTTTGAAGATACTCGTGTGCAGACATTCATGGCTACTGGTTACAGGCGGCGGTTTGACATCGTGTAGTGCTGAAGTGATTAAAAATGGGAGTGGCTTAATACGCCTTCTAATGTTATAAATGCCCCCCTCCCACCAAGATCCCCATGTCACTATGATTCTTGCCAGTGAGGTGTAGGAATTTTCCCATCTGGGTCAGTGCAGCTGCCTGATAGGAAGTTGTGTCAGAGGTGCCCTATTTCTTGGGAATGTTCTTCTGCTTCTGTTAATTGACTTGGGGCAAATTTTAGGCTTGTTTTTTAAAATCAACCCGACTTATCAAAAGTCATGCGTTTGGATGAACGAAATCTCTGATTTGTGTGTTCAGATTGCATAGACTGTTTTGGCTATTACAACAGTGGCTTCAGGAGCTGATGTCACTTCAAATAGCTTCGTCATGAGGCCCAAACTCCTGATTACAGAGTCCAAGAAGAATTTGTCTATGAAGGCTACACTTTTACCTGGTTTTGAATGACGAGTGAGAACAACTTTCCGATCAGAGAGTTGTTGCGTTCTTTGAAAACGTACAAAATGGAAATGGCAAAACCAGTGTTGCATAAAGGGGTATTTTGCCTGGGACGGTAGAATTAGGTTATACACCTTGTCACGTCAGTGTTTAAAATGCAACCTAAGTGGCATAACACATTCATTTATTGCGTCGTGTTGGGTGTCTAGGTCTGGAAGCTGTCACTGGAATTCCTGCTGAAGTTGCACAAAGAAGAGAAACTGTGGCCGGAGAAGGGAGACATCTCTGTTTGCAATTACAAAATCCTTCAGGAACAGCAATATCAACCCTGTGCTACATAAGCAGAAGCAATCAGCTTGCTGTGGGTTTTTCAGACGGCTACCTGTCACTATGGAATATGAAAACTTTGCAGAGGGAGTAAGTAGGCCTTTACACTTGGCCATGCCTGGAGGTGCAGGGCTCTCAATGTTTTGCTTAAGGAAGTATGTTAATTTAAAGAGAACTTTTTCGGGGACTGAAATTCTGAGTATAGTCTTGGAAGGTTTAGAAATCCTCTTCTGAAATAACTGTTAAGTCATACATGGACTAAATGGGACCGCCTTCTCCCCAATGGACTAGGATTGTTTTCCGTATTGTGCCTGTGGATTGAGGAATTGTGGAAAGCATGCTTCTTTGGGTTATGCCAAGCAGTTAGGATGTGATAGAGCTGGTTTCCATAAGACAGTTTGTTCTATCAGTAGTATTCAGTGAAAGCAGGAAATGTGTGTATTTTGACAAAACAGATTTTAAAAATTATTTTTCAGGAGAAGTTCCTGCAATTAGGGCATATGTTGAAAGGCTTAAGTATGTTAATAATGTGATTTAACCTGTAGGCACCACTCTCAGCTTGAAGGAGGAAGGATTCCTGTCTATGCTGTTACTTTTCAAGAGCCTGAGAATGATCCTCGCAATTGTTGCTACTTGTGGGCTGTTCAGTCTACACAAGAAAGGTGAAGAAAAACTTACTATTAGCCACTGAATTAATTTTTATATATAGAGATATATTTGTTCACGTACAGTTAATACCTGTATATTTGTTTTGTTTGTTTAGCTGTGCGGGAGATTCTCTCAGGTAGGGAAGCTGTTAAGCTTACAATGCAATTTTGACAGGATTCAACGGACGTGAAGGAGGGACCTAGGAGTTCCTCTCTTCTGAAAGAAGGCAAAGCAATACAGTGGCTGTATTTTTGTGCTTACATTCTTAAGTGATTTCCTTTGTTGCTTGATGACTGCTTCATGCTTTGTCTGATATTCACACCATGGTATTAACACAGTAGTTGAGGCTGCAGACCTAGAACACTAACCGTGCCGACATAACAGCCTGCTGCCCCTAAAGGAGGGAGGTGACGGTACTGCCCATTACCTTGTGCCAACTTTAGCAGTCTCTGGAGCCTTCATGAGCCAGTTCAGCTCACCTGGCAGAGAACGATCACTGTTCAGCAGAAAAGTCAATGGCTTCCTGCTGGGCTAATGGATGAAATCGATATGTGGAAGGGTGCAGCATATGCAAGAGAGGGACTGGAACTCTGGTGGTGAGGGAAGGAGAGAAAGGTATCTCTCTCTCTCTCTCTCAGCATCAGCAAGCTGTTTGATCAACTCAGCTGTTCATAGGGTGGCAATCTTTTTAAGGTTGACTTTAAAGCAGTTTTGATTGAGAACTCTTCCCTGTGAAGAACTATTTCCGACAATTTTTAGCCCATACAACACAGTAAAGCTTTCAGAGGGTATGGTTAGCATTTGCCCCTGAAGCGGTTAGTGTCAAAATTTCCTCCTTTCTGTTTCAGCGGCCTAATGTGACCAATTATCATGTCTTGGGAAGTGCTGTTTGTCTCTTCAGCAAGAGAGCGCTACTAAGAAAACTTCAGTCTAGATCTAATAAAATGATAATGAGGACTATAAAGCAGCTTTGTAATCAAATTTCATAATGTACACCTCTTTCAGTGAAGGTGATGTTGTGAGTTTACGTCTGTTGCAGTTAGCATTTGGTGACCGAAAACGCTTGGCATCAGGACAGGTCATGTATGAGGTAAGACGTGCACGTATGTGAAAGGATGAAAATCGTAGTTTTCTCTAAGCGAGGATCAGTTAAGTTGGCAGGGGTAATATTTACCATCAAAATTCAGAGGTGACTAAAAAACCGTAATCTTTGGCTGCGTCTTCTTGGGCATGGCCTTTGTCCATACTTTTTGACAACAACTCACGCCATTTCATACTGCGGCGTCGTGTGTTCCAACTAGATTCATCTGCAGAGAGCCCGTATAAATTCAGTTGCTGAGGAGGAAGCAGCTTTTACAAATAAAATTATTCTTCATTTAAACACCAGATTAATGGCATGTCAGAAGAGAAGATAGGGCTTTGAATAGCTTTGTTTAACCAAACTGCAAGCTTCTGTCTGTCTCCCTTTCTTAAAGTAAGGTCATGCAGCTTTATTCTTTTCTGATCTTTGGGTTTATATATTCTTGTTTCTCTCTTGAGCTCTGTCAGCAGGACTTCAAATGAAACGTGTCTACAGTGTCTCTCTTAAGTGTTGGTCCTGAAATGTAGGAGCTCTAAAGATATCTCCTTCTACTTTTTGGCTGGGTTACCTATGAAATCTACTCTTAAAGCCAGCAAAATACGTCAATACAGGAACCGGTGGTATGATTTGGTCAAAAGAGTAGACGTAAATTGTTAGAACTGGCTCCAATGATGATGTTGTGTTTAAAATAGAGGTGAGGTATCATTATATCTCAGAGATGTAACAGATAGCAGACGCATCTGTATAATGTATAATTCTCTTTGGTAGTATGCTTGAAACTCTTCCAAAATCTTTTTGAGGGGGAAGCGATCTTAATTCCGAGCAATTCTTTCCTCCTCTTTTGATACTTTCTCTTGCATGTTCTCAATAGGTATGCAATGAAATAGGGGTGATTCTTGCATCGTGGTACTCCGTTTCAATAGGGACGGGGCGTTTTGATTTTTTTGAATAAGTTTAAATGTTGACCTTTTTCCTTATATATGGGAAAGCTCCTTCCTCATCTGTAAATGTTGCTGTTGAATAGATGAAGGTTAGGCGTTTGGAAAAGGTGGTGTTTCTTTAAAATGCATTACCTATCCTGGTGACAAGGTATAAATATCTTCAAGTCATTCAGCGTGGTCTAAATATGGATGTCATCTCCTTATCTTTATGTGCATTTTTTTATGACACAAACGTACGATGCTCTAGAGGAACAGAGCACCCTGATTAGTTTTTTTCCGAATTTTAAATTAAAATTTAATTTGGTGGGGTTTTGTTGTTGTTGTTGTTTTGTTTGGTGGTTTGTTTGGGTTTTTTCTTAATTGTAGAGCGGCTATTTGTCCACAATACACACATTCATGTGTTGCATTGTAGACAGTTTGAAGGAATGCTGTATTTGGAGAGGCAGTATTTCAGTTAATGCTTGCTTAGAAAATGGTGGTATCAGAGGTTCAACACAATCCTGCTGGAGTTTCTGTATATCCCAACGTAGCTTGCTGACTCCGTAGGAATTCGTGATCCTAAACGCATTGCCCATGTGCATCCCACGTCCTCTCTGTTTTCCCCTTTTGCTGTTGGGTGTGCTCGGTGAAGGAACTGAGGGATATTTCACCCATTAGTCTCTGACCAGATTAGAGGAGGAGCTGGTAAGAGCTTACGTGGTTTGAAAGGAGATTGCTAAGCAGTAAGAAGTTCTCATAGCTACTAGAGAGAGAGATGCGTTTTCACTCTAGTGGTGAGCTTATAGAGAACACCTCTCAAAAGAGCTTTAGCTGCTGTAATGCCATGACTTCTCTACCTACCTCAGTTCTGTTCTCAAGACATGGAGCAAAGAGCTTTGCATGCATATGACGTGTTGCATTATTTCAGATATCTCTTTGTAGATATATATTTAGGTTTGTAAAGAAACCTTGATGTTGCAAGGCATTCTGCAGAACATGTTTAGAAATGAATAATGTTAGGGAAATGCTAACTTTTGAAAGCGTGCAAAGCCTTTGCAGCCAAACTTACCTGTTACGATTTGGCACTTAATTCTCTTGCATGTCAGCTGTAGTTTCTATTTGCCATCAGAAATAAGCGCGTGGGAAACATACACTAGAATATGCATATTATATTAGAGATATACGTTCTTTCGTATTTAGGTATAATGTATGTTTTTATCTCCAAATGACCTTTTCTCTCTCCTTTCATTTTTTCCCCAGGGTTTGGAATACTGTGACGAAAAGTGCAGTTTAGATCTCACAAATGGAGCCATTCCCCTGAGAGGGGAGGCCAGCAATACCAAATTACTCAGCTGTCAGACTGTAGAAAAATTTCCCAACCATGCTGACGGAGAGGATAGCATTAACAAAGGTTTGTTCTGATGTCCGCGTTTGGCTATTCTAAAATAAATGGGTTCGGAATCTAAGCGATGAATGCTGCTCTGTACCCACAGTCTGCAAGTCTTAAATATCTGTATAGACTAGCTTGTTGGGCTTATTTAAAAAGAAAAATTGGGTGCTTAAGTTATGTGGGACTCCTTTAAAGGAAAAAATAGCCTTTATTTTATGCTTGCTGACATGCCATAGCGATGTATGGTGGGGTCATGTCAGTGTTCTATTCCTCCAGGTGTTGTCTTGGAACAGTAAGATCATTCTCTCCCTTGCTTAGGAATGTTACCTTTCTGTCTCCTTTTTATGAAGTTTGAGGCATGGAGAAATACCTGTAATTTTTCTGATGGTTTCTAATGAGCTTTTTTTCAGAATCTGTCCAAGTTAAGTTCTAGGCACACATGAGCTTCTGCTGGATGTGGGTTGAGGCTAGCAATGAAGCTGTCTTCTGAATGATGAAAATAATTGCTATCTTCAAAGGCAGTTTCAGGGGCTAACAAAACTGAAAAGGCACAGAAGTTCACAATGCAACATAGTAAAGTGTGTGAGGATCCCTAAACGGTCATGATGAATTCAAGAGAGAATCATTTTGCCAAACAAAGTGTCGTCTTGTTCCTTGCCCCATTAGGGTGAACGATAGACCACATACTTTGCTTCTTACATCTGGAGAATGCATTCTCCCCAGAGAAGAAAGACCATTCCACTTACTGAGAGAACTGGAGTGCAGCATTGTGAATGTTTTATGTTACAGTCTTTATTCCGCTTTCCTGTTTGTTGGGTTTGGGTTCTTTTTGTATTTATTTTTGTGTGCTAGTTGTGTTCTTTCATTCTGAATATGCTGGGGAGGAGCTATTCTTAAAATTTGTAATTGACTCAAATCTGGAAATTAATAATGCCAGCTGAGCAATACAAGTGTATACAATAAGTATTTGTCTGCTTTCTGAAAGTAGCAATGTATGTGTTGCTAGCACATCTTTTTTTGCTAAACTGTTCATCTAGCTAAATGTCTTGGTCAACTCTTCATGTATGGAAAACCGAATTAGCTAGTAAGCGTGTATTTGATTTGGCTTAGAACTGATACAGTTTGAATGAGAAAAAGAGGCAGTATGACTGAAACCTACCACAGGGATGTTTGCTACTCCGTACATCATTTTTTTTATTATTCTTAGCAAGTGGTGTGTTTCAGGAGTGATAGAACAGGATTAAGCCAAAGCAGAAAGTGGTGTTTTAAAAATAGCAGCTGTATCATATTTTCTACAAATAAGAAACAATGTCTTGTCTTTTCCAGTAATATCCCCTGACACCAGCGTATCAATCTTCAGTTGGCAAGTGACGACATGTAGTCAGAGAAAACCATCTACTTATTTGGGTGTATTTGACATTAATCGCTGGTATCATGCTCAAATGCCAGACTCGCTAAGGTAGATTTTCATTAAGTTGTTCTCAACGTCCCTGCAAATAATTCATTTGAAAGTCGGCGTTCAGCTTATGCACTTGTTTTCTTTAAGGCCAGAAGAGTTCCTTCATGATTGCCCCTATTTTGCACTGTGGTCACTGGATACTGTAATAAGTATGACTTCGCCAAACCTCATTTTGGATATTCTGGTCCGTGAGCGGAGTCTAAGTCGGGGACTTCCTCCTTCTTATCCACCACCGGAGCAGTTTTTTCATCCAAGCACCTATAATTTTGGTAGGTATTTCACCGCTTTTAACAGCGAGAAGCGTAAATTGAGGTCCAACGCCATTTACTGGTTCTCTTGTTTGTTGTTTTTCACTCAACAACCAAACCAAACCAAAAAACCCCAACCCCCCACAAACCCAGCTCTGATTACATTGTACCAGCAAGGTATGTAATGTTGTGAAATGCATCTGACATTCTGCTGAGTTTTGGGGTTTGGTGCTTTTGTCACGTAGCCGGTGAAGTGGTGATGGTTACAAAATGAAATGACTTTGAACTGAAGCTCAAAGCACAGCACCTCGATAGCACTAGAGATGAAATTTCTACACGCAGTAATAATTTTTTAAAAAAGGTTTGCCTGCGATCTGACGAAGAAAATGGGTACTCAGTTATAGCTTTCCAGATATTGCTGTTTAAAAAAAGTAAAGTGGTCCTAACATAACTGTGAGAGCATGGAATGTTGTCAAACGTTCCTTGTTTCTGCAGATGGTTCGTGCTTGCTGAACTCCGGAGTCGTTCATATGACTTGCACCGGCTTGCAGAAGGAGGTGATCTTTTACTGTATCTTTATTGAGACTGTCAAGAGATGTAGCTTTTCTAAGTTTTCTCTTGCACTGCTTTCAGTGTCAGAGACCATTCTATGCTCATCCTGCCCATCCACACGCAGAATCGCAATTGTACCCTGCCAGTTTTATGCCAATGGCAACGTTTTCGGTCCACTCTTGGGACTTTAGAACTACCATTGTCTATTGTTGAAGCACGATCAGGGATTGAGTGTCTAGAACGGAATACAACGTTGCTGTAGGAGCAAGAACAAAAATGTCGTGGAAGGCGGCGAAAGCTGTTACTTCTATATTATCCATCAGTCCAACTGCCTGCTTAGGCTTGAGTTAGGGTTTGGATCCCTGATTAACCTGAAAAAGGAGGACAGAATGGAGAAAATGAAAAATTATTTGACTGTTTAAGAAGCAATGAATTCTTTGTTCTCCCAGACTTGGCCAAATCATAACTTCTGAGCCACTGCACAGATTGTAACAAATAATTTTGAATTAAGTTTGAGCTCACTAAACATTTCCAACGTCAACCAGCTTCTGCACAAACAAGCATAGAAAGGGTCTTCCACAGTGTGATTTGAAGTTGTGCTGTTGCTGGTTCAGCTATTGAAAGTATGTAAGATTCTCATTTTACTTTGTCTGTTATGTTTAGAAGGAGCAGTTAGAAGCGGTATTGTCAGCTGCTGTCCGGACAGGTTCTTTAGAACTTCTGACTGGGTGCATTAAACAATGGGCATCTGAAGGTAATACTTCTTTACATTGTTTTTATGTTATATATTGGTTAGTTTGAAGTTGTTGATTTGTTTCTTTTTTGTTGTCTCTTTTTAAAGAGCAGCCAAGTTCTGCTGCTAATTTACGGCTTGTTCTTGAGTGGACATGGAACAAAGTGATCTCTACAAAAGAAGAATTGGACCAAATATGTGAGTACTAGTGTAGTCATTCCACAAACATAAAATCATTCCTTCTAATTGAGCTTATCCAGTAATCTGCTGGTATATGGCATTGCACGCGGTTCTTTAAGTGTGCTTTGAAACTCTGAAATTGCTCTGTAGGCTAATGCTTTAATGTTTGTTCTTGAAAAGGTGTTCCGCTCTTTGATGGCTCTTGCAACTTCGTTGACCCACAGACGTTACAGTCTCTTCAGCACTGCCAGTTGCTTTTGAGCAACCTTAGGACAATCTTAAACTGTTCTCTAACAGAAGCACAAGAGCTGACTGAAAAAGGTTTGTCATAGTATTATTAAATCTTTGGTATGCTTTCTTAAGGTTTGGAATTATGCTTGGGTTGTAATTGTGGGAACGTGAGCTTTTGTTGGGTTTGGTGATTGGAAGACGGTTAAATTTAGCTGGGCGAAGGGGCTTAAATCTGAGAAGCTGGGACGACCACTCAATATGCGTTGAGTTCAGGGAAACAGTTTCTTGTGGAGTTCACGCAAGCGGCTAGGGGAGACTACGCTCAGCAAGAAGCTATGTAAGCACCTGGGTTGAAATTGCAGCACCTGAATGTGGTAATGCTCAACATGTTTCTTTTTAATTCTTAGCCAGCAATTTATAATTGCATGCAAATATTGAGTTGCAAATTACTAAAAAAGATAAAGGAAGCGCAAATGAGTGACTTGTAAAGTAAGTTACTTGAGTTTCTATAGCTTTTTAGATCATAAGTTGTTCTTGGCATATTGAGAAAAAGAAAGACTGTCCCTTTGCTCTAGTAAAAATCTCTGCTACTTGAAAACCAGGTGTCGTCTTCCTGCGTGTATTTAATAGTTCAGGCTTAATTTTGTTTTATGTTAACCTTTAGTGAATCTGGTTCTTTGGAGGGGTTGCTTTCTCTTTTGGTGGTGATTGTGGGTTTTTTCTTCAAATAAGAAAGCGATACAGAGTAGAAAATGCAAAGACGAGAGATTTCTACCGTGTCATTTTTGTATTTTCTATGTAGTATGATGAAGGGAGTTTTGTAAAAAGGAAAGGAATTGCATAACAAAAATCATCCTATGCCTTTTTTCAGGTTTTGCAGACTTGACAAACAAGAAGGTGGTAGCTAGCCTCATTTCTTTGTACGCACGAGTGGTCATCTGGTTCTGTCGAGCGGGTCTCCTTCCAGAGGGTTTAGGTAAGCATAAACCATAAGACATTTGTACCAAGGAGACTGTGCAGTAAGTGATTCCTAGGAACACGTGCTTAGCCACGCTTTTGTAAATGTTTTGTCAGCAGCAAGTCCTGTTGGTTCAGTGACAACGTATGCCGAGAAGCTCTGGTGGTGAAATTGAGATTCTACAGGTTTTTCAAATACATAGCGTAGAATAATGCAAGCAGTTTCTTTCCTGGATGTTTTTTAGAAATAGCAATAAGGCTCTGATTCAAGGAGCTGCTTGTGTCCACAGCTTGAAATACTTGGGATTTTAGACAAATTACTATTAGGCAACAAACGCCTGTTGGAATGCTTGTTTGTACAGTAAAAGCACTACCTGCATGTTTTTAACTTTTTATGTCTTGCTTGAGGAAACAATACGCCTTGGAGATGCTTCTTTATTTGGATGGATTATAAGCCCTAATTGTCTTTACAAATGCTCACATGACATGTTTAAAAAGCCATTCCCTTTGAGAACTGGTGTTTTTTATAGTGAACTTCAGCTAACGCTACATGTTCTGAATGCTACATCAACTGCAAGCTTGAAATGGCGCTTGAGACAAGAAGGAATTGAGTTTTGTCTCTTACATCTCTTCTGGCAAAGGCAGAAATGGGCTTGGCTTCTTTCAGAGTTGGAGGCTTCTTGATGCTTACCTTGTGTCTGTCTTTTTAGTCAAAAATTTTAGTTGAAAAACGTGCTATTGTTTCTTTAACTTGCTTTTACGTTATTGCCTGTAGATGATGATATGCATTTGTCTCGACCTTTCTACAACTATCCTCTGATTCAGAGCTACTATGCTGGTCAGCGACAGAAACTTGAGCGTTTGTCAAGGTAAGCCTTACTGGAAAACTCTGGAACACTTCCACTGCAAATTTAGAAGTGGAAGGGAACGGCTTTTATCTCAGTCGTTGTATTTGCTGTGCTTGATGCATTTGCCGGCCATACTCGTGACTTCAGTGATGCATGTGTTCTCTTGAGCCCAGGGGTTACTTGCCCATGGTAAAATCCTTATATATCCCTCGGCTTAGTACCACTTGTTGGTATCATCGTTTTTTGTAGGGTACTTAATTCATTGGCTCATCTGTATAATTTGTCACTACTGGAAAAGATCACGTGCCTAGGCTAGGATCAGTCGTGTCTGGTTCAGGAAAGCACAGCGTTCACAGAACAATTGTTTTGGACACAGAAGAAAGCATGTTTAAAAAGAAAACAAATCATCTCTTTTATGGGCTAGTAATAGATGGTAAGAATTGTATTGGCGTAAAGGTCCTACTCGCAAGTACCTTTGTGTAATTTCGTAAGACAGTCAGAGTTACGTGTAGTTGGCACACCTAGCACTCTATTGGCTAGTGCATAGAAGTCCCTTCCTAACGTAAACTCTCTTTCCTGGACTAGCTTACTAGCATATAGGTGATAGGCCCTGGATTAGACGATAATAGATTTTTCTTTGGAAATGGTACTGGAAACTAAGGAAAGACCTAAACAAGCTTAGGCTATGGCACTGTGAAGAAGAGGCTGCAAGATGAGTTAAGGTGGAAGCTGCAGCGTATGAGGTATTGACTGTAAAGTTCGTCTTTCTGAGCTTAATTCTCAAGTAACTTGCACACAGGCTCATGTGATCCTTAGAAGCACACAAGCTCTGGTGTGCTTTTGGCGCTTGCTGTCGTCGGGAAATTAAAGGGTAGCGTCGCAGTCAGCAGAAGGCTGTGATGGACTTGTGACGAATGTAATTGTTAAAAGTTCAGCCATCCGTAATTGTAATTCTATTTTGACCTCCGTTAATAACTGAACATGATCTAACGAACATCTTTCACCTGACTCAGAAATGTCTTTCACGTGCATTTCAAGTCCTAATCGTGCCTTTGTATGTCTGTTACTTTCTTTGACTCCTGGGAGCTTTTTTGTTTGCTTTTGACTGGAGGAAATCTGTTACACTGCGAGGCTGGAATTCGTGGTTTACTCTGCCTGAATCCTTGCTACCTTCTGTTCCAGAGGAAAATGGGATTCTGACTGCTTGATGATTGATGGAATGGTTTCCCAGTTAGGAGACCAAGTTGAGAAGTTGTGGCGGAGAGATGAAGGAGGAACTGGGAAATATCCACCTGCTAGTTTACATGTGAGTGTTATGTTCACAGAAAACAAGAATGACAACAGCAACAACAACAAACCCTCACCCCCCCAAAAAAAAAACCCACCCAAAAGGCAGTGATTTATGAAAGACAGGAGTTTTTAAAAAACTTTCAATTTTTCATTTCAGGCACTGCTGGATCTCTATTTGCTAGAAAGCATTGAAGAAAGCTACAAGCATGCAATTGTATCCTTTCTAGTTATTTTTATTACACCTTCAGTATATGCACGTAAATGTTCTTAAATGCTTGTCACCTACGTGTTTCATAACATTTTTTAATTTATCCTTCAAACACAATGCAAGTGAAAACATTTCGTTTAGAATTAAGTCCTAGACAGAAGCATTGTTTTATTTCTTTGTACTGTGCATTTCTTTTTTCTTTTTTTTTTAATGTTTTGTTGCAAAGCTTTTGTTCTGTTAAAAGTGCATGCACACAGAATAGTAAACAGAGGGAAAAATCATTGGGCAGAAACTTAATTTCTAAGCTGCGGAAATATCCAGAATTGTTTTTGTTGTTTGTTGCCTAAGCTGAGAGGAGAGCCTAGAGAGCAAGGGGTTTAAAAACTGTTGTACCCCAGAGCTGTCTTATTAGAGTACGTCCCTAAAAATGGATGTCAGAAAGCGAAGATGACACTGCCAGTGAGTGATCCACATAGTGGTGTAAATCCCATTTTAATCATTCCGAGCTGAGTTGTGTTGTAAGGACACCATAACTTACATTGGTTCATATACTCTGGAAATGAGGAAAAAAACCAACTGTAGAATTTGTTTGCTTTAATAACTAAGCGTGGGATGTTCCAATGTTTTGAATGTCCAACTGGTAGCTCCACTGACTAAAGAGGGAGCCTGAGTTTCTAACTGAAGTAGTTAAATACCCGAAGTTAACCTTTTTGAATGCCTTACAGAAACCAAAGAGCCTTTCTTTCTGGTTATTTATTCAGAATGCAGTTTTGCGGTTAGGACCCGAATGTCGTCAGGTTAGAATAGCTTAAAACGGCAAGACTAAGCCATTAGTATTTTCTGCTTCCTACCACTTGCATATCCTTACTTCCTGATGTTTTTCTAAATGTTATGTGATAAATTTTGGTCTTACAAATGTATTAGCCTTAATTAGATACGTGATACCAGACAATTTACTTGCTGCTAGATGTCATGCATTCCTTTCCGAACAAAACAGAAACTTTAATCGACTCCTTCCCAACTGCCTTTGCTGTCCCTTGGGGTCTTGTTAAGCTTGTTCAAGGTTTCTGGCTTCTAGATCACAATGATTATGAAGTAAGTATGTTACAGTTTAGCGAGACATACATTGCAGTACAAAGCGATGATCTAGAAAGCAATTTTAATAAATTGGTGCTTAGCTAGTAACAAGTGATAAAACATCAGAAGCTTTTTTGTAATACTGCCACGACATCTTCAGCAATAAATTATGCTTTGAAATGTTTGTTTCAATGACTTTGACAGGCAGTTGGTGAAAAGGAAGGCAAAGTCCACTTTAATAATGCTTGATATTTGACTTTTCAAAGCCATCCGTTTAGGCTGTTTTCAGCAGACCAGTTGAGCACTTTCTCCAAAACAGTGGTTTAGGTACTTTAAATACTAAAGCTAAGATCATAGCAGCCAGAGTTGAGACAGAAGACTGCAAAAGTGACTTTTCAACCTAGCCATGTTCTTTCTGATGCTGAAGGTTGTTCTTTGCCTGTCACAGCGGTTTGTCTGGAAGAACTTATTATTTAGTAGTGTATTTATAAAAAGCCATGTTTGTATACAGAGATATGATGAACCTAGAAAAGTGTGACCTACTCCTTTTAAAACACTCACTTTGTTCTGTATGGCTAACTGAATGCTCTAATGCTTTTTCCTGCAAATACTTGTTATCTACATGTCCCGTATCAGGTATTTCATTGGTTAGTCACCTAAGTTTATTTATCACCCGTTCACCCTTCCTTAAGAAACTTTTGAATATTTTTGTTGCCTGCGTGTATGTATGTATCTTAGTAAACGTGATCTCTGACTTCTACAGAAGTCGCTGGCCCTGCTCTTTCATCCAGCTACAATCAAAACTGTGTCATGGCAACATATGAGAATTCTTCAGTCCCTCATGTGCCAAGGAGAGCATAGGCGAGCCCTCAGATACGTACAGATGATGAAGCCCTCAATGTCAAGCAGTAGTGAAGCGCGGCTTTTCCTCACTGTGCTGTTGTCCAATAGGTAAAGAAATATATCCCCCCGTTTTGGCGCTCAAATATTGTGACAGGTGGAGAACAAATAATACAAATCACGATGCCCTAAATTTCCTTTAAACTTTGAGTACCACAACTTTGGGGCATCTTTTTGGCTATACTATTAATATTCCTTTACGTCTCACAAAAATTAATTGCAGGTGCATGGTGGAGGCTTGGGGTCTGTTGAAGCAACATACCACTAATTTAAACCTAGAAGAGCTGTTAAAACACATGTTTGAAGTCTGTCGGGAGGTGGGACTAATGGCAGACTTACTGAACCTACCTTTCACAGGCCCTGAACGAGTAAGTGTGGACAAGAAAATAAAAATCTTAATCGTCTCTTTGAACAGAGAAGAGGCAGATTCATAATCGATTTTTGAAATGTGTTATTTCTCACAGGAGTGTTTGGAGAAGTTTTTACAGACCACTGCTGGTGTTCAGAATCGCAAACTTCTTTTAGTCCAGCATCTGCAGCGTACCAACTATATCCCAGCACTACAGTTGAATCAGACAATGAAGGTTAATCGCATGGTAAGCGTCAAGTGTGCAAGGTTCTCTTAGGTGTTACTAACCGTTTTTGATAGTACTCAACAATGCTTGGGGTTTCATACCGTTCTTTGAAATACTAGGAATAAGCTTCTACACCTTAAGTTACAGCCGAACCTAAAAGTTGAACAAAATATTCCACTACTCCAAAGTGTGTGCTGATGGGTAGCACTTGCTGCTGTTCTGTGCGGTGGATGCATTTTACTGTATCTGCAGAGGACGTTTATTCACTCATTAGAAATAGCACAGGCAGTTCTGTGCAACGAACTTCTTGTAATTCGTCAGCGTTCTGCTTTACGCTTTTCATTCATCAGAATGATCGTGATCCTCGCTTGAGAGAGACAGCGCTTGCCAGAAATTCTGTATTAGACCAATATGGCAAGATCCTTCCTAGAGAAAGGAAGCTGGATGTAGAGAGAGCCAAGACTTACCATTTGCCTTCATCGGTCTTAAGAGAAGGTAATTTTTTTGGGGGGAAATACAATGGACAGCTAACCATCGCTTTGATTACACGAGGCTGAGAGTTTTTCCCTCTCGCTTTACAGTCGTAAGACCAAAGCCATTATCAACAGTAACAAAACAAGCTAATGCAGGAAATGTGCACCCAAGAGCAACTTTCATCAGTAATGTATTGTCCAAAATTGGAGAAGGATGGGGAGCAAACAAGCAGAAAACCAGTTTCTCACAGCATGATAGGTAAGCAGCCTTTTAACAAAGTTTAGTCTTGAGCTACACGTTTGGAGAGAGAGAGAAAAATCCATTTGAATTGCGTTAGCGTTTTGGAGGGAAGGTGCGCCTGAATAGAGCTTTGTCTGGCTTTTTTGCGCATACAATATGTAGCATTTAAGAATCAATACATCGTAAGTAATATTCGGAGAGTGAGTTTTTCTGCTATGATAATAGAGCGGAAAAGAGGCTAGTAGTTGTCAGATGATTTTCCTGCAGGTGGTATGGTCAAATAAACTTGGATTCTGGTATGTTTGGACTTCAGGGGGATGAAAGTCATTTACATTTTCCTTTTAATTCTAGTCCTGGAGTGACAGAACCACCAGTCATAACACATCCTCTCCCTGATGCAGAGTCGCGCAATGCATCTGTTGGGGCACGAGTTAGAAAATTTTTAAGAAAATGTTCCAGGTATAGTAGATCTACAGAATGAATATTTCAAAAAGGTGTTGCTTCTCATATATATATATTTGTGTATGTGTGTGGGTGTGTACACTTCCCGTGCTTGCAAAGCGTTCTGTTTGCATTTAGTTTTGTGTCTGTTAAAGAAAAGGCCAACTTAGGGACACAACTAAATGGAGAATTTGAAGTGGTCCCAGCATTGAAATGTGGATGCATTTTCTTCTGACACGAGAATGACATCACTTGTGCAACTTAACATTGGATTACTCTTGCCTCAGAGGCAGTGATTTAGGAAATTAAGTATGAAATGTAACGAAATAATTGAAAAGAAGAAAATGCCTCTGACTTGTTGGTGGGCCTGAGACATCACCCCAACAGGGAGGGTTCACCTGTATTTCTTGTTCATGGAATGTTTTTGTTACGTACCATCTCAGATTTCTTGAACGCAGCATGATTCTTTCCATTGATTTATTTCTTTTCGTATTTTAAATTGTGTACCTTAACAGATTACTGGATTCGGTGGCTCGTCCTGTTCCTCCACGCTCTGCAGCACGGGGTGGTAGCTCACATTCGCCATGCAGAGCTTCTACTTCATTCATGCCATCCAGCCCACTGAAACCAAATACGCATGGTTCCGTCTCACAAAAGAAGTTTTCAGGAGCATCAGAGCTGAATTTGCTAGAGACTCCTCTTGTGGTTAAGGTTCGTACTGTAAAAAAACGGTAACAACCAACCAAACAAAAAGCCCGTAAACTCTGTTTAAAATGAAACCACCAGAAAAGTCTTTAGAAACAAACACTGATTGGTCTCGAGGAACGGAAAAAGGTTTTCGGTGTCCCAGACTTCAGATGAAGTTAAATAGGCTGTCAGTTAGTTAGCTCGTTTCGGCTTTGGGAACAGAAATCTCAGAAATGGAGCATGTGATTGCGTACACTGAATACTCTGGTCTCTGTCCCTTAACCGCATAAACTTTTCTCTGTAGGAGAGAGTACATTGTATGTTTCTAACTTTACATCCAGTGGTGATGTGAAAGGAAACGCAGTATTTCACTGTCCTCAGTTTTGTCTCCCTCAGTTGGAAGTTAGTCTGTTTGGTAATTAATAATGCATTAACAGACGTTTTTTAACTCTAGGTCATTGAAGATAGTGCGGGTAAGGTGCAAACCTCAGAAGCAGCACCTGAAGCATCACCATCTAGTGAACTACATCCGTCAGGCAATCTTCAATACAGCTGTAATACCACAGAGCAACAGTTTCCATGGGATTTGCCTGCTAACCAAGATGGTGAATGTGATGCAGCTGAGGGAGATGGAGAGCAGAGTAATTTTCCTTTAGTCTTGGAAGGAGAAGGTGGTGAAGCAGAGATGGGAGACCCTACACTGTTAAATGCTTCTAAACCGTCTGGCACAACAACAGGGGAAAAACCTGTGAACAGTTTAGGAAATACTGAAAACCAAGAACATGTGACAAATTCAGTGTCCCCTGTAACTAGTGATCAGGAATCTCAAAATATTGCAGAGTCACTCCCATATGTGCCTGAACCCCTTAAGGTAGCTTTTGAGAACTTATTGTATGTAATCAAAAGCACAAGAATTAAAGAATTGACATCTGGAATTGTAGAACAATCTATTCATGAAACCACGGGTAAAAAGGAAACTAGATCCCAGAAGGCAAAAGCTCCCTTACCAACTGTGCCAGAAGAAGTGGAAGATGAAACCAGCACACGTCAAGTAGAGCATGCCGTCACTCCTAGAAGACGCGCAAGGGGACAACTGACTAGCAGTCAAAGTATTCCATCGGCAGGCCATCAGCATCTACTGAAGACAGCCAAACCCGTTTTGTTAGGGCTGTCTCCTAGGAGAAGTACCAGGCAAACAAAAGAAGCATCTGAGACTTCTAGCCTTCAAACAGAAGAAAATGCTCAAGATGATGAGCGCATACCTGTGATTCCTGTTACTCCTAGGAGAGGTAGGAAGACTAAATGGGCCAATTCAGAAAAAGTAGAAAGCAGCCATTCTGATGGGATTCTCCAGATCTGCGTGTTTTGAGTAAGACAGGTCAAAACATTTGCCTGTCCTGTTTTAGACGTCTTGTAGTTGGAGAAGAAATCCAGGGTGCTTTTCCTTAGAAATAATGCTAAGGTCCTAATCATTAAAGAATAACCGTATAAAGAAACTTTGTCGTTGCTGGACTGTGGTACAAAGAGTTCTGTACAATTTCCGTAGTCTGGAAGCATTAGAGGGCAGTCAGTATAGCTCTTGTTTGGCCTGAGCTAGCAAAATTATCCCAGTCCTGCATGCTGTCTGCAAAGATAATTGCTGGATCCGGAGGAAGCAGACAGTAGAAACAAAGAAGAAGAGGAGGATGTTTCTAGAACGGAACCTGTTGAGATAAAAACAGGTTAGCAAGCAGTTGGGTTTCAACGCCACCAGTCAATCTCTAGAGAAAAGAACAAGCAAGGACCTTAGCTGCATTCTTGTAGAAGAGGGGAAATGGAGTCAAGAAAGGAAAGGAGCGTTGCTGGAATGAGACGGATATCCAAAGAGAAATGAGAAAACTTGCTACCGGATTTTAAGAAGGAGGGGTGTTTTCTGAAGTTTTTATGTGTTAGGTCTGTAACATATCAAGTTTAGTTTGTAAACAGAATATCAATGGCCATTTTGTTTTCTTGACTGAAATTACGCATCAGACTTCTTGTTTTACTGGAAAGAAGACTTCAGACCTCCTGTGCATTTGAAGTCTTGGTAGCATTATTTTGTTAGATCGCTATCGTAGGTGAAATGCGTAAAGGCTCACTTTAAAATCATATGACCATTTTAAAAGAAGTGATGTTAAGTGCAACAGGGAAGTCATCCTTCTGTCTTGTTTTTGTAGGATTTGTGGAAGAATCAAATGCTGACTGTCTTACCCTTCCTGAGGATGGTAAATTGGTGTTTAAAGCTGCTGAGGCTGCTCCTTTGGGGACTGCACGTGAAGGGTAAGTTTATAAAACAGATACACTGTTGGGTTCACACAACATGTAACTGCTGGCTTTCCTGTGTTTGAAAACTACGATTGCAAGCCGGTATTGCTTCTTTCCTGTGTTCTGATATACAACGGCTTTTCGATTCCTTTCTGGCTGCGAACAGAACTAATTTGGCGTGAACAGAAGTCAAATTGACTAGCTGTCGATTTGAACCTTTTTTCTGAAATCATTGCAGACCCCCAAGTACGGTGATAAAGATTTCATTCAACAGGCTATATGAACCTTTGAACGGTTTGAGGGTTACTAAGCAGATACTGTGAACAGAAGCCCTGCTTTTGTCTGAAAATGGTGTAGCTAAAAATTACACCTGAGATTTCTGTAGCGTTAGTGAGTTTATCTGGGGGCTTTGGATACTTTCTGGCAGTATTTTAGACACTTAATTTCTGTTTTCTGTGTGTGCTCCATTAGCATCTCCTTGCTTATGGAAAGGGAAGCAGTTTTCTCACCAGATACTTTAAAAGCTGCAAGTGCTTAGCGAGAAAGACGGACTGTTAGCAATGAAACAACCCTTGATTTCAAGTGGTAACATGCCCGGGTACAAACTGTTGTTTGGTTTGTTCTAAACCTCCAATAGAGCCGTTGCACTCTTTCTACAGAAGACAAATGGTATCTCGTTCTTTAATATCGCTCTGGTGTTATGTTATTATCTAGTGTTAGATAGCCGGGAAGAATGCTAAGGACTTGATTCATTGCATAAGAATGAGTCACAAATTGAATGCAGATATGTTGCTAAAGGAATTTCTGATTTTTCTTAATTTTTTCTGTTTTGAAACATGAAGATTTTACAGTGAGAAAGCAACTTATAAAACTCTTCAGGGTTTGTTTTGAATCTTACTGACGACTGTCTCTCTCTCTGTTCATGAAGTGAAACACACCACCAGGAGTCCAAAATGTCCTCTGCATCAGAAGAAAAAGCCATACCAGTTGCAACAAACCCACAGCTTTCTGGATCCCCGGAGGCAGACAGTGAATGTGTGTACAGTATGTTGGAGAGGTTACGTGAGTTAAGGGAGCTGAACTCCTGAAGTAAAATGTGTGGTTTGCCATACCACTACAGGGGTGTCAGACTGAAGTAGTACTAGCATGTTGCTGCTAGCTTTGATTAAACTGTAGAGAGAATAGCCTCCTCAAAGAAAGTCCCTGTAGCAAATGCACAGTGCATGTTCCTGTTCTTGATAAAGATACTGAGAAATTGGAAGGAGAGATCAGTATCTATTTTAATGTTGTACACCAGTACTAATTTGTGTGCTATGGGATCTGCTGCTTGAGTTACTATTTCAAAAGATGATGCATCCTCGGTATTCAGGCTGTGAAGAATAATGAGCTATCAGTGGGCCTTTCCAGTCACCCTTTTCTCTCTCGTTCTTTTTCTCTATGGACTTGACAGCTGATTTTCCCCTTCCCTTCCCTCTTTTTTTTTTTTTTTTTTTTTTTTTAAATAAAAAAATACTGTGGGGCTGCCTCCTTTACCGGACAGATAGTTCTGGCTTCTAGTTTTTGGAGAAAGCCCAATATATGTGTCAGGATGGAGAACTGTATTGTTGGCTCCTGCTCCCTCTGTTACTTCCTGTTGTTTAAACCTGTGTCATTTATATAGCACTTACTTAAGTTAAAATTATACAAATCTCTTCCAGCTGTGATAAGTATCCTTGACAGTGAGGATGTGGTCAGTACTCATTCCGAAAATCGCCTTGAGGGGAAGCGTGTGGATTTACCTAAAGAACGTAACCTAGAAGCAGCTGGAGTTGAAGAAAATGTTCCTTTTCCGCAGGAAGAAGCAAGTGTTGCTAACGCTCTTCCTAAAACTGAGGAAATTAATGTAAGTAAACTATTCTCCCATTTTCTGCAAAATCAAAAACACTTTGCAAACTGAGGACAGTCCTGTCTTACTGACAATTAGAAGGCACACGAAAAAGTCTCGGTTTCTTTAGCCGGCAAGCTAAAACCTCATTACGTGATGGCAGATACGTTTGTCTCCTATGCATTTTCTGTACCTATAACACAGAATAGAACCTGTCAAGACTTGGGCCCTTGAGAGCTGTAGTAGTAGAAGGAAAAATGCCTAACCTATTTTTCAAAAAAGCATGCATTCATTTGGTTTACTAGAACTTAAACATTTCTTATTTGACTGAAAAAATAAATAATCTCAATGTTAAAGGCAATAAGAAAAGTTGGGGAGTGCAGCTTGTCGATACTGGGGGCCGTTTACCGAATGAGAAAACGATGTGGGAAGCGAACTCATTTTCAGAATGATTTACGTGCTTAGATCCTTTACTATTTGTTCCTTATTAACATAAACAGAATTCCCAGTAATGAGTTAATTTCAGTGTCAAGATATTTCCAGCTGCTTAAAACTAATTTTTTTTTTTTTTTTGTAAAAACACGTTTCCTTGACATCTAAACTTTGTAAAATATGAATTTTAAAAAGCTGTTCACATGGGCTGAAAATGAGAACTAGCGATTCTCCAGTGTCCCGGGTTTTCCCCCATTGTTCTTACTTCTACCAGGGCCGATGAGTTCTTTGGATTCATTGCGGATGTCCTCTAAGTACCATATAGACTATACTGTCCGTTTCCTGTAGGATTATACTCACAGGACTTAATAATAGTTAGAGTGAAGTACAAACTGAAAGGTAGGCATACCACAAACAGATTGGTCTCGAGAAACGGGAAAAGGTTTTCGGTGTCCCAGACTTCAGATGAAGTTAAATAGGCTGTCAGTTAGTTAGCTCGTCTCAGCTTTGGGAACAGAAATCTCAGAAATGGAGCATGTGATTGCATACACTGAATACTCTGGTCTCTGTCCCTTAACCGCATAAACTTTTCTCTGTAGGAGAGAGTACATTGTATGTTTCTAACTTTACATTCAGTGGTGATGTGAAAGGAAACGCAGTATTTCACTGTCCTCAGTTTTGTCTCACTCAGTTGGAAGTTAGTCTGTTTGGTAATTAATAATGCATTAACAGACGTTTTTTAACTCCAGGTCATTGAAGATAGTGCGGGTAAGGCGCAAACCTCAGAAGCAGCACCTGAAGCATCACCATCTAGTGGACTACATCCGTCAGGCAATCTTCAATACAACTATAATACCACAGAGCAACAGTTTCCATGGGATTTGCCTGCTAACCAAGATGGTGAATGTGATGCAGCTGAGGGAGATGGAGAGCAGAGTAATTTTCCTTTAGTCTTGGAAGGAGAAGGTGGTGAAGCAGAGATGGGAGACCCTACACTGTTAAATGCTTCTAAACCGTCTGGCACAACAACAGGGGAAAAACCTGTGAACAGTTTAGGAAATACTGAAAACCAAGAACATGTGACAAATTCAGTGTCCCCTGTAACTAGTGATCAGGAATCTCAAAATATTGCAGAGTCACTCCCATATGTGCCTGAACCCCTTAAGGTAGCTATTGAGAACTTACCGGATGTAATGAAAGGCACAAGAATTAAAGAATTGACATCTGGAGTTGTAGAACAATGTATTCATGAAACCACAGGTAAAAAGGAAACTAGATCCCAGAAGGCAAAAGCTCCCTTACCAACTGTGCCAGAAGAAGTGGAAGATGAAACCAGCACACGTCAAGTAGAGCATGCCGTCACTCCTAGAAGACGCGCAAGGGGACAACTGACTAGCAGTCAAAGTATTCCATCGGCAGGCCATCAGCATCTACTGAAGACAGCCAAACCCGTTTTGTTGGGACTGTCTCCTAAGAGAAGTACCAGGCAAACAAAAGAAGCATCTGAGACTTCTAGCCTTCAAACAGAAGAAAATGCTCAAGATGATGAGCGCATACCTGTGATCCCTGTTACTCCTAGGAGAGGTAGGAAGCCTAAACGGGCCAATTCAGAAGAAGTAGAAAGCAGCCATTCTGGAGGGATGCTCCAGATCCGCGTGTTTTGAGTAAGACAGGTCAAAACATTTGCCTGTCCTGTTTTAGACGTCTTGTAGTTGGAGAAGAAATCCAGGGTGCTTTTCCTTAGAAATAATGCTAAGGTCCTAATCATTAAAGAATAACCATATAAAGAAACTTTGTCGTTGCTGGACTGTGGTACAAAGAGTTCTGTACAATTTCCGTAGTCTGGAAGCATTAGAGGGCAGTCAGTATAGCTCTTGTTTGGCCTGAGCTAGCAAAATTATCCCAGTCCTGCATGCTGTCTGCAAAGATAATTGCTGGATCCGGAGGAAGCAGACAGTAGAAACAAAGAAGAAGAGGAGGATGTTTCTAGAACAGAACCTGTTGAGATAAAAACAGGTTAGCAAGCAGTTGGGTTTCAACGCCACCAGTCAATCTCTAGAGAAAAGAACAAGCAAGGACCTTAGCTGCATTCTTGTAGAAGAGGGGAAATGGAGTCAAGAAAGGAAAGGAGCGTTGCTGGAATGAGACAGGTATCCAAAGAGAAATGAGAAAACTTGCTACCGGATTTTAAGAAGGAGGGGTGTTTTCTGAAGTTTTTATGTGTTAGGTCTGTAACATATCAAGTTTAGTTTGTAAACAGAATATCAATGGCCATTTTGTTTTCTTGACTGAAATTACGCATCAGACTTCTTGTTTTACTGGAAAGAAGACTTCAGACCTCCTGTGCATTTGAAGTCTTGGTAGCATTACTTTGTTAGACCGCTATCGTAGGTGAAATGCGTAAAGGCTCACTTTAAAATCATATGACCATTTTAAAAGAAGTGATGTTAAGTGCAACAGGGAAGTCATCCTTCTGTCTGTTTTTGTAGGATTTGTGGAAGAATCAAATGCTGACTGTCTTACCCTTCCTGAGGATGGTAAATTGGTGTTTAAAGCTGCTGAGGCTGCTCCTTTGGGGACTGCACGTGAAGGGTAAGTTTATAAAACAGATACACTGTTGGGTTCACACAACATGTAACTGCTGGCTTTCCTGTGTTTGAAAACTACGATTGCAAGCCGGTATTGCTTCTTTCCTGTGTTCTGATATACAACGGCTTTTCGATTCCTTTCTGGCTGTGAACAGAACTAATTTGGCGTGAACAGAAGTCAAATTGACTAGCTGTCGATTTGAACCTTTTTTCTGAAATCATTGCAGACCCCCAAGTACGGTGATAAAGATTTCATTCAACAGGCTATATGAACCTTTGAACGGTTTGAGGGTTACTAAGCAGATACTGTGAACAGAAGCCCTGCTTTTGTCTGAAAATGGTGTAGCTAAAAATTACACCTGAGATTCCTGTCACGTTAGTGAGTTTATCTGGGGGCTTTGGATACTTTCTGGCAGTATTTTAGACACTTAATTTCTATTTTCTGTGTGTGCTCCATTAGCATCTCCTTGCTTATGGAAAGGGAAGCAGTTTTCTCACCAGATACTTTAAAAGCTGCAAGTGCTTAGCGAGAAAGACGGACTGTTAGCAATGAAACAACCCTTGATTTCAAGTGGTAACATGCCCGGGTACAAACTGTTGTTTGGTTTGTTCTAAACCTCCAATAGAGCCGTTGCACTCTTTCTACAGAAGACAAATGGTATCTCGTTCTTTAATATCGCTCTGGTGTTATGTTATTATCTAGTGTTAGATAGCCGGGAAGAATGCTAAGGACTTGATTCATTGCATAAGAACGAGTCACAAATTGAATGCAGATATGTTGCTAAAGGAATTTCTGATTTTTCTTAATTTTTTCTGTTTTGAAACATGAAGATTTTACAGTGAGAAAGCAACTTATAAAACTCTTCAGGGTTTGTTTTGAATCTTACTGACGACTGTCTCTCTCTCTGTTCATGAAGTGAAACACACCACCAGGAGTCCAAAATGTCCTCTGCATCAGAAGAAAAAGCCATACCAGTTGCAACAAACCCACAGCTTTTCTGGATCCCATCACAGGGTGGTATCTCACATTCGCCATGCAGAGCTTCTACTTCATTCATGCCATCCAGCCCACTGAAACCAAATACGCCTGGTTCCGTCTCAGAAAATGAAAAAAATCATGAAACCACAGGTAGAAAGAAAACTAGATCCCAGAAGGCAAAACCTCCCTTACCAACTGTGCCAGAAGAAGTGGAAGATGAAACCAGCACATGTCAAGTAGAGCATGCTGTCACTCCTAGAAGACGCGCAAGGGGACAACTGACTAGGAGTCAAAGTATTCCATTGGCAGGCCATCAGCAACTACTGAAGACAGCCAAACCTGTTTTGTTAGGGCTGTCTCCTAGGAGAAGTACCAGGCAAACAAAAGAAGCATCTGAGACTTCTAGCCTTCAAACAGAAGAAAATGCTCAAGATGATGAGCGCATACCTGTGATCCCTGTTACTCCTAGGAGAGGTAGGAAGCCTAAACGGGCCAATTCAGAAGAAGTAGAAAGCAGCCATTCTGATGGGCAAACATCGCCCGTCGGTACGCAGTCCATAGCTGTTACTCCAAGAACAGGATTAAAGAGAGCAAAGGAAGCCGCATCTGAGCTCATGGAAGTGGCTAATGAGGAAACTTCTCTTGCTGGAGGTAGCATTATTGCTTCTGCTGCTTCCAAAATGACTAGAGGAGGAAAACGTTCAGCAGGAGATCAGGGAACTGGCCAGAATGACACTGATCATGAGACAAAAATAGCAGTCAGTCCCAGCAGAAGTGCAAGAAAACGGGAAAACATTCTTTTACAGTTTACTGAAAATATTGTCAAGGATCAAGAGGTGCAGCCTAGTGACCACCTCCTTTTTCCTGTGCCAACTAAGAGAGGCAGAAGAATAAAGAGGAGTTCATTGGAAGCTTCAGGATATTCTGACCTTGATCTGTCTAAACCATCGCTGCCTCAAACAGAATTTCAACTTCCTGTCACTCCTAGAAAAAGTGCTCTGAAGAGGGCACACAATCTCTTGGCAGGCACAGAATCTGTCTCTACTCAGGAAGACATACGTTCAGGAGGGAGAGCGGAAATCTGTGATACTCCTAAGAGAAGAACAATAAGTGTTCCACATGCTAAACCAGAAAAAACGGCTACTCATGAGCAAACACCCGCCCGGACGGCTGGGGAATCAAGCACACCCAGGAGTACAGGAGGGAGAGGGCGGTGCGGCAGGAAGAGACGCTCAGTATTGGAGGAGAGCACAGGGGAGGAGGCCTTCCCCCAAGGACCTGGTGGCAATCCTTTGCTGCCTAAATCCACCAGGATGTGCCGAAATACTTAGAATTTTAGCAGATCATATGGCAAGAATATGCCCACTGTGCAAACAAGGCCGCAGATAGCTAAGTAGTTTAATTCCCCCGTCAGAAGTTCCTTTTGTTAGGAATTGTTCCATTGTTAGGCAATGCTTGTAACCTGTTAGCCTAGGCCAAACAGAAAATACTACGAAAAAAATAGAATTTCAATTAATAAGCTAGCATTTGTTTCTTATTTGGTTTGTACTTTTGTCTTCTGTGCAAAACTTCCGGGTTTCCATTCCAGAAATGCTTTTTTCACCAAAGTAGTCGAGGTAATGAGTCTGTTTGATACGCTTGGCGAGAACTGTACCATGGTTCCTTTTGAATTAAAGCTGTTCCTAAAAGAAAACGCATTTTCCAGTGCACTGTGCTATGCGGCTGAGCGGTATGTGAGGTAGAGGGAAGAAGGCATGTGATGGTTACTGATGCGTCCCTTCGTTCAGGTCACTTACTCCTTGGCTCTGTTATCACCTGGCATGGTTCAAGAGCAGGCTTATCCCACAGCAGTCATTGGTGTGGTGTGCGTTGCTGCTGAACTTGGTTTAAATCCAGACTAAACCATGAATTATTAGTGAATGACTGATCACTTGTCTTGCGATACTACAATTGTAATTTTAACACACAGAGAGAGAAGAATGCAGGGAGTAGGTGCGTGATTTCTAGGAACACCACCAGCACAAGCATATGTGACCCTAGGAATCGAGGGCCCAGGAAAACCTTTACTTTTGATCTAGCCTATTGGTCTCATAGCGGCTTCCTAAAGGGCGAGAATGGTATGCTCATCTCAGCAGGACCCAACAGTTTACGCCAGCCAGGTAAGATTTTATTCCAAGAACCAACTAAAAGCAGTTGTAGCTAACACACACTTGCAGACTGGTCGGTTCGTTTATCTCCCATTACTAACACGCATGTAAGCGTAATGCAAACGACTGGCACTTGTCAGTTTACTGGTTTGCAGCATTATGTAGGTTTTGTCTACATTTCTGTCATCCTGGAACTCAGTACCACTTTCAAGTGTGTTTGCAAATCCTGATTCCTGATTTAAACTATTAGTGGGAGCACCCCTAGCAGACAGCAGTGCTCGTGTATGCATTTGCTCGCTCATCTCTGAAGAGGATGCACTTGATCTTTTTTTAGAGAGAGGTCTTTTGCGATCTTGGTCAAGGAGTGCTGGGGAAAGCCTGGCGGGGTTATAACGCTACTCTGCTGGCATATGGTCAGACCGGCTCAGGGAAGAGCTATTCGATGCTCAGATACGGTGCAAACAGAGGCCTGGTGCCCGTTGTGTGCAAAGAACTCTCCAAAGCCACCCGGAGTCGGGAAAAGAACAAGCAGTGCCAGGTGGGATTAGCACAAAGTGTCATTTATTTCCAAGATCTTTCCAGGTTGCACTTTAAAAGACTCGGGTCATTTCAAATGAGCAAAAATAGAAACTGTGACCGTATGGAGCAACTTACAGTACAAGCCATAGTGGAGCCTATGAAATAGTGTTGAATAAAAAGTTGATGTAGTACAGGTAGATTTCCAGATAAAACCTAAAACGATGATTTGTCACCGGTGCAATTAACTGATCCCTAACGTGAGAACCAAAAATGTTAGTTTCTAGTAAACCTTCCTTTTTTTTAACAACTGTTCAAACACTGATCTTCCTTTACCTGCCATAAAGTGAGCTGAACTTTAATCTCCGTTATGCTTCCTAACTTCACCCTTGCACAGGGTATTCATGAGAAAGTCCTTCCAGCACCTCGGTAAAGAAAAGTAATGCTTTCTTCTGTTCGCCTTTATAGGGTACAGAAGCTTTATAGTGCCATACCTCTCCTATACAGTAGGAGCGACCTTTTTAGCCTTGCAGGACAGCTGTTGGAGCTGCTGGATGCTCCCACTCCATCAGCAGCCTTCTGCGCTTGTAGTCGGGTGGATTCTAGCACTGCTGTAAGCAGAAAGCTTCACTCCCCCCGTGCACTAGTGCCTTCTGCCTACAAAAACACCACCCTGATTACTGAAGGCTGCTTGTGACTTACTCCTGTGGTACTGTCGCAAATGAGTGGTTTAGGCCGCTTAAAGAATCACCGTCAAGGGTATTGGCAAAAGCGATTTTACCAGAAGTTTATAGAATGCGACTTAACAGAACTCGATGGCAAGGTCCACTCTGCTACTTACTAAAACATACAAAGGAAAACCAAATAAAAATTGAATCGGAACGATTTAGGCAGAGAGACTGGAGAAACAAAAGGGTAAAGAGGACTCTGCCATTGAGTCACGAGGTCCAGAATGGACCCCTCTCGCTTTCTAAACTCCTTCTCAGGGAGGAGTCTAGGTGCGGCTGAATCCAGACTTACTCTCAGACGTGGCCAACGGTCCATGTCTAAAGGAAAGGGTGTAAGGAATAAAGAAATCCTCCTGTTGAGTCACGAGGTTCAGGGAAGACCGGCTAGGTCCACTCCTAGTCCCAGACTTGGTCAACGCTTTATATCTAAAGGATTATAGGTATTTAGCAGCAATCTAAGGTTCCTTCACAATTTAAGGTGGATCACAAGATTTTAGCAGCACTTAACCATTGATTAATTTAACATTTGCAGAGTGCGTTAATAGAATTTACTGCAATCACAACAGAGACTTCATTACAGATTCAAAATGGTAATATTTACACTATACTTGTGATCAGGGACTCAAATGGATTCACGCACGCACGCACACAGGCACAAAGACATATGCGCATCTCTGTATATATACACACACATATATATGTATGTAGAAAGGTATACCTGTTAAAAATTCCCCTCGAGTTCCGTGGAAGTACTCAGTTCAAATGCCTCCGCATTTCTCAAAGGGCCAGGGTTGAGCCTCGAGGAGGAGAGGGTTTTAGCCCAGGTCTTGCCGCCAGCTCAGCGCGGTCCTCTAAAATTTCACAAACTGGAGAGTTTGTGAAATTCTGAGAGGCGTCCCACTCAGAGGGAGATGCTGGTCGCAGCCCGTTGCGGTCCAGGAGAGCTCAAAGGGTCTCCCTTGGGACCCGCTGTTTATAGGGTTGCAAGACGATTGGCTTTCGTCATTAGTAAAATGATGGCATTTCGGTAACCGTGGTGTCGTTCCACTTGGGTTACGATCCTGATAAGGAGTGCTCCAGGGCTGTCAGGGAATGACGGATCATCCCATTTTTTTGCTCTCATTACCCACCTCGGTCAGGTAAGAGGAGTGCCTGGAACAGTCAGTGCTGTTCCCTGCCTTAACCATGCAAGAGTTCCTGGCACGGTCCAGGGACACTTAAGCGCCCAACTCGTTACACAAAGGCCAGGGCCTAGCTGGAATTTCTGAGAGGGCAGAGCGGTGCAGGGGAGAGGGGGAAGGAATGCACCACCACAGTTACTTCCCTTAAGAAAGAGCGCTTTGTTTTCCCCAAGCAGCCTCCCCAGCTCTGTGCCAGCAGAAAAGATGCAGGGGATGCCATTTGTGAACATGCTTCTGTTTTCCTTTGACATCACCCACTGTGCGCCCCTGTGATAAACACAACAGTGAAAACTCGTTCCTGCCCATCTCGCTCGCCGTATCAACGTGGAAATGCAAAACCCTATTTGAGGTCAGCTTACTCCTATTATAGACAGTTCTTGTTGCTTGCACAGAGGAAAAAATCATGTCCTGGGTCTTTATCTTTACTTTTAATTCTTAACCGTAGTCTTACCATGACAGAAGAGGTTTCTTTTGGAAGTTAGTGGATTTATTATTGCGGAGCTTAACGTTTGATGGCAGTGCCTGTCAAGGAGCGAAGGGATGTGACAACACCATGGCTGGCTACGCAGGCTGACAGAGACGGGGCCGTGCCTTTAACACCCCCATCTAGCACTATGGCAGCTCACCAAAAGCCTCTCTCCCCTGTCCAGCTGAGGAGGGGAGGGATAGAGTGGCTTTGGTGGGCACCTGGTATCTAGCAAGGGTCACCCACCACACCTTGTCATAACCTGACTGGAAATCTATCTTATTCCTTCCAGGTCTATCACACACCTCTAAGCTTCCCTCATTCAATTTGCTCAGCAGTTCAGAGCTCACAGTACACCAAAGCTTCCTCAACAGCAACATGCCCCACTATTTATAGATTGCTGAGCCTCGATGAAATTCCAGAGAGTGTGCAAGTCATCTCAGAACAAATTTCGCAGTCCAACCAGAAGAGGCTGGCTTCCTACCATGTTTTAAGCCATACCATGAACACAGTACTCAGCCTTTGCAATAAAACAAAGCAGTGCCTGTATACCGGAAGCATTTTTAAACTGAAAGAGAGTAGGTTTAGACTGAACACAAAGAAGAAATTTTTTACAACAAAACCAGAACAGGTTGTATCCAAGTTGTATCCAAGTGTCCAGGACACTGGAACAGGTTGTATCCAAGTTGTGTATGCCCCATCTTTGGAAGTGTTCAAGGTCAGGTTGGATGGGGCTTTGAGCAACCTGATCTAGTGCAAGATGTCCCTGGCTATGGCAGGGGGGGTGGACTAGATGATCTTTAAAAGTCCCTTCCAACCCAAACCGTTCTGTGATTCTATAATTTGCTGTTTAAATCAGAGACTTTCCAAAAGCTTCCTTGAGTGCCATTTCCTTACCTGCGTTAAAAGTGCAAAAAGTAGAAATGTGGTATAACATCATGTTTTAGTAAGTGTAGACATCAGCTTGCAGGCACAGCCACAACTTGCCGTTTCATGTGTGATGTGTAGTGCAGTAGGTTAACTTTTCTTTCCTCAGCTTTGCAGTTAGCCATTGTCGTTAAGCTTCTCCAGCTTGAATTCTGAAGCAAGTTTAATTAGACGTAACATGGCTTTGTGTTACTCTGCAAAGGTCTTGATTGAGCTTTCCACTTATTCATGTGAATGAAATAACGGAAAACCCTTAAAATAAATGATGGCTTACAAATCAAAGATGTGAGGGACAGTGCCCTAAAATAATGGACTTGGTACCCATTCTGCTCAAAGCTCTTCTGTGTACAGGCATTAAATAGAGGAGTGCTGGCCTTCCTTAAAAAAAAAAAAAAAGGGAGAATGACAGCAGCAGCATATCTTTTTCCTCCATCCTCTCCTCATGCACACATAGGTGGACTTCTGCGTTACAATATACATACCTACCATAACTCCTGGCAAGGTGATAAGAGACACATCTCTGAGGTGGCTGACCATATCCCTATCTCGTCTCCTTTACCGTGCCTCTAGGAAGAACTCTAGCCAGCACCTCGGCAGGTATAAGGGAAAGGACAAAGGGGAAAAAGGGAAGAGGGAAGAGGATGGCTGTTCTCAGCCCTTCTTGTTGAGAGGTCACTGTGCAGCCAAGGAGCGCAGAAATCATGGAGTGAGAGGGACAGCAATTATAGGGGATGGAGCTGGGGTTTCAGACCCCGTTCCCTGAGATGTGCATGCATTTGACAGGAGACCATTACTGGGTTAAAAATAAACACAGAAATGAGAACCTTGGGTCACTTTCCTCCCCGGAAAACACCCTAACTGTTAAGCTATATTCAGTTTGCCTCACTTCATCCTCCCCCCATGCCTGCATTTTGCAGTGCTACCCCAGGCACCAGCACAGACCAGAACACTGCTGTCTCTGTGTCCGGAGCCTGCATTTGCCTGAGGGACCCGGTGAGGCTCCCTGGCACAGGGCAGGCTTCCAGGCAGGCTTTGGTCTCCCCCTCCTCTCCGATGCAGCGGCACCGGTCCACAGCAGAGGAAACAGGCGGAGGGGCTGGCACATTCTCTTCCACCTGTTGCTCTTTTGCAGACATCCAGCACACCCAGCAATTGTCTGGTAAGAAACCTGTAAGAAGCACCTTTGGGTTTCTAGTGAACATTTTGTTCCAGTTTTGAGGAAACCAGTGGACATGACCTGACAAATGTCATACAATTTGTAAGTTATGTACACAGTAAAAAGAGAAGCTCTGAAATCTAAGGAGAATGAAGTTCTGTGGAAAAATATCAGAGTAGCCAACAGAGGCAGCGAGATTCCAGGAAAGGCCTTGTGCCATAAGTGTCATTTACTTTACATGTAAAAAAAACCACCCCTATTTTGAGCTGGAAGCACTTACTCCGTCCTACATGTGACAGCCACTGTCGTGGCCAGACTCAGGCTTGTGTCAGGCTCCTGGAGAGGGCAAGGAGACAAACCTTTGTGCTCATGAGTGGTCATGAACACATGCTGTCAAGTACAGGGCATGTGCTGGCCCATAAGTTACCTCTCTGCAAAAGGCAGGGAACTGGAGAATGGACCCTGGTTGTATATAAAATTAATGAGAGTCCTGGGAAGAGCAGAATTTTAGTCATTCTGCTGTAAAACCGAAAAGAGCAGGAGAAATACAGCCAAGACACGCTGGGGAAGCCAGTCAGGATTTACTGAGTGTTTTTCCAAGTTAAATAATCTTTTTTAAATTTTAAAAGAGAACACTTGTAAGCTAGTTTGTTTTTCAGAAGTTATTGAAGCTTTAATAAGAGATTGACAACAAAAAAGATGTTTTCTGCTTTTATCTTTGAAAGTCAACAGCTATTAATAAATATACTGTACTGCCCTGATTAGAAAGATTAGAAGAAACAAAGTTTTCAGCTTTCAGTTTATTCTGCAAAAAGGCCCTTGTTGATAGAGCTTTGCTGTGAGCACTGGTGGAAGACAGGAACAAAGTGAGGTTGCCTAAAAATTTGAAAGTATTGCCTGATGATTGATTGATCGTGCTTGATTGATAATATCTCAAGGTGATTCTGCAAGCCAGAAAATCCTGTGCTGGTCCCACACTGACCGATTACTGAGGTGTATGAGGTAGACAAATTGCTTGCCCCTGTTTACAGACTAATAGTAGAAACCCACCCTTCAAATAAAAATGTCAAGGAGTGGAAAAACAAACATATGCCCTTGGTAAAGTATATTGCTAAGGTGTGTATTCCAGCAATTTAAATTTATGGTTTTGTGTAAGACTAAATATTAAATTGAGCACAAAATTTTTAAAATACATTTATAAACTTCAATATGTTTTAGGAAAACGTTATTACCAGTTTATTTTCTGTTGTTATTGGTGGAGGTGGTGTTACTGCTGTTTTGTTTTTACTGTTATTGCTATACTGGAACTTCTTTCCTCCATGGGTCAAAAGAACTTTATATTTGAGTCATTGGCTCAGTTATTAGATTCTATGAAATTCATTCATTTGCTCAAGTGAAATATGGTATATACTTATTTAATAAAATATAAAGGGATATAGTCACTTTTCTGAGGAGACACCTTAGAAAAGGGCTTTTTCTTTCTGGTTATCTTATGGCACAAAGTCTCTAGGAAAACTTTTTTACAAAATACCAGATTTTCGATGAGCTTCGCATTCAAAAGCGATGATATGGATTCTTATGACTCTTCTGAACTGTAACCACTGTTGGGAGTGGCCTTGGACAGACGCTTATTTTGGGTATACCGGAAGCTCGGGAAAGGATTTAAACGGGTTGAATTCGGCAACTGTGGTAATATATAATAATAACATGACACTGCGACCAACTGAATGGGAAAGAATAGATTCGGTCTGTACCTGGATGTTTGAGAAAGGAAAGGAGGTCCAGATAGGTTGTAGACTCCTTAATGTAAGTAACCCACCTCCTCTCCAGACCCAAATTACTGCCAAGAACGGTGCTGTCTGGGACTCTGCCAATAGAACAGGCAGCACGATATGTGAAAGCAAGGAGGTTTGTTGGTATCCCTTCAATATAACTCAAACGGTGACCATAGTATGTCTGGGGCAACTCAAGAGGGGGCCCAAGCTCTAACTTTTAGATTTTGGTTGCAGACACCAGAGGAAACCACCACTCCCCCTGCCTACACCACCCCGACTCAGGCTACTAAATCAAGTCCCACAGAGCCTGAGCAAATGGGACCATATGTGTATCCGACAGGACCATACGTAATTCAATATGTTGGTCAGCAACAGATAATGTCTAATCCAATATGGTCTCTTAAACGAGTGGAATTATTGATACAGAACGATATTTGCACTGTTCAACCAGCTTGTTCGTCATTCATAAGACCCTTACATACGGGGTGGACATCATGGTTACATAAAAGGACCCTCCGTCCCGAATGAGGAAAAGGAGACATGCGATTGGTGCAGTAGGAACAGGACTGGGAGTTTTAAATAGTATAGATACTGCGATAATAAGGAACAAACTCGCCACGGTGACCAGTGATCTAAACAAAATACAGAACCCTTTAAGATCTTCCCTCCTAACTTTAGGAACCGGCCAATGGCTTACAGCAAATGTGTTACCACAGTGGGATAAGCTTAATGAAAAGGACAATGACCTAATTATAAATGCATTAGACATGGCTCAGACTAATGTTTCTACAGCACTTAGTTGTATCCAAGCTCGATTATGGTTACAGACAATAGCAGCTGCAATCATTAGGGAAGGTGGAGACGGAATCCTACCAAAAGAAATCCGAAAGGTGATTTGGAATAACGCAACGGAATTAGAAAGGAGATTCCAATCGTGGTGGCATTTGGTTAATTTTACCTTTGACCCTACTAACAACACAGCTACAGCTTTTGCACTGACAATATATAAAGATTTAGTGTATAACATATACATCCGATTGTTGCACTAGGATTAAATTACCATGGAACTGTACTTCATCCCCCAAAACATAGGGTATGGGCTATGAAAACCAGGAATAAGTGGCAAACTATTGATGTCGAGGCCTGTGTCGTACGAGACCAGCAAGGATTTATTTGTGAAGGACACCCCATCAAAGGGCAAGAGATTTGTCTTGACACTGAACAAAATGTTTGTCACTTTGAGGTGCATCCCAACGAGACCCTAAGAACCATCATAATTTACAGGGGTATGGGATGTGTTTGTCGGAGAAGTCAATGGGATTTTGTACAAGTAGATGATCAAATGGTGGACACGAGCAACCATTCAAATATTTGCATTTGCAACTTTGTTAGTCTTACAGGATGTGATTTTACCTACACGGCTCCTGTTACTACTTATCAATTGCTACAGTTTAATTATACATTGATTCAGGATATACAGCCCACCCCTATTGGAATGAATCTCACTCTAATAAGAAAACTATTGCATCATGAAAATTTAAAAAGGTTGTTAAAACAAGTTGAAGAAAGTGGAAGAAAGACTTTAATTACTGTCCATCATGATGCAGATGGGATGTGTTTAGGGGTTATTCCCCGTCAGCTACCAAAATCTTAAACATAATGACCCACCCAATATTGGTGTTACTAAGAGCCACCTCAACATTAACAACGGTGAATCTTATCCTTTGGTGTAAACTAAAGGAAATTATTGGGCAAGTGTGGACACTAAAAGTAATGATGAAACATAACGAACCACTGTTAAGAGAAAAAGAATTTGCTTAAGGGAAAGAAAAGGGGGGAATGTTACAGGGCATTTTGAGAAACAAGGGTTAAAAGTAAGAAAGAAAAGTGTAGAGAAGATACTTTGTAACAACTGCACCCGGTACTTAGACATATTAGAGATAAAGACTGTCTGCACTGACTCTCTGCTGATAAAGACTGTCTTCACTGACTCTCTGCTAACTAGCAATAATGATTAGCACAAGGACGAATAGTAGAAAAATAGAAAAGACTGCCAAAATAGTGCCCTAGAGTTAACCTGTCTCATTATAATCTCATTCCAATGCTAAGGAACACACCTCCCAGCTAGAGAAGCCCCAACCCAATTAAGCCCCCTACTCTCTGAGCATGTGTGGTGAATTAAAAGAGAACTGTAAGTTTAAGATGAAGTAAGAAAAGTATTAACCAAGAGTTAATTAAGGGGTAGAACCAGTAGGAATAACTAACGTTGTTAACTGTTTTAAATACCTGTCATGATTTTAACCTGGTGTGCATGTCAGGAGGAGAAATCCCCTTGCACCCGGCGCCGCAATAAACATGTGAGCTTTATAACTCTGTGTGAGTTGTGAAGTTTGTTTCCGCGTGTCACTGCACCATTTGGAGTATTTCTTGGGGAGCCCTACACGGTTTGGAGTAATTTTTTGGGGAGTCCTGCACGGTTTGGAGTAATTTTTTGGGGAGTCCTGCATGGTTTGGAGTAATTTTTTGGGGAGTCCTGCATGGTTTGGAGTAATTTTTGGAGGGAGTCCTGCAACTTTTGGAGTATTTTTTGGAAGGAGTCCTGCACCCTGGGGTTTTTTTGAGCTCTGTACCCTTGGTCTTGTTTTGCAAGGGTCACCGTTTTGTTTTTTGGGTGCCCTTTCTGGTTTTGCTGTTTTTTGGAATATTACAAAACCTGTGATTTCTGGAGTGCATCACTGTACCGGTCCCCCCACCCGGTGGAGAGCATCGCTGCCCTGCCCCGCCAGAGGAGAGCATCGCCGCAACACCCCATCCTGGAGGAGAGCATCACCATTCCGCCTGCACCCCTCAGAGGACAGCATCACCATTTGCGTTTTTTGGGAGTCCTGCACCATTTTTAGTATTTTGGGGGGAGTCCTGCACCATTTGGTGTAATTTTTGGTTAGCCCTGCACCGTTTGGAGTAATTGTGGGGGAGCACTGCACCGTTTGGAGTAATTGTGGGGAGCCCTGCATGGTTTGGAGTAATTTTTGGAGTGAGCCCTGCACCATTTGGAGTAAGTTTTGGAAGGAGTCCTGCACCCTGGGGCTTTTTTTAAGCTCTGTACCCTTGGTCTCGTTTTGCAAGGGTCACCGTTTTGTTTTTTGAGTGCCCTTTCTGGTTTTGCTATTTTTTGGAATATTACAAAACCCGTGATTTCTGGAGTGTATCGCCACGCCGACCTCCCAGAGGAATGCATCACCTTTTGTTTTTTTGGGAGCCGTTCTCCTTTAATTTTTTTGGATGGTCCTGCACCGTTTGGTTTTTGTGGGAGCTCTCCAAACCGGTTCTTTTCTGTACCTCTGTACCCTTGGGCTTCTTTGGAGCGTGTCACCATTTAGTTTTTTGGGAGCCCTTTACGCCTTTGGTCCTTTTTGGAGTATTACCAAACCCGTTTTTTCCAGAGGCCTTAATAGCACTGCCCTGGAGGAGGCTTTTTTGATATTCCCGAACACAGGTTTTCCGGAGGCCTTCACAGCGCTGCCCTGGAGGAGCGCATCACCGTTTTGGCTGTTGGGGCGGACTGGCACAGGTCCCCGGGGGTCTCCTGCCCTGTGCCGGACGTGTCCCGCTCGGAAAGGCTGCGGGAGCGCTGCTCCGCCGGGACGGAGCCTCCGCTCGCTGCGCGGCCGTGCGCGCCATAAAAGCGGAGCGTCGGTCTCCTCTGCCGCAGTTGCCGTCTGTGTCTCCTCTGTCCCGGTCGCGCTG
The DNA here is from genome assembly GCF_030936135.1 of Gavia stellata. Classification (NCBI taxonomy): domain Eukaryota; kingdom Metazoa; phylum Chordata; class Aves; order Gaviiformes; family Gaviidae; genus Gavia; species Gavia stellata. The sequence goes on along the minus strand of NW_026776320.1, from coordinate 2,915,891 downwards.
CGAGAGCTCCTCCCCCTCGGGCCCCGCCGCTGCCTCCGCAGCCCCCCGCTCCCCCGAGCGAGTCCCGCACGTTCCCCGCCCCCCGGCAGCTCCCCGCTCCGCCGTGACCCCCCCGCCGCCCCGCGGGAGCCCGGTTCTCGCCGCGGGACGTGGCCGACACGAGCCCTGCGCTCCGCTCGCCCTCCGCCCGCCGGGTCCCGCACCCCGGCCGCCCCCTTCCTCCTCCCCGCCGTCCCGCCTCTGCTCCCGGGCAGCGCTCAGGCCCCGGGAGCGGACCACCCCCTCCGCCCCTTCCCCGGCAGAGAACCCGCCGGACGGGCCCGCCCCGGCTCCGCCCCTTCGCCCCGGCTCCGCCCCTCCGCTCCGGCTCCGCCCCTTCGCTCCGACTCCGCCCCTTCGCTCCGGCTCCGCCCCTCCGCTCCGGCTCCGCCGCTCGCCTCGGCTCCGCCCCCCGCCCCGGCTCCGTCCCCCCACCCCGACTCCGTCCCCCCACCCCGGCTCCGCCCCTTCGCTCCGGCCCCGCCCCTTCGCTCCGGCTCCGCCCCTCCGCTCCGGCTCCGCCCCACCGCTCCGGCTCCACCCCACCGCTCCGGCTCCGCCCCCCGCCCCGGCTCCGTCCCCCCGCCCCGGCTCCGCCCCTTCGCTCCGGCCCCGCCCCTTCGCTCCGGCCCTGCCCCTTCGCTCCGGCTCCGCCCCTCCACTCCGGCCCCGCCCCTTCGCTCCGGCCCCGCCCCTTCGCTCCGGCCCCGCCCCTTCGCTGCGGCCCTGCCCCTTCGCTCCGGCTCCGCCCCTCCACTCCGGCTCCGCCCCTTCGCTCCGGCTCCGCCCCCCGCCCCTCCTCCGTCCCCCCGCCCCGGCTCCGCCCCTTCACTCCGGCCCCGCCCCTTCGCTCCGGCTCCGCCCCTTCGCTCCGCCCCCGCCCCTTCGCTCCGGCTCCGCCCCCCGCCCCTCCTCCGTCCCCCCGCCCCGGCTCCGCCCCTTCACTCCGGCCCCGCCCCTTCGCTCCGGCCCCGCCCCTTCGCTCCGGCCCTGCCCCTTCGCTCCGGCTCCGCCCCTCCACTCCGGCTCCGCCCCTTCGCTCCGGCCCCGCCCCTCCGCTCCGGCTCCGCCCCTCCGCCCCGGCTCCGCCCCTTCGCTCCGGCCCCGCCCCTTCGCTCCGGCTCCGCCCCTCCGCCCCGGCTCCGCCCCTTCGCCCCGGCTCCGCCCCTTCGCTCCGGCTCCACCCCACCGCTCCGGCTCCGCCCCCCGCCCCGGCTCCGTCCCCCCGCCCCGGCTCCGCCCCTTCGCTCCGGCCCCGCCCCTTCGCTGCGGCCCTGCCCCTTCGCTCCGGCTCCGCCCCGCCACTCCGGCTCCGCCCCTTCGCTCCGGCCCCGCCCCTTCGCTCCGGCTCCGCCCCTCCGCCCCGGCTCCGCCCCTTCGCTCCGGCCCCGACCCTTCGCTCCGGCTCCGCCCCTCCATTCCGGCTCCGCCCCACCATTCCGGCTCCGCCCCACCGCTCCGGCTCCACCCCACCGCTCCGGCTCCGCCCCCCGCCCCGGCTCCGTCCCCCCGCCCCGCCTCCGTCTCCCCGCCCCGGCTCCGCCCCTTCGCTCCGGCTCCGCCCCTTCGCTCCGCCCCCGCCCCTTCGCTCCGGCTCCGCCCCCCGCCCCTCCTCCGTCCCCCCGCCCCGGCTCCGCCCCTTCACTCCGGCCGCGCCCCTTCGCTCCGGCCACGCCCCTTCGCTCCGGCCACGCCCCTCCGCTCCGGCTCCGCCCCTCCGCGCCGGCTCCGCCCCTTCGCGCCAGCTCCTCCCCTTCGCTCCGGCTCCGCCCCTTCACTCCGGCTCCGCCCCTCCGCTCCGGCTCCGCCCCACCACAGCTCCGCCCCCCGCCCCGGCTCTGCCCCTTCGCTCCGGCCCCGCCCCTCCGCTCCGGCCCCGCCCCTTTGCTCCGGCTCCGCCCTTTCGCTCCGGCTCCGCCCCACCGCTCCGGCTCCGCCCCTTCGCTCCGGCCCCGCCCCTTCGCTCCGGCTCCGCCCCTCCACCCCGCCTCCATCCCTCCGCCCCGGCTCCGCCCCTTCGCCCCGGCCCCGCCCCTTTGCTCCGGCCCCGCCCCTTCGTTCCGGCTCCGCCCCCCACCCCAGCTCTGCCCCCCCGCCCCGGCTCCGTCCCCCCGCCCCGGCTCCGCCCCTCCGCTCCGGCTCCGCCCCTCCGCTCCGGCTCCGCCCCTTCGCTCCGGCCCCGCCCCTTTGCTCCGGCCCCGCCATTTCGCTCCGGCTCCGCCCCCCACCCCAGCTCCGCCCCCCCCGCCCCGGCTCCGCCCCTTCGCTCCTGCTCCACCCCTTTGCTCCGGCTCCGCCCCTTCGCCCCGTCCCCGTCCCCGCCCGCGGCCCCGTTATTACAAAGTGCAGCGAAACGGCCGCGGGGAAAAGCAAATGCACACGCGGGTGCGCGCGCGCGCTGCCCACCCGGGACGTGGGGGGTCGCCGGCGGCACGCTCCCCACCCCGCTCCCCGCAGCGGGGCTCGGCGGCGGCGGCGGCACCGTCTCCCGTGGGAGCTGCTCCGCGTCCCGGGGCTGGAGCCCGCCGGGCGTCCCCGGCCAGGGCCCCCTCGGCCCGGGAGCTCCTGCGGGGGGGCGCGTGTGGGGTCGGCAGCCGGGGGCCTCTTCCACCCGCTTCGGTGCCGCCGCACGGGTGGGCGTGGGGCAGCAGCCCCGGGACAGCCGCTGCGGACCCCTCTGTCCCGGGAGGGGCGGGACCGCCGCGCCTCTGCCCTGCGCCCGCCGGGGTCTCTCGGTCCCGCCGGCTGCCGCCCAGCGAGGGGGGTTCGGCGGAGCTCGGCAGGGGTGTCCCGGGACCCGCCCGAGGAGAGCTCCTGCGTGGGCAGCGCCCGGGCCGGTTCGCCTGGGCGGGGGCTGCGGCACCGGCACCGGGCCCGGCCCAGACCCGCCCCGCCGAGTCCCGCGAGTCCCGCCGAGTCCCGCCGATCCGAGCCGAGCGGAGTCCAGCGGAGCCGAGCCCAGCCGAGCCCAGCCGAGCCCAGCCGAGACGAGCGGATCGGAGCGGAGCCGAAAAGACCCGAGCTTAGCCGAGCCGGAACGAGTCCAGCCGAGCACAGCCGGGCCGAGCCGAGCCCCCCCGGCCGGTCGGGGCGCAGCGGCAGGGACGGGTGGGGGGGCAGCGGTGCCCGCGGGCGCGGTGCGGCTCCTCCCGCCGCAGGCGATGGCGGGCAGGAACCGGCGCCTCGGCACCGCGCACCGGGCGCTGCAGCTCCGCGTCCTGCCCCGCTCCGGCGGCGGTGGGGGGGCGGGCGGGGCGGGACGCTGCCGGGGGCCGGGGAGCGCCCCGGGGGTCCCCGTGTCCCGGGCGGCGACAAGGACGCCGAGGCCGAGGGGCCGAGCCGGCTGCCGCCGTCCCGGCGCTCCCCGGAGGCGCACGGTGCCGGCCGGGACGAAGCCCGCGCCGGCCCTCGGCCGCACCCGCGGCAGACTGCGCCCGGTGCTCGGCGCTGCCGGCCGGCCCGGCCCCGCCGCCGGGCTCGGTAGCCAGCCGGGCTCGGTAGCCAGCCGCGCCCGGGCTTGCCCCGCTCCCGGGGGCGCGCCCCGCTCGGGAAGCCCGGCCCGGGCCGGCCCCGGGAGGGGACCGGCTCGGGAGCGTTTTCCTGCTGCCGCCGCTCCCGCCCGTCCCCCGCGCAGGTCTCCGCCGGGCTCTGTGTGCCGGGACGGGACCCCTCGGGCTCCGTGTGCGCAGCCCTGCCCCGCACGCTGGGGACGGGCAGCAGCGCCATCCCGCTGCAGCTGCCGCGGGGACAGACCCGCGGGGGAGAAGGGGCGGGCGGGGGCGCGGGTGGGGGCCGCGGGAGGCGGCGGGGCCGGGCGGGCTGCGGGTGCGGTCCCTGTCCCTACACCGGGGCTCTTCGCCCGCTGTGCACAACGCCCGTCAGCACCGGGGGCCGAGACCTCGGTCCGTATCGCCGCTCTGCAGAGCGGGGTGCCGGGCAGTGCCCATCAGCCAGCGCACCCCTGGGACACACGGGGGGTCCTTCGTAGGGAACAGCGACAGAGACAGAATCACATCGCAGTCACGGACTGGTCGCTCACACCAAAGTCCGTCTGCGCCTGTCTTCATTTTAATGTCACTCGTTACACTGAGGTGGACCTGTACTTCATCTAAAACCTCCTCCGAGGGGTGCATTTTTTACTCTTAAAATCACTAACTGAGGTTAGTTTGGGATCCCAGTCTCGATGAAATCCCAGACTCCTTCTCCACAATAACTCCCACGTCCCCACACGCCATCGCACACACTCAGTAGGTTGTTGCTGTTACAGGACATGTTGAAAAACAAGGGTTAAAAGTAAGAGAGAAGAATGTAAAGAAGATGCTTCGTAACAACTGCGCCTGGCACTTAGACGTATTAGAGATAAAGACTGTCTTCACTAACTCTCTGCTAACTAGCAATAACGATTAACACAAGGACGAATCTTAGAAAAATACAATGGACTGCCAAAATAGTGCCCTAGAGTTAACTCGTCTCATTATAATCTCATTCTAATGCTAAGGAACACACCTCCTGGCTAGAAAAGCCCCAATCCAATTAAGCCCCTACTCTCTGAGCATGCGTGGCGAATTAAAAGAGAACTGTAACTTTAAGATGAAGTAAGAAAAGTATTAACCAAGAGTTAATTAAGGGGTAGAACCAGGAGGTGTAACTAACTTTGTTAACTGTTTTAAATACCTGTCATGATTTTAACCCAGTGTGCATGTTAGGAGGAGAAATCCCCTTGCACCCGGCGCCGCCATAAACATGCCTGCTTTATAACTCTGTGTGAGTTGTCAAGTTCGTTTCCGCGTGTCACTGCCCACTCGAAGGCCCTCGCACAGCACCGCTGTCTTCGCCAGGACGCGTATCCCAGCGACCAGGGTGAGTCTCCGTCCCCGTCCTCAGGGATACCTGATACAGACAATAGCAGCTGCAATCATTAGGGAAGGTGGAGACGGAATCCCACCAAAAGAAATCCGAAAGGTGATTTGGAATAACGCAACGGAATTTGAAAGGAGATTCCAATTGTGGTGGCATTTGGTTAATTTTACCTTTGACCCTACTAACAACACAGCTACAGCTTTTGTATTAACAATATATAAAGCTTTAGTGTATAACATATACATCCGATTGTTGCGCTAGGATTAAATTACCATGGAACTGTACTTCATCCCCCAAAACATAGGGTATGGGCTATGAAAACCAGGAATAAGTGGCAAACTATTGATGTCGAGGCCTGTGTCGTACGAGACCAGCAAGGATTTATTTGTGAAGGAAACCCCATCAAAGGGCAAGAGATTTGTCTTGACACTGAACAAAATGTTTGTCACTTTGAGGTGCATCCCAACGAGACCCTAAGAACCATCATAATTTACAGGGGTATGGGATGTGTTTGTCGGAGAAGTCAATGGGATTTTGTACAAGTAGATGATCAAATGGTGGACACGAGCAACCATTCAAATATTTGCATTTGCAACTTTGTTAGTCTTACAGGATGTGATTTTACCTACACGGCTCCTGTTACTACTTATCAATTGCTACAGTTTAATTATACATTGATTCAGGATATACAGCCCACCCCTATTGGAATGAATCTCACTCTAATAAGAAAACTATTGCATCATGAAAATTTAAAAAGGTTGTTAAAACAAGTTGAAGAAAGTGGAAGAAAGACTTTAATTACTGTCCATCATGATGCAGATGGGATGTGTTTAGGGGTTATTCCCCGTCAGCTACCAAAATCTTAAACATAATGACCCACCCAATATTGGTGTTACTAAGAGCCACCTCAACATTAACAACGGTGAATCTTATCCTTTGGTGTAAACTAAAGGAAATTATTGGGCAAGTGTGGACACTAAAAGTAATGATGAAACATAACGAACCACTGTTAAGAGAAAAAGAATTTGCTTAAGGGAAAGAAAAGGGGGGAATGTTACAGGGCATTTTGAGAAACAAGGGTTAAAAGTAAGAAAGAAAAGTGTAGAGAAGATACTTTGTAACAACTGCACCCGGTACTTAGACATATTAGAGATAAAGACTGTCTGCACTGACTCTCTGCTGATAAAGATTGTCTTCACTGACTCTCTGCTAACTAGCAATAATGATTAGCACAAGGACGAATAGTAGAAAAATAGAAAAGACTGCCAAAATAGTGCCCTAGAGTTAACCTGTCTCATTATATTCTCATTCTAATGCTAAGGAACACACCTCCCGGCTAGAGAAGCCCCAACCCAATTAAGCCCCCTACTCTCTGAGCATGTGTGGTGAATTGAAAGAGAACTGTAAGTTTAAGATGAAATAAGAAAAGTATTAACCAATAGTTAATTAAGGGGTAGAACCAGTAGGAATAACTAACGTTGTTAACTGTTTTAAATACCTGTCATGATTTTAACCTGGTGTGCATGTCAGGAGGAGAAATCCCCTTGCACCCGGCGCCGCAATAAACATGCCTGCTTTATAACTCTGTGTGAGTTGTGAAGTTTGTTTCCGCGTGTCACTGCACCATTTGGAGTATTTCTTGGGGAGCCCTACACGATTTGGAGTAATTTTTTTGGGAGTCCTGCACGGTTTGGAGTAATTTTTTGGGGAGTCCTGCATGGTTTGGAGTAATTTTCTGGGGAGTCCTGCATGGTTTGGAGTAATTTTTGGAGGGAGTCCTGCAACTTTTGGAGTATTTTTTGGAAGGAGTCCTGCACCCTGGGGTTTTTTTGAGCTCTGTACCCTTGGTCTTGTTTTGCAAGGGTCACCGTTTTGTTTTTTGGGTGCCCTTTCTGGTTTTGCTGTTTTTTGGAATATTACAAAACCTGTGATTTCTGGAGTGCATCACTGTACCGGTCCCCCCACCCGGTGGAGAGCATCGCCGCCCTGCCCCGCCAGAGGAGAGCATCGCCGCAACACCCCATCCTGGAGAAGAGCATCACCATTCCGCCTGCACCCCTCAGAGGACAGCATCACCATTTGCGTTTTTTGGGAGTCCTGCACCATTTTTAGTATTTTGGGGGAGTCCTGCACCATTTGGTGTAATTTTTGGTTAGCCCTGCACCGTTTGGAGTAATTTTGGGGGAGTCTTGCACCGTTTGGAGTAATTGTGGGGGAGCACTGCACCGTTTGGAGTAATTTTGGGGAGCCCTGCATGGTTTGGAGTAATTTTTGGAGCGAGCCCTGCACCATTTGGAGTAAGTTTTGGAAGGAGTCCTGCACCCTGGGGCTTTTTTTAAGCTCTGTACCCTTGGTCTCGTTTTGCAAGGGTCACCGTTTTGTTTTTTGAGTGCCCTTTCTGGTTTTGCTATTTTTTGGAATATTACAAAACCCGTGATTTCTGGAGTGTATCGCCACGCCGACCTCCCAGAGGAATGCATCACCTTTTGTTTTTTTGGGAGCCGTTCTCCTTTAATTTTTTTGGATGGTCCTGCACCGTTTGGTTTTTGTGGGAGCTCTCCAAACCGGTTCTTTTCTGTACCTCTGTACCCTTGGGCTTCTTTGGAGTGTGTCACCATTTAGTTTTTTGGGAGCCCTTTACGCCTTTGGTCCTTTTTGGAGTATTACCAAACCCGTTTTTTCCAGAGGCCTTAATAGCACTGCCCTGGAGGAGGCTTTTTTGATATTCCCGAACACAGGTTTTCCGGAGGCCTTCACAGCGCTGCCCTGGAGGAGTGCATCACCGTTTTGGCTGTTGGGGCGGACTGGCACAGGTCCCCGGGGGTCTCCTGCCCTGTGCCGGACGTGTCCCGCTCGGAAAGGCTGCGGGCGCGCTGCTCCGCCGGGACGGAGCCTCCGCTCGCTGCGCGGCCGTGCGCGCCATAAAAGCGGAGCGTCGGTCTCCTCTGCCGCAGTTGCCGTCTGTGTCTCCTCTGTCCCGGTCGCGCTGCGAGAGCTCCTCCCCCTCGGGCCCCGCCGCTGCCTCCGCAGCCCCCCGCTCCCCCGAGCGAGTCCCGCACGCTCCCCGCCCCCCGGCAGCTCCCCGCTCCGCCGTGACCCCCCCGCCGCCCCGCGGGAGCCCGGTTCTCGCCGCGGGACGTGGCCGACACGAGCCCTGCGCTCCGCTCGCCCTCCGCCCGCCGGGTCCCGCACCCCGGCCGCCCCCTTCCTCCTCCCCGCCGTCCCGCCTCTGCTCCCGGGCAGCGCTCAGGCCCCGGGAGCGGACCACCCCCTCCGCCCCTTCCCCGGCAGAGAACCCGCCGGACGGGCCCGCTCCGGCTCCGCCCCTTCGCCCCGGCTCCGCCCCTCCGCTCCGGCTCCGCCCCTTCGCTCCGACTCCGCCCCTTCGCTCCGGCTCCGCCCCTCCGCTCCGGCTCCGCCGCTCGCCTCGGCTCCGCCCCCCGCCCCGGCTCCGTCCCCCCACCCCGGCTCCGTCCCCCCACCCCGGCTCCGCCCCTTCGCTCCGGCCCCGCCCCTTCGCTCCGGCTCCGCCCCTCCGCTCCGGCTCCGCCCCACCGCTCCGGCTCCACCCCACCGCTCCGGCTCCGCCCCCCGCCCCGGCTCCGTCCCCCCGCCCCGGCTCCGCCCCTTCGCTCCGGCCCCGCCCCTTCGCTCCGGCCCTGCCCCTTCGCTCCGGCTCCGCCCCTCCACTCCGGCCCCGCCCCTTCGCTCCGGCTCCGCCCCTCCGCCCCGGCTCCGCCCCTTCGCTCCGGCCCCGCCCCTTCGCTCCGGCTCCGCCCCTCCGCCCCGGCTCCGCCCCTTCGCCCCGGCTCCGCCCCTTCGCTCCGGCTCCACCCCACCGCTCCGGCTCCGCCCCGGCTCCGCCCCTTCGCCCCGGCTCCGCCCCTTCGCTCCGGCCCCGCCCCTTCGCTCCGGCTCCGCCCCTTCGCTCCGGCCCCGCCCCTTCGCTCCGGCCCCGCCCCTTCGCTCCGGCCACGCCCCTCCGCTCCGGCTCTGCCCCTCCGCGCCGGCTCCGCCCCCCGCCCCGGCTCCGCCCCTCCGCTCCGGCTCCGCCCCTTCGCGCCAGCTCCTCCCCTTCGCTCCGGCTCCGCCCCTTCACTCCGGCTCCGCCCCTCCGCTCCGGCTCCGCCCCACCACAGCTCCGCCCCCCGCCCCGGCTCTGCCCCTTCGCTCCGGCTCCACCCCTTCGCCCCGCCTCCATCCCCCCGCCCCAGCTCCACCCCTCCACTCCGCCTCCGCCCCTTCGCTCCGGCCCCGCCCCTCCGCCCCGGCTCCGCCCCTTCGCCCCGGCTCCGCCCCTCCGCTCCGGCTCCGCCCCTCCGCTCCGGCTCCGCCCCTTCGCTCCGGCCCCGCCCCTTCGCTCCGGCTCCGCCCCTCCGCCCCGCCTCCATCCCTCCGCCCCGGCCCCGCCCCTTCGCCCCGGCCCCGCCCCTTTGCTCCGGCCCCGCCCCTTCGCTCCGGCTCCGCCCCCCACCCCAGCTCCGCCCCCCCGCCCCGGCTCCGTCCCCCCGCCCCGGCTCCGCCCCTCCGCTCCGGCTCCGCCCTTCCGCTCCGGCTCCGCCCCTTCGCTCCGGCCCCGCCCCTTTGCTCCGGCCCCGCCATTTCGCTCCGGCCCCGCCCCCCACCCCAGCTCCGCCCCCCCGCCCCGGCTCCGCCCCTTCGCTCCGGCCCCGCCCCTTTGCTCCGGCTCCGCCCCTTCGCCCCGTCCCCGTCCCCGCCCGCGGCCCCGTTATTACAAACTGCAGCGAAACGGCCGCGGGGAAAAGCAAATGCACACGCGGGTGCGCGCGCGCGCTGCCCACCCGGGACGTGGGGGGTCGCCGGCGGCACGCTCCCCACCCCGCTCCCCGCAGCGGGGCTCGGCGGCGGCGGCGGCACCGTCTCCCGGGGGAGCTGCTCCGCGTCCCGGGGCTGGAGCCCGCCGGGCGTCCCCGGCCAGGGCCCCCTCGGCCCGGGAGCTCCTGCGGGGGGGCGCGTGTGGGGTCGGCAGCCGGGGGCCTCTTCCACCCGCTTCGGTGCCGCCGCACGGGTGGGCGTGGGGCAGCAGCCCCGGGACAGCCGCTGCGGACCCCTCTGTCCCGGGAGGGGCGGGACCGCCGCGCCTCTGCCCTGCGCCCGCCGGGGTCTCTCGGTCCCGCCGGCTGCCGCCCAGCGAGGGGGGTTCGGCGGAGCTCGGCAGTGGTGTCCCGGGACCCGCCCGAGGAGAGCTCCTGCGTGGGCAGCGCCCGGGCCGGTTCGCCTGCGCGGGGGCTGCGGCACCGGCACCGGGCCCGGCCCAGACCCGCCCCGCCGAGTCCCGCGAGTCCCGCCGAGTCCCGCCGATCCGAGCCGAGCGGAGTCCAGCGGAGCCGAGCCCAGCCGAGCCCAGCCGAGACGAGCGGATCGGAGCGGAGCCGAAAAGACCCGAGCTTAGCCGAGTCCCGCCGAGTGGTGTCGAGCCGGGCGAGCCGAGCCCCGTCGAGCCGAGCCCAGAGCAGCCGAGCCGAGCCGAAACGACCCGAGCCCAGCCCAGCTAGCGGATCGGAGCGGATCGGAGCGGAGCCGAAACGACCCGAGCTTTGCCGAGCCGGAACGAGTCCAGCCGAGCACAGCCGGGCCGAGCCGAGCCCCCCCGGCCGGTCGGGGCGCAGCGGCAGGGACGGGTGGGGGGGCAGCGGTGCCCGCGGGCGCGGTGCGGCTCCTCCCGCCGCAGGCGATGGCGGGCAGGAACCGGCCCCTCGGCACCGCGCACCGGGCGCTGCAGCTCCGCGTCCTGCCCCGCTCCGGCGGCGGTGGGGGGGCGGGCGGGGCGGGACGCTGCCGGGGGCCGGGGAGCGCCCCGGGGGTCCCCGTGTCCTGGGCGGCGACAAGGACGCCGAGGCCGAGGGGCCGAGCCGGCTGCCGCCGTCCCGGCGCTCCCCGGAGGCGCACGGTGCCGGCCGGGACGAAGCCCGCGCCGGCCCTCGGCCGCACCCGCGGCAGACTGCGCCCGGTGCTCGGCGCTGCCGGCCGGCCCGGCCCCGCCGCCGGGCTCGGTAGCCAGCCGGGCTCGGTAGCCAGCCGCGCCCGGGCTCGCCCCGCTCCCGGGGGCGCGCCCCGCTCGGGAAGCCCGGCCCGGGCCGGCCCCGGGAGGGGACCGGCTCGGGAGCGTTTTCCTGCTGCCGCCGCTCCCGCCCGTCCCCCGCGCAGGTCTCCGCCGGGCTCTGTGTGCCGGGACGGGACCCCTCGGGCTCCGTGTGCGCAGCCCTGCCCCGCACGCTGGGGACGGGCAGCAGCGCCATCCCGCTGCAGCTGCCGCGGGGACAGACCCGCGGGGGAGAAGGGGCGGGCGGGGGCGCGGGTGGGGGCCGCGGGAGGCGGCGGGGCCGGGCGGGCTGCGGGTGCGGTCCCTGTCCCTACACCGGGGCTCTTCGCCCGCTCTGCACAACGCCCGTCAGCACCGGGGGCCGAGACCTCGGTCCGTATCGCCGCTCTGCAGAGCGGGGTGCCGGGCAGTGCCCATCAGCCAGCGCACCCCTGGGACACACGGGGGGTCCTTCGTAGGGAACAGCGACAGAGACAGAATCACATCGCAGTCACGGACTGGTCGCTCACACCAAAGTCCGTCTGCGCCTGTCTTCATTTTAATGTCACTCGTTACACTGAGGTGGACCTGTACTTCATCTAAAATCTCCTCCGAGGGGTGCATTTTTTACTCTTAAAATCACTAACTGAGGTTAGTTTGGGATCCCAGTCTCGATGAAATCCCAGACTCCTTCTCCACAATAACTCCCACGTCCCCACACGCCATCGCACACACTCAGTAGGTTGTTGCTGTTACAGGACATGTTGAAAAACAAGGGTTAAAAGTAAGAGAGAAGAATGTAAAGAAGATGCTTCGTAACAACTGCGCCTGGCACTTAGACGTATTAGAGATAAAGACTGTCTTCACTAACTCTCTGCTAACTAGCAATAACGATTAACACAAGGACGAATCTTAGAAAAATAGAATGGACTGCCAAAATAGTGCCCTAGAGTTAACTCGTCTCATTATAATCTCATTCTAATGCTAAGGAACACACCTCCTGGCTAGAAAAGCCCCAACCCAATTAAGCCCCCTACTCTCTGAGCATGTGTGGTGAATTGAAAGAGAACTGTAACTTTAAGATGAAATAAGAAAAGTATTAACCAATAGTTAATTAAGGGGTAGAACCAGTAGGAATAACTAACGTTGTTAACTGTTTTAAATACCTGTCATGATTTTAACCTGGTGTGCATGTCAGGAGGAGAAATCCCCTTGCACCCGGCGCCGCAATAAACATGCCTGCTTTATAACTCTGTGTGAGTTGTCAAGTTCGTTTCCGCGTGTCACTGCCCACTCGAAGGCCCTCGCACAGCACCGCTGTCTTCGCCAGGACGCGTATCCCAGCGACCAGGGTGAGTCTCCGTCCCCGTCCTCAGGGATACCTGATACAGACAATAGCAGCTGCAATCATTAGGGAAGGTGGAGACGGAATCCCACCAAAAGAAATCCGAAAGGTGATTTGGAATAACGCAACGGAATTTGAAAGGAGATTCCAATTGTGGTGGCATTTGGTTAATTTTACCTTTGACCCTACTAACAACACAGCTACAGCTTTTGTATTAACAATATATAAAGCTTTAGTGTATAACATATACATCCGATTGTTGCGCTAGGATTAAATTACCATGGAACTGTACTTCATCCCCCAAAACATAGGGTATGGGCTATGAAAACCAGGAATAAGTGGCAAACTATTGATGTCGAGGCCTGTGTCGTACGAGACCAGCAAGGATTTATTTGTGAAGGAAACCCCATCAAAGGGCAAGAGATTTATCTTGACACTGAACAAAATGTTTGTCACTTTGAGGTGCATCCCAACGAGACCCTAAGAACCATCATAATTTACAGGGGTATGGGATGTGTTTGTCGGAGAAGTCAATGGGATTTTGTACAAGTAGATGATCAAATGGTGGACACGAGCAACCATTCAAATATTTGCATTTGCAACTTTGTTAGTCTTACAGGATGTGATTTTACCTACACGGCTCCTGTTACTACTTATCAATTGCTACAGTTTAATTATACATTGATTCAGGATATACAGCCCACCCCTATTGGAATGAATCTCACTCTAATAAGAAAACTATTGCATCATGAAAATTTAAAAAGGTTGTTAAAACAAGTTGAAGAAAGTGGAAGAAAGACTTTAATTACTGTCCATCATGATGCAGATGGGATGTGTTTAGGGGTTATTCCCCGTCAGCTACCAAAATCTTAAACATAATGACCCACCCAATATTGGTGTTACTAAGAGCCACCTCAACATTAACAACGGTGAATCTTATCCTTTGGTGTAAACTAAAGGAAATTATTGGGCAAGTGTGGACACTAAAAGTAATGATGAAACATAACGAACCACTGTTAAGAGAAAAAGAATTTGCTTAAGGGAAAGAAAAGGGGGGAATGTTACAGGGCATTTTGAGAAACAAGGGTTAAAAGTAAGAAAGAAAAGTGTAGAGAAGATACTTTGTAACAACTGCACCCGGTACTTAGACATATTAGAGATAAAGACTGTCTGCACTGACTCTCTGCTGATAAAGACTGTCTTCACTGACTCTCTGCTAACTAGCAATAATGATTAGCACAAGGACGAATAGTAGAAAAATAGAAAAGACTGCCAAAATAGTGCCCTAGAGTTAACCTGTCTCATTATATTCTCATTCTAATGCTAAGGAACACACCTCCCGGCTAGAGAAGCCCCAACCCAATTAAGCCCCCTACTCTCTGAGCATGTGTGGTGAATTGAAAGAGAACTGTAAGTTTAAGATGAAATAAGAAAAGTATTAACCAATAGTTAATTAAGGGGTAGAACCAGTAGGAATAACTAACGTTGTTAACTGTTTTAAATACCTGTCATGATTTTAACCTGGTGTGCATGTCAGGAGGAGAAATCCCCTTGCACCCGGCGCCGCAATAAACATGCCTGCTTTATAACTCTGTGTGAGTTGTGAAGTTTGTTTCCGCGTGTCACTGCACCATTTGGAGTATTTCTTGGGGAGCCCTACACGATTTGGAGTAATTTTTTTGGGAGTCCTGCACGGTTTGGAGTAATTTTTTGGGGAGTCCTGCATGGTTTGGAGTAATTTTCTGGGGAGTCCTGCATGGTTTGGAGTAATTTTTGGAGGGAGTCCTGCAACTTTTGGAGTATTTTTTGGAAGGAGTCCTGCACCCTGGGGTTTTTTTGAGCTCTGTACCCTTGGTCTTGTTTTGCAAGGGTCACCGTTTTGTTTTTTGGGTGCCCTTTCTGGTTTTGCTGTTTTTTGGAATATTACAAAACCTGTGATTTCTGGAGTGCATCACTGTACCGGTCCCCCCACCCGGTGGAGAGCATCGCCGCCCTGCCCCGCCAGAGGAGAGCATCGCCGCAACACCCCATCCTGGAGAAGAGCATCACCATTCCGCCTGCACCCCTCAGAGGACAGCATCACCATTTGCGTTTTTTGGGAGTCCTGCACCATTTTTAGTATTTTGGGGGGAGTCCTGCACCATTTGGTGTAATTTTTGGTTAGCCCTGCACCGTTTGGAGTAATTTTGGGGGAGTCTTGCACCGTTTGGAGTAATTGTGGGGGAGCACTGCACCGTTTGGAGTAATTTTGGGGAGCCCTGCATGGTTTGGAGTAATTTTTGGAGCGAGCCCTGCACCATTTGGAGTAAGTTTTGGAAGGAGTCCTGCACCCTGGGGCTTTTTTTAAGCTCTGTACCCTTGGTCTCGTTTTGCAAGGGTCACCGTTTTGTTTTTTGAGTGCCCTTTCTGGTTTTGCTATTTTTTGGAATATTACAAAACCCGTGATTTCTGGAGTGTATCGCCACGCCGACCTCCCAGAGGAATGCATCACCTTTTGTTTTTTTGGGAGCCGTTCTCCTTTAATTTTTTTGGATGGTCCTGCACCGTTTGGTTTTTGTGGGAGCTCTCCAAACCGGTTCTTTTCTGTACCTCTGTACCCTTGGGCTTCTTTGGAGTGTGTCACCATTTAGTTTTTTGGGAGCCCTTTACGCCTTTGGTCCTTTTTGGAGTATTACCAAACCCGTTTTTTCCAGAGGCCTTAATAGCACTGCCCTGGAGGAGGCTTTTTTGATATTCCCGAACACAGGTTTTCCGGAGGCCTTCACAGCGCTGCCCTGGAGGAGTGCATCACCGTTTTGGCTGTTGGGGCGGACTGGCACAGGTCCCCGGGGGTCTCCTGCCCTGTGCCGGACGTGTCCCGCTCGGAAAGGCTGCGGGCGCGCTGCTCCGCCGGGACGGAGCCTCCGCTCGCTGCGCGGCCGTGCGCGCCATAAAAGCGGAGCGTCGGTCTCCTCTGCCGCAGTTGCCGTCTGTGTCTCCTCTGTCCCGGTCGCGCTGCGAGAGCTCCTCCCCCTCGGGCCCCGCCGCTGCCTCCGCAGCCCCCCGCTCCCCCGAGCGAGTCCCGCACGCTCCCCGCCCCCCGGCAGCTCCCCGCTCCGCCGTGACCCCCCCGCCGCCCCGCGGGAGCCCGGTTCTCGCCGCGGGACGTGGCCGACACGAGCCCTGCGCTCCGCTCGCCCTCCGCCCGCCGGGTCCCGCACCCCGGCCGCCCCCTTCCTCCTCCCCGCCGTCCCGCCTCTGCTCCCGGGCAGCGCTCAGGCCCCGGGAGCGGACCACCCCCTCCGCCCCTTCCCCGGCAGAGAACCCGCCGGACGGGCCCGCCCCGGCTCCGCCCCTTCGCCCCGGCTCCGCCCCTCCGCTCCGGCTCCGCCCCTTCGCTCCGACTCCGCCCCTTCGCTCCGGCTCCGCCCCTCCGCTCCGGCTCCGCCGCTCGCCTCGGCTCCGCCCCCCGCCCCGGCTCCGTCCCCCCACCCCGGCTCCGTCCCCCCACCCCGGCTCCGCCCCTTCGCTCCGGCCCCGCCCCTTCGCTCCGGCTCCGCCCCTCCACCCCGGCTCCGCCCCTCCGCTCCGGCTCCGCCCCACCGCTCCGGCTCCACCCCACCGCTCCGGCTCGGCCCCCCGCCCCGGCTCCGTCCCCCCGCCCCGGCTCCGCCCCTTCGCTCCGGCTCCACCCCTTCGCTCCGGCCCTGCCCCTTCGCTCCGGCTCCGCCCCTCCGCTCCGGCTCCGCCCCACCGCTCCGGCTCCACCCCACCGCTCCGGCTCCGCCCCCCGCCCCGGCTCCGTCCCCCCTCCCGGGCTCCGCCCCTTCGCTCCGGCCCCGCCCCTTCGCTCCGGCCCTGCCCCTTCGCTCCGGCTCCGCCCCTCCACTCCGGCCCCGCCCCTTCGCTCCGGCCCCGCCCCTTCGCTCCGGCTCCGCCCCTTCGCTCCGGCCCCGCCCCTTCGCTCCGGCTCCGCCCCTCCACCCCGGCTCCGCCCCTCCGCTCCGGCTCCGCCCCACCGCTCCGGCTCCACCCCACCGCTCCGGCTCGGCCCCCCGCCCCGGCTCCGTCCCCCCGCCCCGGCTCCGCCCCTTCGCTCCGGCTCCACCCCTTCGCTCCGGCCCTGCCCCTTCGCTCCGGCTCCGCCCCTCCGCTCCGGCTCCGCCCCACCGCTCCGGCTCCACCCCACCGCTCCGGCTCCGCCCCCCGCCCCGGCTCCGTCCCCCCTCCCCGGCTCCGCCCCTTCGCTCCGGCCCCGCCCCTTCGCTCCGGCCCTGCCCCTTCGCTCCGGCTCCGCCCCTCCACTCCGGCCCCGCCCCTTCGCTCCGGCCCCGCCCCTTCGATCCGGCTCCGCCCCTCCGCCCCGGCTCCGCCCCTTCGCTCCGGCCCCGCCCCTTCGCTCCGGCTCCGCCCCTCCGCCCCGGCCCCGCCCCTTCGCCCCGGCTCCGCCCCTTCGCTCCGGCTCCACCCCACCGCTCCGGCTCCGCCCCGGCTCCGCCCCTTCGCCCCGGCTCCGCCCCTCCGCTCCGGCCCCGCCCCTTCGCTCCGGCTCCGCCCCTTCGCTCCGGCCCCGCCCCTTCGCTCCGGCCCCGCCCCTTCGCTCCGGCCACGCCCCTCCGCTCCGGCTCTGCCCCTCCGCGCCGGCTCCGCCCCCCGCCCCGGCTCCGCCCCTCCGCTCCGGCTCCGCCCCTTCGCGCCAGCTCCTCCCCTTCGCTCCGGCTCCGCCCCTTCACTCCGGCTCCGCCCCTCCGCTCCGGCTCCGCCCCACCACAGCTCCGCCCCCCGCCCCGGCTCTGCCCCTTCGCTCCGGCTCCACCCCTTCGCCCCGCCTCCATCCCCCCGCCCCAGCTCCACCCCTCCACTCCGCCTCCGCCCCTTCGCTCCGGCCCCGCCCCTCCGCCCCGGCTCCGCCCCTTCGCCCCGGCTCCGCCCCTCCGCTCCGGCTCCGCCCCTCCGCTCCGGCTCCGCCCCTTTGCTCCGGCTCCGCCCCTCTGCCCCGGCTCCGCCCCTTCGCTCCGGCCCCGCCCCTTCGCTCCGGCTCCGCCCCTCCGCCCCGCCTCCATCCCTCCGCCCCGGCCCCGCCCCTTCGCCCCGGCCCCGCCCCTTTGCTCCGGCCCCGCCCCTTCGCTCCGGCTCCGCCCCCCACCCCAGCTCCGCCCCCCCGCCCCGGCTCCGTCCCCCCGCCCCGGCTCCGCCCCTCCGCTCCGGCTCCGCCCTTCCGCTCCGGCTCCACCCCTTCGCTCCGGCCCCGCCCCTTTGCTCCGGCCCCGCCATTTCGCTCCGGCCCCGCCCCCCACCCCAGCTCCGCCCCCCCGCCCCGGCTCCGCCCCTTCGCTCCGGCCCCGCCCCTTTGCTCCGGCTCCGCCCCTTCGCCCCGTCCCCGTCCCCGCCCGCGGCCCCGTTATTACAAACTGCAGCGAAACGGCCGCGGGGAAAAGCAAATGCACACGCGGGTGCGCGCGCGCGCTGCCCACCCGGGACGTGGGGGGTCGCCGGCGGCACGCTCCCCACCCCGCTCCCCGCAGCGGGGCTCGGCGGCGGCGGCGGCACCGTCTCCCGGGGGAGCTGCTCCGCGTCCCGGGGCTGGAGCCCGCCGGGCGTCCCCGGCCAGGGCCCCCTCGGCCCGGGAGCTCCTGCGGGGGGGCGCGTGTGGGGTCGGCAGCCGGGGGCCTCTTCCACCCGCTTCGGTGCCGCCGCACGGGTGGGCGTGGGGCAGCAGCCCCGGGACAGCCGCTGCGGACCCCTCTGTCCCGGGAGGGGCGGGGAGGGGCGGGGAGGGGCGGGACCGCCGCGCCTCTGCCCTGCGCCCGCCGGGGTCTCTCGGTCCCGCCGGCTGCCGCCCAGCGAGGGGGGTTCGGCGGAGCTCGGCAGGGGTGTCCCGGGACCCGCCCGAGGAGAGCTCCTGCGTGGGCAGCGCCCGGGCCGGTTCGCCTGCGCGGGGGCTGCGGCACCGGCACCGGGCCCGGCCCAGACCCACCCCGCCGAGTCCCGCGAGTCCCGCCGAGTCCCGCCGATCCGAGCCGAGCGGAGTCCAGCGGAGCCGAGCCCAGCCGAGCCCAGCCGAGACGAGCGGATCGGAGCGGAGCCGAAAAGACCCGAGCTTAGCCGAGTCCCGCCGAGTGGTGTCGAGCCGGGCGAGCCGAGCCCCGTCGAGCCGAGCCCAGAGCAGCCGAGCCGAGCCGAAACGACCCGAGCCCAGCCCAGCTAGCGGATCGGAGCGGATCGGAGCGGAGCCGAAACGACCCGAGCTTTGCCGAGCCGGAACGAGTCCAGCCGAGCGCAGCCGGGCCGAGCCGAGCCCCCCCGGCCGGTCGGGGCGCAGCGGCAGGGACGGGTGGGGGGGCAGCGGTGCCCGCGGGCGCGGTGCGGCTCCTCCCGCCGCAGGCGATGGCGGGCAGGAACCGGCCCCTCGGCACCGCGCACCGGGCGCTGCAGCTCCGCGTCCTGCCCCGCTCCGGCGGCGGTGGGGGGGCGGGCGGGGCGGGACGCTGCCGGGGGCCGGGGAGCGCCCCGGGGGTCCCCGTGTCCCGGGCGGCGACAAGGACGCCGAGGCCGAGGGGCCGAGCCGGCTGCCGCCGTCCCGGCGCTCCCCGGAGGCGCACGGTGCCGGCCGGGACGAAGCCCGCGCCGGCCCTCGGCCGCACCCGCGGCAGACTGCGCCCGGTGCTCGGCGCTGCCGGCCGGCCCGGCCCCGCCGCCGGGCTCGGTAGCCAGCCGGGCTCGGTAGCCAGCCGCGCCCGGGCTTGCCCCGCTCCCGGGGGCGCGCCCCGCTCGGGAAGCCCGGCCCGGGCCGGCCCCGGGAGGGGACCGGCTCGGGAGCGTTTTCCTGCTGCCGCCGCTCCCGCCCGTCCCCCGCGCAGGTCTCCGCCGGGCTCTGTGTGCCGGGACGGGACCCCTCGGGCTCCGTGTGCGCAGCCCTGCCCCGCACGCTGGGGACGGGCAGCAGCGCCATCCCGCTGCAGCTGCCGCGGGGACAGACCCGCGGGGGAGAAGGGGCGGGCGGGGGCGCGGGTGGGGGCCGCGGGAGGCGGCGGGGCCGGGCGGGCTGCGGGTGCGGTCCCTGTCCCTACACCGGGGCTCTTCGCCCGCTGTGCACAACGCCCGTCAGCACCGGGGGCCGAGACCTCGGTCCGTATCGCCGCTCTGCAGAGCGGGGTGCCGGGCAGTGCCCATCAGCCAGCGCACCCCTGGGACACACGGGGGGTCCTTCGTAGGGAACAGCGACAGAGACAGAATCACATCGCAGTCACGGACTGGTCGCTCACACCAAAGTCCGTCTGCGCCTGTCTTCATTTTAATGTCACTCGTTACACTGAGGTGGACCTGTACTTCATCTAAAACCTCCTCCGAGGGGTGCATTTTTTACTCTTAAAATCACTAACTGAGGTTAGTTTGGGATCCCAGTCTCGATGAAATCCCAGACTCCTTCTCCACAATAACTCCCACGTCCCCACACGCCATCGCACACACTCAGTAGGTTGTTGCTGTTACAGGACATGTTGAAAAACAAGGGTTAAAAGTAAGAGAGAAGAATGTAAAGAAGATGCTTCGTAACAACTGCGCCTGGCACTTAGACGTATTAGAGATAAAGACTGTCTTCACTAACTCTCTGCTAACTAGCAATAACGATTAACACAAGGACGAATCTTAGAAAAATACAATGGACTGCCAAAATAGTGCCCTAGAGTTAACTCGTCTCATTATAATCTCATTCTAATGCTAAGGAACACACCTCCTGGCTAGAAAAGCCCCAATCCAATTAAGCCCCCTACTCTCTGAGCATGCGTGGCGAATTAAAAGAGAACTGTAACTTTAAGATGAAGTAAGAAAAGTATTAACCAAGAGTTAATTAAGGGGTAGAACCAGGAGGTGTAACTAACTTTGTTAACTGTTTTAAATACCTGTCATGATTTTAACCCAGTGTGCATGTTAGGAGGAGAAATCCCCTTGCACCCGGCGCCGCCATAAACATGCCTGCTTTATAACTCTGTGTGAGTTGTCAAGTTCGTTTCCGCGTGTCACTGCCCACTCGAAGGCCCTCGCACAGCACCGCTGTCTTCGCCAGGACGCGTATCCCAGCGACCAGGGTGAGTCTCCGTCCCCGTCCTCAGGGATACCTGATACAGACAATAGCAGCTGCAATCATTAGGGAAGGTGGAGACGGAATCCCACCAAAAGAAATCCGAAAGGTGATTTGGAATAACGCAACGGAATTTGAAAGGAGATTCCAATTGTGGTGGCATTTGGTTAATTTTACCTTTGACCCTACTAACAACACAGCTACAGCTTTTGTATTAACAATATATAAAGCTTTAGTGTATAACATATACATCCGATTGTTGCGCTAGGATTAAATTACCATGGAACTGTACTTCATCCCCCAAAACATAGGGTATGGGCTATGAAAACCAGGAATAAGTGGCAAACTATTGATGTCGAGGCCTGTGTCGTACGAGACCAGCAAGGATTTATTTGTGAAGGAAACCCCATCAAAGGGCAAGAGATTTGTCTTGACACTGAACAAAATGTTTGTCACTTTGAGGTGCATCCCAACGAGACCCTAAGAACCATCATAATTTACAGGGGTATGGGATGTGTTTGTCGGAGAAGTCAATGGGATTTTGTACAAGTAGATGATCAAATGGTGGACACGAGCAACCATTCAAATATTTGCATTTGCAACTTTGTTAGTCTTACAGGATGTGATTTTACCTACACGGCTCCTGTTACTACTTATCAATTGCTACAGTTTAATTATACATTGATTCAGGATATACAGCCCACCCCTATTGGAATGAATCTCACTCTAATAAGAAAACTATTGCATCATGAAAATTTAAAAAGGTTGTTAAAACAAGTTGAAGAAAGTGGAAGAAAGACTTTAATTACTGTCCATCATGATGCAGATGGGATGTGTTTAGGGGTTATTCCCCGTCAGCTACCAAAATCTTAAACATAATGACCCACCCAATATTGGTGTTACTAAGAGCCACCTCAACATTAACAACGGTGAATCTTATCCTTTGGTGTAAACTAAAGGAAATTATTGGGCAAGTGTGGACACTAAAAGTAATGATGAAACATAACGAACCACTGTTAAGAGAAAAAGAATTTGCTTAAGGGAAAGAAAAGGGGGGAATGTTACAGGGCATTTTGAGAAACAAGGGTTAAAAGTAAGAAAGAAAAGTGTAGAGAAGATACTTTGTAACAACTGCACCCGGTACTTAGACATATTAGAGATAAAGACTGTCTGCACTGACTCTCTGCTGATAAAGACTGTCTTCACTGACTCTCTGCTAACTAGCAATAATGATTAGCACAAGGACGAATAGTAGAAAAATAGAAAAGACTGCCAAAATAGTGCCCTAGAGTTAACCTGTCTCATTATATTCTCATTCTAATGCTAAGGAACACACCTCCTGGCTAGAGAAGCCCCAACCCAATTAAGCCCCCTACTCTCTGAGCATGCGTGGTGAATTGAAAGAGAACTGTAAGTTTAAGATGAAGTAAGAAAAAGTATTAACCAAGAGTTAATTAAGGGGTAGAACCAGTAGGAATAACTAACGTTGTTAACTGTTTTAAATACCTGTCATGATTTTAACCTGGTGTGCATGTCAGGAGGAGAAATCCCCTTGCACCCGGCGCCGCAATAAACATGCCTGCTTTATAACTCTGTGTGAGTTGTGAAGTTTGTTTCCGCGTGTCACTGCACCATTTGGAGTATTTCTTGGGGAGCCCTACACGATTTGGAGTAATTTTTTTGGGAGTCCTGCACGGTTTGGAGTAATTTTTTGGGGAGTCCTGCATGGTTTGGAGTAATTTTTGGAGGGAGTCCTGCAACTTTTGGAGTATTTTTTGGAAGGAGTCCTGCACCCTGGGGTTTTTTTTGAGCTCTGTACCCTTGGTCTTGTTTTGCAAGGGTCACCGTTTTGTTTTTTGGGTGCCCTTTCTGGTTTTGCTGTTTTTTGGAATATTACAAAACCTGTGATTTCTGGAGTGCATCACTGTACCGGTCCCCCCACCCGGTGGAGAGCATCGCCGCCCTGCCCCGCCAGAGGAGAGCATCGCCGCAACACCCCATCCTGGAGAAGAGCATCACCATTCCGCCTGCACCCCTCAGAGGACAGCATCACCATTTGCGTTTTTTGGGAGTCCTGCACCATTTTTAGTATTTTGGGGGGAGTCCTGCACCATTTGGTGTAATTTTTGGTTAGCCCTGCACCGTTTGGAGTAATTTTGGGGGAGTCTTGCACCGTTTGGAGTAATTGTGGGGGAGCACTGCACCGTTTGGAGTAATTTTGGGGAGCCCTGCATGGTTTGGAGTAATTTTTGGAGCGAGCCCTGCACCATTTGGAGTAAGTTTTGGAAGGAGTCCTGCACCCTGGGGCTTTTTTTAAGCTCTGTACCCTTGGTCTCGTTTTGCAAGGGTCACCGTTTTGTTTTTTGAGTGCCCTTTCTGGTTTTGCTATTTTTTGGAATATTACAAAACCCGTGATTTCTGGAGTGTATCGCCACGCCGACCTCCCAGAGGAATGCATCACCTTTTGTTTTTTTGGGAGCCGTTCTCCTTTAATTTTTTTGGATGGTCCTGCACCGTTTGGTTTTTGTGGGAGCTCTCCAAACCGGTTCTTTTCTGTACCTCTGTACCCTTGGGCTTCTTTGGAGTGTGTCACCATTTAGTTTTTTGGGAGCCCTTTACGCCTTTGGTCCTTTTTGGAGTATTACCAAACCCGTTTTTTCCAGAGGCCTTAATAGCACTGCCCTGGAGGAGGCTTTTTTGATATTCCCGAACACAGGTTTTCCGGAGGCCTTCACAGCGCTGCCCTGGAGGAGCGCATCACCGTTTTGGCTGTTGGGGCGGACCGGCACAGGTCCCCGGGGGTCTCCTGCCCTGTGCCGGACGGGGCCCGCTCGGAAAGGCTGCGGGCGCGCTGCTCCGCCGGGACGGAGCCTCCGCTCGCTGCGCGGCCGTGCGCGCCATAAAAGCGGAGCGTCGGTCTCCTCTGCCGCAGTTGCCGTCTGTGTCTCCTCTGTCCCGGTCGCGCTGCGAGAGCTCCTCCCCCTCGGGCCCCGCCGCTGCCTCCGCAGCCCCCCGCTCCCCCGAGCGAGTCCCGCACGCTCCCCGCCCCCCGGCAGCTCCCCGCTCCGCCGTGACCCCCCCGCCGCCCCGCGGGAGCCCGGTTCTCGCCGCGGGACGTGGCCGACACGAGCCCTGCGCTCCGCTCGCCCTCCGCCCGCCGGGTCCCGCACCCCGGCCGCCCCCTTCCTCCTCCCCGCCGTCCCGCCTCTGCTCCCGGGCAGCGCTCAGGCCCCGGGAGCGGACCACCCCCTCCGCCCCTTCCCCGGCAGAGAACCCGCCGGACGGGCCCGCCCCGGCTCCGCCCCTTCGCCCCGGCTCCGCCCCTCCGCTCCGGCTCCGCCCCTTCGCTCCGACTCCGCCCCTTCGCTCCGGCTCCGCCCCTCCGCTCCGGCTCCGCCGCTCGCCTCGGCTCCGCCCCCCGCCCCGGCTCCGTCCCCCCACCCCGGCTCCGTCCCCCCACCCCGGCTCCGCCCCTTCGCTCCGGCCCCGCCCCTTCGCTCCGGCTCCGCCCCTCCACCCCGGCTCCGCCCCTCCGCTCCGGCTCCGCCCCACCGCTCCGGCTCCACCCCACCGCTCCGGCTCGGCCCCCCGCCCCGGCTCCGTCCCCCCGCCCCGGCTCCGCCCCTTCGCTCCGGCTCCACCCCTTCGCTCCGGCCCTGCCCCTTCGCTCCGGCTCCGCCCCTCCGCTCCGGCTCCGCCCCACCGCTCCGGCTCCACCCCACCGCTCCGGCTCCGCCCCCCGCCCCGGCTCCGTCCCCCCGCCCCGGCTCCGCCCCTTCGCTCCGGCCCCGCCCCTTCGCTCCGGCTCCGCCCCTCCACTCCGGCCCCGCCCCTTCGCTCCGGCTCCGCCCCTCCGCCCCGGCTCCGCCCCTTCGCCCCGGCTCCGCCCCTTCGCTCCGGCTCCACCCCACCGCTCCGGCTCCGCCCCGGCTCCGCCCCTTCGCCCCGGCCCCGCCCCTTCGCTCCGGCCCCGCCCCTTCGCTCCGGCTCCGCCCCTTCGCTCCGGCCCCGCCCCTTCGCTCCGGCTCCACCCCACCGCTCCGGCTCCGCCCCCCGCCCCGGCTCCGTCCCCCCGCCCCGGCTCCGCCCCTTCGCTCCGGCCCCGCCCCTTCGCTCCGGCCCTGCCCCTTCGCTCCGGCTCCGCCCCTCCACTCCGGCTCCGCCCCTTCGCTCTGGCCCCGCCCCTTCGCTCCGGCTCCGCCCCGGCTCCGCCCCTTCGCCCCGGCTCCGCCCCTTCGCTCCGGCTCCGCCCCTCCACTCCGGCTCCGCCCCTTCGCTCCGGCCCCGCCCCTTCGCTCCGGCTCCGCCCCTCCATTCCGGCTCCGCCCCACCATTCCGGCTCCGCCCCGCCGCTCCGGCTCCACCCCACCGCACCGGCTCCGCCCCCCGCCCCGGCTCCGTCCCCCCGCCCCGGCCCCGCCCCTTCGCTCCGGCCCCGCCCCTTCGCTCCGGCTCCGCCCCCCGCCCCGCCTCCGTCCCTCCGCCCCGGCTCCGCCCCTTCGCTCCGGCCGCGCCCCTTCGCTCCGGCCCCGCCCCTTCGCTCCGGCCACGCCCCTCCGCTCCGGCTCTGCCCCTCCGCGCCGGCTCCGCCCCCCGCCCCGGCTCCGCCCCTCCGCTCCGGCTCCGCCCCTTCGCGCCAGCTCCTCCCCTTCGCTCCGGCTCCGCCCCTTCACTCCGGCTCCGCCCCTCCGCTCCGGCTCCGCCCCACCACAGCTCCGCCCCCCGCCCCGGCTCTGCCCCTTCGCTCCGGCTCCACCCCTTCGCCCCGCCTCCATCCCCCCGCCCCAGCTCCGCCCCTCCACTCCGCCTCCGCCCCTTCGCTCCGGCCCCGCCCCTCCGCCCCGGCTCCGCCCCTTCGCCCCGGCTCCGCCCCTCCGCCCCGGCTCCGCCCCTCCGCCCCGGCTCCGCCCCTTTGCTCCGGCTCCGCCCCTCCGCCCCGGCTCCGCCCCTTCGCCCCGGCCCCGCCCCTTTGCTCCGGCCCCGCCCCTTCGCTCCGGCTCCGCCCCCCACCCCAGCTCCGCCCCCCCGCCCCGGCTCCGTCCCCCCGCCCCGGCTCCGCCCCTCCGCTCCGGCTCCGCCCCTCCGCTCCGGCTCCGCCCCTTCGCTCCGGCCCCGCCCCTTTGCTCCGGCCCCGCCATTTCGCTCCGGCTCCGCCCCCCACCCCAGCTCCGCCCCCCCGCCCCGGCTCCGCCCCTTCGGTCCTGCTCCACCCCTTTGCTCCGGCTCCGCCCCTTCGCCCCGTCCCCGTCCCCGCCCGCGGCCCCGTTATTACAAACTGCAGCGAAACGGCCGCGGGGAAAAGCAAATGCACACGCGGGTGCGCGCGCGCGCTGCCCACCCGGGACGTGGGGGGTCGCCGGCGGCACGCTCCCCACCCCCGCTCCCCGCAGCGGGGCTCGGCGGCGGCGGCGGCACCGTCTCCCGGGGGAGCTGCTCCGCGTCCCGGGGCTGGAGCCCGCCGGGCGTCCCCGGCCAGGGCCCCCTCGGCCCGGGAGCTCCTGCGGGGGGGCGCGTGTGGGGTCGGCAGCCGGGGGCCTCTTCCACCCGCTTCGGTGCCGCCGCACGGGTGGGCGTGGGGCAGCAGCCCCGGGACAGCCGCTGCGGACCCCTCTGTCCCGGGAGGGGCGGGGAGGGGCGGGGAGGGGCGGGACCGCCGCGCCTCTGCCCTGCGCCCGCCGGGGTCTCTCGGTCCCGCCGGCTGCCGCCCAGCGAGGGGGGTTCGGCGGAGCTCGGCAGGGGTGTCCCGGGACCCGCCCGAGGAGAGCTCCTGCGTGGGCAGCGCCCGGGCCGGTTCGCCTGGGCGGGGGCTGCGGCACCGGCACCGGGCCCGGCCCAGACCCGCCCCGCCGAGTCCCGCGAGTCCCGCCGAGTCCCGCCGATCCGAGCCGAGCGGAGTCCAGCGGAGCCGAGCCCAGCCGAGCCCAGCCGAGCCCAGCCGAGACGAGCGGATCGGAGCGGAGCCGAAAAGACCCGAGCTTAGCCGAGCCGGAACGAGTCCAGCCGAGCACAGCCGGGCCGAGCCGAGCCCCCCCGGCCGGTCGGGGCGCAGCGGCAGGGACGGGTGGGGGGGCAGCGGTGCCCGCGGGCGCGGTGCGGCTCCTCCCGCCGCAGGCGATGGCGGGCAGGAACCGGCGCCTCGGCACCGCGCACCGGGCGCTGCAGCTCCGCGTCCTGCCCCGCTCCGGCGGCGGTGGGGGGGCGGGCGGGGCGGGACGCTGCCGGGGGCCGGGGAGCGCCCCGGGGGTCCCCGTGTCCCGGGCGGCGACAAGGACGCCGAGGCCGAGGGGCCGAGCCGGCTGCCGCCGTCCCGGCGCTCCCCGGAGGCGCACGGTGCCGGCCGGGACGAAGCCCGCGCCGGCCCTCGGCCGCACCCGCGGCAGACTGCGCCCGGTGCTCGGCGCTGCCGGCCGGCCCGGCCCCGCCGCCGGGCTCGGTAGCCAGCCGGGCTCGGTAGCCAGCCGCGCCCGGGCTTGCCCCGCTCCCGGGGGCGCGCCCCGCTCGGGAAGCCCGGCCCGGGCCGGCCCCGGGAGGGGACCGGCTCGGGAGCGTTTTCCCGCTGCCGCCGCTCCCGCCCGTCCCCCGCGCAGGTCTCCGCCGGGCTCTGTGTGCCGGGACGGGACCCCTCGGGCTCCGTGTGCGCAGCCCTGCCCCGCACGCTGGGGACGGGCAGCAGCGCCATCCCGCTGCAGCTGCCGCGGGGACAGACCCGCGGGGGAGAAGGGGCGGGCGGGGGCGCGGGTGGGGGCCGCGGGAGGCGGCGGGGCCGGGCGGGCTGCGGGTGCGGTCCCTGTCCCTACACCGGGGCTCTTCGCCCGCTGTGCACAACGCCCGTCAGCACCGGGGGCCGAGACCTCGGTCCGTATCGCCGCTCTGCAGAGCGGGGTGCCGGGCAGTGCCCATCAGCCAGCGCACCCCTGGGACACACGGGGGGTCCTTCGTAGGGAACAGCGACAGAGACAGAATCACATCGCAGTCACGGACTGGTCGCTCACACCAAAGTCCGTCTGCGCCTGTCTTCATTTTAATGTCACTCGTTACACTGAGGTGGACCTGTACTTCATCTAAAACCTCCTCCGAGGGGTGCATTTTTTACTCTTAAAATCACTAACTGAGGTTAGTTTGGGATCCCAGTCTCGATGAAATCCCAGACTCCTTCTCCACAATAACTCCCACGTCCCCACACGCCATCGCACACACTCAGTAGGTTGTTGCTGTTACAGGACATGTTGAAAAACAAGGGTTAAAAGTAAGAGAGAAGAATGTAAAGAAGATGCTTCGTAACAACTGCGCCTGGCACTTAGACGTATTAGAGATAAAGACTGTCTTCACTAACTCTCTGCTAACTAGCAATAACGATTAACACAAGGACGAATCTTAGAAAAATACAATGGACTGCCAAAATAGTGCCCTAGAGTTAACTCGTCTCATTATAATCTCATTCTAATGCTAAGGAACACACCTCCTGGCTAGAAAAGCCCCAACCCAATTTAGCCCCCTACTCTCTGAGCATGCGTGGCGAATTAAAAGAGAACTGTAACTTTAAGATGAAGTAAGAAAAGTATTAACCAAGAGTTAATTAAGGGGTAGAACCAGGAGGTGTAACTAACTTTGTTAACTGTTTTAAATACCTGTCATGATTTTAACCCAGTGTGCATGTTAGGAGGAGAAATCCCCTTGCACCCGGCGCCGCCATAAACATGCCTGCTTTATAACTCTGTGTGAGTTGTCAAGTTCGTTTCCGCGTGTCACTGCCCACTCGAAGGCCCTCGCACAGCACCGCTGTCTTCGCCAGGACGCGTATCCCAGCGACCAGGGTGAGTCTCCGTCCCCGTCCTCAGGGATACCTGATACAGACAATAGCAGCTGCAATCATTAGGGAAGGTGGAGACGGAATCCCACCAAAAGAAATCCGAAAGGTGATTTGGAATAACGCAACGGAATTTGAAAGGAGATTCCAATTGTGGTGGCATTTGGTTAATTTTACCTTTGACCCTACTAACAACACAGCTACAGCTTTTGTATTAACAATATATAAAGCTTTAGTGTATAACATATACATCCGATTGTTGCGCTAGGATTAAATTACCATGGAACTGTACTTCATCCCCCAAAACATAGGGTATGGGCTATGAAAACCAGGAATAAGTGGCAAACTATTGATGTCGAGGCCTGTGTCGTACGAGACCAGCAACGATTTATTTGTGAAGGAAACCCCATCAAAGGGCAAGAGATTTGTCTTGACACTGAACAAAATGTTTGTCACTTTGAGGTGCATCCCAACGAGACCCTAAGAACCATCATAATTTACAGGGGTATGGGATGTGTTTGTCGGAGAAGTCAATGGGATTTTGTACAAGTAGATGATCAAATGGTGGACACGAGCAACCATTCAAATATTTGCATTTGCAACTTTGTTAGTCTTACAGGATGTGATTTTACCTACACGGCTCCTGTTACTACTTATCAATTGCTACAGTTTAATTATACATTGATTCAGGATATACAGCCCACCCCTATTGGAATGAATCTCACTCTAATAAGAAAACTATTGCATCATGAAAATTTAAAAAGGTTGTTAAAACAAGTTGAAGAAAGTGGAAGAAAGACTTTAATTACTGTCCATCATGATGCAGATGGGATGTGTTTAGGGGTTATTCCCCGTCAGCTACCAAAATCTTAAACATAATGACCCACCCGATATTGGTGTTACTAAGAGCGACCTCAACATTAACAACGGTGAATCTTATCCTTTGGTGTAAACTAAAGGAAATTATTGGGCAAGTGTGGACACTAAAAGTAATGATGAAACATAACGAACCACTGTTAAGAGAAAAAGAATTTGCTTAAGGGAAAGAAAAGGGGGGAATGTTACAGGGCATTTTGAGAAACAAGGGTTAAAAGTAAGAAAGAAAAGTGTAGAGAAGATACTTTGTAACAACTGCACCCGGTACTTAGACATATTAGAGATAAAGACTGTCTGCACTGACTCTCTGCTGATAAAGATTGTCTTCACTGACTCTCTGCTAACTAGCAATAATGATTAGCACAAGGACGAATAGTAGAAAAATAGAAAAGACTGCCAAAATAGTGCCCTAGAGTTAACCTGTCTCATTATATTCTCATTCTAATGCTAAGGAACACACCTCCTGGCTAGAGAAGCCCCAACCCAATTAAGCCCCCTACTCTCTGAGCATGTGTGGTGAATTGAAAGAGAACTGTAAGTTTAAGATGAAATAAGAAAAGTATTAACCAATAGTTAATTAAGGGGTAGAACCAGTAGGAATAACTAACGTTGTTAACTGTTTTAAATACCTGTCATGATTTTAACCTGGTGTGCATGTCAGGAGGAGAAATCCCCTTGCACCCGGCGCCGCAATAAACATGCCTGCTTTATAACTCTGTGTGAGTTGTGAAGTTTGTTTCCGCGTGTCACTGCACCATTTGGAGTATTTCTTGGGGAGCCCTACACGATTTGGAGTAATTTTTTTGGGAGTCCTGCACGGTTTGGAGTAATTTTTTGGGGAGTCCTGCATGGTTTGGAGTAATTTTCTGGGGAGTCCTGCATGGTTTGGAGTAATTTTTGGAGGGAGTCCTGCAACTTTTGGAGTATTTTTTGGAAGGAGTCCTGCACCCTGGGGTTTTTTTGAGCTCTGTACCCTTGGTCTTGTTTTGCAAGGGTCACCGTTTTGTTTTTTGGGTGCCCTTTCTGGTTTTGCTGTTTTTTGGAATATTACAAAACCTGTGATTTCTGGAGTGCATCACTGTACCGGTCCCCCCACCCGGTGGAGAGCATCGCCGCCCTGCCCCGCCAGAGGAGAGCATCGCCGCAACACCCCATCCTGGAGAAGAGCATCACCATTCCGCCTGCACCCCTCAGAGGACAGCATCACCATTTGCGTTTTTTGGGAGTCCTGCACCATTTTTAGTATTTTGGGGGGAGTCCTGCACCATTTGGTGTAATTTTTGGTTAGCCCTGCACCGTTTGGAGTAATTTTGGGGGAGTCTTGCACCGTTTGGAGTAATTGTGGGGGAGCACTGCACCGTTTGGAGTAATTTTGGGGAGCCCTGCATGGTTTGGAGTAATTTTTGGAGCGAGCCCTGCACCATTTGGAGTAAGTTTTGGAAGGAGTCCTGCACCCTGGGGCTTTTTTTAAGCTCTGTACCCTTGGTCTCGTTTTGCAAGGGTCACCGTTTTGTTTTTTGAGTGCCCTTTCTGGTTTTGCTATTTTTTGGAATATTACAAAACCCGTGATTTCTGGAGTGTATCGCCACGCCGACCTCCCAGAGGAATGCATCACCTTTTGTTTTTTTGGGAGCCGTTCTCCTTTAATTTTTTTGGATGGTCCTGCACCGTTTGGTTTTTGTGGGAGCTCTCCAAACCGGTTCTTTTCTGTACCTCTGTACCCTTGGGCTTCTTTGGAGTGTGTCACCATTTAGTTTTTTGGGAGCCCTTTACGCCTTTGGTCCTTTTTGGAGTATTACCAAACCCGTTTTTTCCAGAGGCCTTAATAGCACTGCCCTGGAGGAGGCTTTTTTGATATTCCCGAACACAGGTTTTCCGGAGGCCTTCACAGCGCTGCCCTGGAGGAGCGCATCACCGTTTTGGCTGTTGGGGCGGACCGGCACAGGTCCCCGGGGGTCTCCTGCCCTGTGCCGGACGGGGCCCGCTCGGAAAGGCTGCGGGCGCGCTGCTCCGCCGGGACGGAGCCTCCGCTCGCTGCGCGGCCGTGCGCGCCATAAAAGCGGAGCGTCGGTCTCCTCTGCCGCAGTTGCCGTCTGTGTCTCCTCTGTCCCGGTCGCGCTGCGAGAGCTCCTCCCCCTCGGGCCCCGCCGCTGCCTCCGCAGCCCCCCGCTCCCCCGAGCGAGTCCCGCACGCTCCCCGCCCCCCGGCAGCTCCCCGCTCCGCCGTGACCCCCCCGCCGCCCCGCGGGAGCCCGGTTCTCGCCGCGGGACGTGGCCGACACGAGCCCTGCGCTCCGCTCGCCCTCCGCCCGCCGGGTCCCGCACCCCGGCCGCCCCCTTCCTCCTCCCCGCCGTCCCGCCTCTGCTCCCGGGCAGCGCTCAGGCCCCGGGAGCGGACCACCCCCTCCGCCCCTTCCCCGGCAGAGAACCCGCCGGACGGGCCCGCCCCGGCTCCGCCCCTTCGCCCCGGCTCCGCCCCTCCGCTCCGGCCCCGCCCCTCCGCTCCGGCTCCGCCCCTTCGCTCCGGCTCCGCCCCTCCACCCCGGCTCCGCCCCTCCGCTCCGGCTCCGCCCCTTCGCTCCGGCTCCGCCCCTCCGCTCCGGCTCCGCCCCTCCGCTCCGGCTCCGCCCCTTCGCTCCGGCTCCGCCCCTCCACCCCGGCTCCGCCCCTCCGCTCCGGCTCCGCCCCTTCGCTCCGACTCCGCCCCTTCGCTCCGGCTCCGCCCCTCCGCTCCGGCTCCGCCGCTCGCCTCGGCTCCGCCCCCCGCCCCGGCTCCGTCCCCTCACCCCGGCTCCGCCCCTTCGCTCCGGCCCCGCCCCTTCGCTCCGGCTCCACCCCTCCACTCCGGCTCCGCCCCACCGCTCCGGCTCCACCCCACCGCTCCGGCTCCGCCCCCCGCCCCGGCTCCGTCCCCCCGCCCCGGCTCCGCCCCTTCGCTCCGGCCCCGCCCCTTCGCTCCGGCCCTGCCCCTTCGCTCCGGCTCCGCCCCTTCGCTCCGGCTCCGCCCCTCCACCCCGGCTCCGCCCCTCCGCTCCGGCTCCGCCCCTTTGCTCCGGCTCCGCCCCTTTGCTCCGGCTCCGCCCCTCCGCTCCGGCTCCGCCCCTTCGCTCCGGCCCCGCCCCTTCGCTCCGGCCCCGCCCCTTCGCTCCGGCCCCGCCCCTTCGCTCCGGCTCCGCCCCTCCACTCCGGCTCCGCCCCTTCGCTCCGGCCCCGCCCCTTCGCTCCGGCCCCGCCCCTCCGCCCCGGCTCCGCCCATTCGCTCCGGCCCCGCCCCTTCGCTCCGGCCCCGCCCCTCCGCCCCGGCTCCGCCCCTTCGCCCCGGCTCCACCCCACCGCTCCGGCTCCGCCCCCCGCCCCGGCTCCGTCCCCCCGCCCCGGCCCCGCCCCTTCGCTCCGGCCCCGCCCCTTCGCTCCGGCCCTGCCCCTTCGCTCCGGCTCCGCCCCTTCGCTCTGGCCCCGCCCCTTCGCTCCGGCTCCGCCCCGGCTCCGCCCCTTCGCCCCGGCTCCGCCCCTTCGCTCCGGCTCCGCCCCTCCACTCCGGCTCCGCCCCTTCGCTCCGGCCCTGCCCCTTCGCTCCGGCTCCGCCCCTTCGCTCTGGCCCCGCCCCTTCGCTCCGGCTCCGCCCCGGCTCCGCCCCTTCGCCCCGGCTCCGACCCTTCGCTCCGGCTCCGCCCCTCCATTCCGGCTCCACCCCTCCGCTCCGGCTCCGCCCCCCACCCCGGCTCCGTCCCCCCGCCCCGGCCCCGCCCCTTCGCTCCGGCCCCGCCCCTTCGCTCCGGCTCCGCCCCCCGCCCCGCCTCCGTCCCTCCGCCCCGGCTCCGCCCCTTCACTCCGGCCGCGCCCCTTCGCTCCGGCCCCGCCCCTTCGCTCCGGCCACGCCCCTCCGCTCCGGCTCTGCCCCTCCGCGCCGGCTCCGCCCCCCGCCCCGGCTCCGCCCCTCCGCTCCGGCTCCGCCCCTTCGCGCCAGCTCCTCCCCTTCGCTCCGGCTCCGCCCCTTCACTCCGGCTCCGCCCCTCCGCTCCGGCTCCGCCCCACCACAGCTCCGCCCCCCGCCCCGGCTCTGCCCCTTCGCTCCGGCTCCACCCCTTCGCCCCGCCTCCATCCCCCCGCCCCAGCTCCGCCCCTCCACTCCGCCTCCGCCCCTTCGCTCCGGCCCCGCCCCTCCGCCCCGGCTCCGCCCCTTCGCCCCGGCTCCGCCCCTCCGCTCCGGCTCCGCCCCTCCGCTCCGGCTCCGCCCCTTCGCTCCGACTCCGCCCCTTTGCTCCGGCTCCGCCCCTCTGCCCCGGCTCCGCCCCTTCGCTCCGGCCCCGCCCCTTCGCTCCGGCTCCGCCCCTCCGCCCCGCCTCCATCCCTCCGCCCCGGCTCCGCCCCTTCGCTCCGGCCCCGCCCCTTTGCTCCGGCCCCGCCCCTTCGCTCCGGCTCCGCCCCCCACCCCAGCTCCGCCCCCCCGCCCCGGCTCCGTCCCCCCGCCCCGGCTCCGCCCCTCCGCTCCGGCTCCGCCCCTCCGCTCCGGCTCCGCCCCTTCGCTCCGGCCCCGCCCCTTTGCTCCGGCCCCGCCATTTCGCTCCGGCTCCGCCCCCCACCCCAGCTCCGCCCCCCCCGCCCCGGCTCCGCCCCTTCGGTCCTGCTCCACCCCTTTGCTCCGGCTCCGCCCCTTCGCCCCGTCCCCGTCCCCGCCCGCGGCCCCGTTATTACAAAGTGCAGCGAAACGGCCGCGGGGAAAAGCAAATGCACACGCGGGTGCGCGCGCGCGCTGCCCACCCGGGACGTGGGGGGTCGCCGGCGGCACGCTCCCCACCCCGCTCCCCGCAGCGGGGCTCGGCGGCGGCGGCGGAACCGTCTCCCGGGGGAGCTGCTCCGCGTCCCGGGGCTGGAGCCCGCCGGGCGTCCCCGGCCAGGGCCCCCTCGGCCCGGGAGCTCCTGCGGGGGGGCGCGTGTGGGGTCGGCAGCCGGGGGCCTCTTCCACCCGCTTCGGTGCCGCCGCACGGGTGGGCGTGGGGCAGCAGCCCCGGGACAGCCGCTGCGGACCCCTCTGTCCCGGGAGGGGCGGGGAGGGGCGGGGAGGGGCGGGACCGCCGCGCCTCTGCCCTGCGCCCGCCGGGGTCTCTCGGTCCCGCCGGCTGCCGCCCAGCGAGGGGGGTTCGGCGGAGCTCGGCAGGGGTGTCCCGGGACCCGCCCGAGGAGAGCTCCTGCGTGGGCAGCGCCCGGGCCGGTTCGCCTGCGCGGGGGCTGCGGCACCGGCACCGGGCCCGGCCCAGACCCGCCCCGCCGAGTCCCGCGAGTCCCGCCGAGTCCCGCCGAGTCCCGCCGAGTCCCGCCGATCCGAGCCGAGCGGAGTCCAGCGGAGCCGAGCCCAGCCGAGCCCAGCCGAGACGAGCGGATCGGAGCGGAGCCGAAAAGACCCGAGCTTAGCCGAGTCCCGCCGAGTGGTGTCGAGCCGGGCGAGCCGAGCCCCGTCGAGCCGAGCCCAGAGCAGCCGAGCCGAGCCGAAACGACCCGAGCCCAGCCCAGCTAGCGGATCGGAGCGGATCGGAGCGGAGCCGAAACGACCCGAGCTTTGCCGAGCGCAGCCGAGCCGGAACGAGTCCAGCCGAGCGCAGCCGGGCCGAGCCGAGCCCCCCCGGCCGGTCGGGGCGCAGCGGCAGGGGCGGGCGGGGCGGGCGGCGCTGCCCACGAGCTCCTCCCGCCGCAGGCGATGGCGGGCAGGAACCGGCCCCTCGGCACCGCGCACCGGGCGCTGCAGCTCCGCGTCCTGCCCCGCTCCGGCGGCGGTGGGGGGGCGGGCGGGGCGGGACGCTGCCGGGGGCCGGGGAGCGCCCCGGGGGTCCCCGTGTCCCGGGCGGCGACAAGGACGCCGAGGCCGAGGGGCCGAGCCGGCTGCCGCCGTCCCGGCGCTCCCCGGAGGCGCACGGTGCCGGCCGGGACGAAGCCCGCGCCGGCCCTCGGCCGCACCCGCGGCAGACTGCGCCCGGTGCTCGGCGCTGCCGGCCGGCCCGGCCCCGCCGCCGGGCTCGGTAGCCAGCCGGGCTCGGTAGCCAGCCGCGCCCGGGCTCGCCCCGCTCCCGGGGGCGCGCCCCGCTCGGGAAGCCCGGCCCGGGCCGGCCCCGGGAGGGGACCGGCTCGGGAGCGTTTTCCTGCTGCCGCCGCTCCCGCCCGTCCCCCGCGCAGGTCTCCGCCGGGCTCTGTGTGCCGGGACGGGACCCCTCGGGCTCCGTGTGCGCAGCCCTGCCCCGCACGCTGGGGACGGGCAGCAGCGCCATCCCGCTGCAGCTGCCGCGGGGACAGACCCGCGGGGGAGAAGGGGCGGGCGGGGGCGCGGGTGGGGGCCGCGGGAGGCGGCGGGGCCGGGCGGGCTGCGGGTGCGGTCCCTGTCCCTACACCGGGGCTCTTCGCCCGCTCTGCACAACGCCCGTCAGCACCGGGGGCCGAGACCTCGGTCCGTATCGCCGCTCTGCAGAGCGGGGTGCCGGGCACTGCCCATCAGCCAGCGCACCCCTGGGACACACGGGGGGTCCTTCGTAGGGAACAGCGACAGAGACAGAATCACATCGCAGTCACGGACTGGTCGCTCACACCAAAGTCCGTCTGCGCCTGTCTTCATTTTAATGTCACTCGTTACACTGAGGTGGACCTGTACTTCATCTAAAACCTCCTCCGAGGGGTGCATTTTTTACTCTTAAAATCACTAACTGAGGTTAGTTTGGGATCCCAGTCTCGATGAAATCCCAGACTCCTTCTCCACAATAACTCCCACGTCCCCACACGCCATCGCACACACTCAGTAGGTTGTTGCTGTTACAGGACATGTTGAAAAACAAGGGTTAAAAGTAAGAGAGAAGAATGTAAAGAAGATGCTTCGTAACAACTGCGCCTGGCACTTAGACGTATTAGAGATAAAGACTGTCTTCACTAACTCTCTGCTAACTAGCAATAACGATTAACACAAGGACGAATCTTAGAAAAATAGAATGGACTGCCAAAATAGTGCCCTAGAGTTAACTCGTCTCATTATAATCTCATTCTAATGCTAAGGAACACACCTCCTGGCTAGAAAAGCCCCAACCCAATTAAGCCCCCTACTCTCTGAGCATGCGTGGCGAATTAAAAGAGAACTGTAACTTTAAGATGAAGTAAGAAAAGTATTAACCAAGAGTTAATTAAGGGGTAGAACCAGGAGGCGTAACTAACTTTGTTAACTGTTTTAAATACCTGTCATGATTTTAACCCAGTGTGCATGTTAGGAGCAGAAATCCCCTTGCACCCGGCGCCGCCAGAAACATGCCTGCTTTATAACTCTGTGTGAGTTGTCAAGTTCGTTTCCGCGTGTCACTGCCCACTCGAAGGCCCTCGCACAGCACCGCTGTCTTTGCCAGGACGCGTATCCCAGCGACCAGGGTGAGTCTCCGTCCTCAGGGATACCTGAATTCCGTTGCTATAATCTGGTTCCAGTCACAGCGATTTCCCCCCTTTTGAGACTTATGGATATGTCCTCTAGCAGAGGACAAGGTTTTCAGTGCGATTTCTGTATTTGATACCCAAGGGAAATTTTTCCCTCTGCGAGGGTTTCTGTGCAGGCACGTGCATGAAACACGGGTGTTTCTCTGTGCCCTAACTGGGACTGGTGACAGCCGGGTGGGTGGGAACGTGTGCAGTCAGGGAAGGAACTTCACTCTGTTCACAAAATTGTAAACACAGATTCAAGTTCTACGGTCAAAACAGAGCAATAGTTAACCTCTACTGTAGCCTGAAAGTCTGCACTGTATCCTCTGAGTGTCCTTGAAAGAGGCATTTCCAACCTAGTGTAATTTGTACTTGTTCAAAACAAAGTCCAAACCTATTGCAGCTTAAGAGTACCTATGTGGTTAGTGAGAAGAAACTAAAATAACCAAACCCGCTTGAGATCAACTTATTGTTCCGGAGTATCTCAGAGAGGGACCCTTGTCAAAGGGTCTTGTGAAACTTGTGAAAGTCCTTAAAAGTCGAAGGGGTAAGGAAGCTGTCAATTTGCTGCTAAAAAAGCATTTAAAAAAATATTTCCGTTTATTTGAGAAGGAAGCATCACTACAGGAAACTGTTTTTCAGTGTAGTTTGTAAATTAATCAGTTAATATCTCATCATTTATAAATGCACAGGGCTGTACTTTATGAACACAGTATAGTTGCCTGTCAAAATAAAGCACGGGTGTATCAGCCCTGAAACATGAACTCTGCCCCTCCTGTCAGTAAGTTTAAAAATGCCAAACTCACTGTACCCTACAAAACCCAAATAAAAACACCAATCCAAAACATCAGCCATTAAAGTAACCCACCACTTTGCCTAGAAAAAAATAAACTGCTGAAGGTATTGAAATGAAGGTGTTTACCACAACAGAGTAGCCCATAAAGACTGAGAAAATGGGTTTCTTGTATTTTATTAGACCACAGGCCATACTATCCCAGTTTGTTTGGGAATTGTGAAAACTTAGTATTATTCTCCTTGCTATCAGACCAAAACCCATTTCTAATGATGATGTAAACATGGATTCAGAGCACAATCCTGTAATAGTTTTCTCCACTGCAACCACACTCCTCCCTCCCAGCTACCTACTGGAACAGCTTGCAGGAATGAAGTCCTCAGGCCACTGGTTAGTAATGGACTGCAGTGTTTAGTGAGAACTAATGCTGAAGGGCAGTTTTTCCACAAGTAAAAAGGGTAACTCTTGTCTTGCTCTTTTTCCAGTATATTGAATTACATTACGCCACAAGCAGCAGCAGTTAAGCTTACACTAGTAAAACATTATCAGAAAGACACATCGCTGCTCATTATGTCTGAAGTTGTTCAAAAACATAGAAGAACATTTCACCGTGTAAACTGAACAGCTCTCCTCAAGAGGCCACTAAATCGATCAGCAGAGAGATTAAAACCCCTCCTGGGAAAAAGCTCCTGTCCTTTATTCCCTCATGTGGTGGAAGAATTCAAGAATTCAAGGGAGCAGTTTTAGCAGTCTCGGGGGGGAAAAAATACCTACATGCAGAAGAGGATTCCTCACTCCAGTTAATCCTTCCTTCTCCATATATTTAGGAAAGCACATACAACATTTCTGTATTACCAGCTCAACAGTTCTTGAAGATGTGCCTTTGGAGAGGAGCACCCAGATCTGGAAACAGACACCTTCTTTCCATTGCAAGTCTTACCATAAGACCCACCCTTCCGTCTTTTCAGAACATTTTGCACCCAGTTCTGTTAAAAAGGAAGCCTGATCAAGTACTTTGAAGCTTCATGCACCGTATGCCACTCTTTTTTACATGTGGGAAAGACAGGCCTATGTTTTTACCACTATCATTTTGTGTTTTTTCAGAAGCCAACAAGAAATTAGGAAAACTCTCAATTGGAGTCTTGCGTTAAACAGTCCAGTATTGGTAAGATGCTACTTAGAAATGTAATGCAGATGTGCCAGGGAACACACGAGTCTAAAAGAATGAGAACTCTATTTATGAACATGTGAGTTGTGTTTATGCACATGCTAGTAAACAAAGAGAAAAAACAGCCATGCAATTGTCCATGTTCCAGAAACGCTTCTATTTTGGCTCTTGCAACCCCCCCTGAAATGTCCATAACTTACAGCTAATTAAAATCCTCTGCGAACATTGTCTTAGTTAAATTAACGCAAAATTAACAAAACATATGAAAAACAGTAAACATCCTTTTAAGAGGAAGACGTTTTAACAGTGCCTGTCTTTGGCGACTGCCCCTTCACTTTTTTCACAGGTGGTTCCATTCGAGGAGATTTTTCACAATCTCTCTCTGCCTTCCCTTGGGAAGCTTCAGCTCGTTTTCTGATATTGCCTTTCTTAGGAGATGAAGCCCTATAGGGAGACTTGGACCTTAAAAAAAACACAAGAAACATAAATGAAGTTAATTCAAAACAGTCACTCTTCCCATTTTTTTCCTTCCCAAATTTGGTTTGGTTTTCTTCTCCCTCTCCATATGCTTATGTCAAAGCTTCTTTCAGCTGTTGCCATAATGCTCCTGCAAACTGAAGATCTTGATCACATGTAAAAGGTTCTGCTTACAAGACAGAAGAGCTGCTGCTTTGGTAGTGTGAAAACAAACAGGAAGGGTAAGGCTATTTCCACTCCCTTCTAGCACATGAAACTCCCACAGCTATTGATTGGTTTCAGGTGGTGTATCCTGGCCTCTACTGGTACGTGAACACGCACATTTTTCACTACTCCGCAACGACATGGGGTGCAACTCATTTTTGCTGCAGTAAGATGCAAAAAGAGCAAGTCTTAGTGGCTACAGTGCCCTATCAAACATCAAGAAAACGCCATTTAGCCTGAAGAGAGTAAAACTCCATTTTAAAATGCCAGCTTAGTCTATTTACCTTCACTACTTATTTGGCAAATTGTACAGGGTGCAAAATACTTGTACTGCAATCCTACGTACAGGACTATTTAATCAACACTTCTAGCCAGACATCCTAGCAATATCTTGCACGTACCTCTGGCTCTAACCAAGGATAGTGACCGCATTTCAAGAAAAGTCCTATCTAAAAGCTTCTGAGCTCAGCCTCTTGCACTATGACTCAATGCCATTCCTCTAGGAATATGAGCCTCCTATCACTCCTCTAGGAATATGAAACTCCTATCACTGCTAATCCCTTGACTCATCCAGTCCACCTAACGATAGAGGGGTGGAGTGGAACTCCTCCCGATTTTTCTCGACAGTCTGCTTCCCCATTACAGACGTGCAAAGCAGTTACCTGGAAAACGAGCGCCTGCGCTCCTCTTGAATCTTTTTATATTCCATCAGCTCCTTAGCAAAATCATCTGTAAACTCCTCAGGCTTGGACTTTTTCTCTTCCCTGTTAAAACAAGTTTGACCTTTATTACAATTAGAGTTTGACCTTTCTTACAGGCAGACACCAAGAAACAAAACATGGCCCATATGAGAAAATGTATGCTGCATGCAAATGCAGAAGGTGAACATCCAATTTAAGCAAAAACAGTTTAGAATTCCTACAAGTTTTAGGGAAAGTGTTAGAATGACGTTTGTCTTGGTTTAGTTTTAGATGTTTACCATCTGCAACGCAAAAGCACGGTGGAGAAAACACTGTGTCATTTTTGCTTATGTCACATGCACTTCAGTGTAACTGCAGTCCGACACACCGTTGAAATACAAAAATGAAAGCCAATGCAACTTGATTGAGCCAAACACTTACTCCTCTTTAAGTCTCCGTCGTTCTCTGTAAAACTCCTCCCTAGATAAGGGAGGCCAAGAGCCCCCTGGCTTGTATCAGAAACAGAGTGGCCAGCAGGACTAGGGAAGCGATCGTCCCCCTGCACTCGGCACTGCTGAGGCCGCACCTCAAATACTGTGTTCAGGATTGGGCCCCTCACTACAAGAAAGACATTGAGGTGCTGGAGCGCATCCAAAGAAGAGCAACGAAGCTGATGAAGGGTCTGGAGAGCAAGTTCTACGAGGAGCGGCTGAGGGAACGGGATTTGTTTAGTCTGGAGCAAAGGAGGCTCAGGAGAGACCTCATCGCTCTCAACAACTACCTGAAAGGAAGTTGTAGCCAGGTGGGTGTTGGTCTCTTTTCCCACGTAACAAGTGATAGGACGAGAGGAAACGGCCTCAAGTTGCACCAGGGGAGGTTTACATTGAATACTAGGAAAAATTGTCTTCACCGAAAGAGTTATCAAGCACTGGAACAGGCTGCCCAGGGAAGTGGTTGAGTCACCATCCCTGGAGGTAGTGAAAAGAGGCGTAGATGTGGCACTTGGGGACAGGGTTTAGTGGTGGACTTGGCAGTGTTAGGTTTGCGGTCGGACTCGATGCTCTTAAAGGTCTTTTCCAACCTAAATGATCCTGTGATTGTATAAAGGAGGTGCTTGTGTCGTTGGGATGGTATTTGCATGAGCCGTTGGTACTGCTGTTGGTAGCCAAGCTGATGACATGCTTGCAGGAGCTGGGGGATTTCCTGGAGGGGGGACAGTGTACCCAGCAGATGGAGGCTGACCAGGTGGAAACTGAGCAGGAAACTGTGGTGGTGGTACCCGCAGCGGAAGAGGAGTGCATGGGGTGGTGGAGGAAACAAGGGATGGGTCCTGGGTTTTGTTTTGATTTATCTTTAAGAGTTTATAAACGCAATGCACCCTGACAATCGATGTATAACAGACATATACCAAAAGGAAGGACTAACTTGACACGGCAATAATAGCTACAATAGACTCCTCTCTCGCCAGCTGAGAGAAAGCAGCTTGGCCATGCGAGATGACTAAATTGAAGAAATTCAGATTTGCCCTAAAATGACAGCGTTGACTTTTCCAATAGTTTGGTCAATCAGTATCAACTGAGTTGTTAAAAA
This sequence comes from Gavia stellata, assembly GCF_030936135.1. Taxonomy (NCBI): domain Eukaryota; kingdom Metazoa; phylum Chordata; class Aves; order Gaviiformes; family Gaviidae; genus Gavia; species Gavia stellata. The sequence goes on along the minus strand of NW_026776320.1, from coordinate 2,874,511 downwards.
AAGAATGTTGGCGGCTGATTCCTATTGGGAAATCAAGTTCTTCTCCAGCCCTATTCAGCCAGTAACCAAAGGGTGGCTTTCCACCTGATCCTTTAACTGTATTTCATTTTTATATGCAATTACGGTTTCCCCAAAAAGCCTTCATTTTTCAGAGTCCTCTTTTAAGTCATGTACTGGAGGTGTTTTTTCAATAATCTCACTGCAAGCGCCGATCCCCTTTGTTAATGCCAATTCAAATGAAGCCATTTAAAAATTCATTACCCTTTGTGTTCTCCACAGCAGTCTGTGCACACTTATTTCATTATAAATCAGCTGTTGTGTAAGTTATGTGTTACCGCCTCATTTAACAGGTTACAAGTAGTAAGATACTGAATGTCTGCGGAATACTTACAGTTCCCAGCCTGGTCTGCCACCTGCTGAGCGAGTTGTACTGGCTCTCGTTGGACGACCTTTTGGAGTGGGGAGAGGAAAAAGCAAAAAATCCCATTCAGTTTCTCTGAAGACAGCTTCTTCAAAGAAATTCTGCGGTTACAGGTACTTACCAGTTGTGGGTATGGATTGTCCTCGGGGGCCCAGAAGACTTGGTAACGCAGGTTGTTCGGGAACCCGACAGCCCTTGTGAATCAATGCAAAGAGTTGGGAAATAAGCTCTACTAAAATACAAGAATGACTGCGTGTGTTGAGATACAACTTCCCTTCTCTTCCAACAAACTGCTGACTGTCAGAGGGGAAGATTTAGAACGTTCAGCAGCACTCACCAGAGCAGCAGGAGATATAACAGTCATGAGCGGTGGTGGAGGTGGCGGCAGTGGCGGCTGCTGTGGCTGTTGAATCTGCTGACGGAGCCTTTTTGTGTAGCCAGTTCCATTTTTGAAGTTGTTCACAGCCTAGAGGCAGAAAAACATTGACAGAAAGGTAGTATGAAACTTCAGTAGACAGACGGAGAAAAGCCTGCACAGAGTAAAATTCCTTGCGTCCTTGCTTGGTAAATGCTACCAATCCTAAAATAAATCAGCATACAGATACATGAACACATCACATTAAACCCTGATATTAATGATTGGTAACTCAGAGTATCTGTATTTAAAGTACTTCTGTGTAAACCCCAAACTTGAAAGTGAGGCAATCACGTCAAACAAAAGGGTGACCTGAATTTGCCAGATTGTCTCTAGAGTTGTAAGCTTCTGTGACAACAGATAATGTATTTGAGCAGTAAATTGAGCCTCATTCAATTCAGCCTTGCTTAAGGAGATGGAAATTCTTATTTTCTTCCCTTTCCGCTTTTTACAGAGACTTTTCCTACGAACAGTTTACGTAACAGTCATCAGGTTACCTTGCGTAGGAACTGGTTGGCAATTAAAGAATCAGGAGAAACATCTGTCTGATGACACGTTGGGCATGTATGTTCCTCAGAGTCCAGTAACACTGTTCTAATACCTGTGAATCATTAGAATCGTCAAAATAGTTTTCAGCCAAACTAAGGAAATTTTGGGGGGTTCTAATCCATTATAAAAACACGCATATGATTAATGGGTGAATATGGTCTTGAATTGAAGGAACATGAAGCTCTAAATGTTCAAGCGTGCAAAAGATTTCTAGTATGCAGCAAATGACTCTACAGTTTTGATATTTCACTATTGTAACATTTGAAGATGTCTTGATGTTTCGACTAGCCTTTTTCGCACTACCTAGTACAGTGAGAAGTCACCAACCACAACGTTCATGAATAAAACACATCTCAAAAAGCCATTAGTAGGTTTGAGTTGGGAAGGTTTTGAGCAACTCTCCTGTGGAGAAGAATGTGGATTAAATGCCTAAGCATCCATTTGTGGCAGACCACAGCAAGTCACCGGAGCTGGCTATATAATTTTGTGTGAGAGAACAGGCTGTGGACAAACAAAATGCGCTCGATATCTAACACTGTGATCACCTGCACAATTCTGCACTCTTCTCACGCTCGTTCTTCTGCACGTAAAGAGGATTTAACTAGAGACGCAGAAAGGGAAAAAAGCTCTCTGCCTTTTTTTTTTCCTTTCCATGAGAAGAGTCCTTTCCTATCCAGGGTATTGTGGCGAACGAGTGGTTTAGGCCACTTAAAGAATCACCGTCAAGGGTATTGGCAAAAGGGATTTTAATAGAAGTTTATGAAAAGGTGACTGATGAGAATTCATTGGCAAGGTTCACTCTATTACTTACTAAAACATAGAAAGGAAAATGGAATTAGAAACAAATCAGAATGATTTCTACAGAGAGACGAGAGAAACAAAAGGGTAAAGAGGACCCTCCCGTTGAGTCACGAGGTTCAGAATGCACCCCCTTGCTTTCTAAACTCCTGCTCAGAGAGGAGTTTAAGTGCGACTGAATCCAGACTTAGTCTCAGACTTGGTCAATGGTTCATGTCTAAAGGATTCTATGTATTTAGCAGCAATCTAAGGTTCGTTCACAGTTTAAGGCGGATCACAAGATTTTAGCAGCACTTCATCACTGATGAGTCTAACGTTTGCAAAGTGAGTTAATAGAATTTACTACAATCACAACAGTGACTTGATTACAGATTTGAAATGGTAATATTTATACTGTGCTTGTTATCGGGTATTCAAATTGATTCACACACTCACGCACACAGTCACAAATAGAGAGTGAGAGATATACAAAGGTACCTGTTAAAAATTCCCCTCGAGTTCTATGAAATATTCACTTGTCAGCATTTCTCAACGGGCGAGGGTTGAGCCTCCAGGAGGAGAGGGTTTCAGCCCATGTCCCATCGCCAGCTTTCAGCGGCAGTCCTCTGAATTTCGCAAACTGGAGAGTCTGCGAACTCCGAGAGGCGTCCCACTTGGAGGGAGATGCTGCTTGCTGCCCGCTGTGGTCCAGGAGAGCTCAAAGGGCCTCACTTGGGACCGCTGTTTAAAGGTTTGCAAGATGATTGGCTTTAGTCACTAGCAAAATGATGGAATTTGGGTAACCGTGGTGTCATTCCACTTGGGCTACGATCCTGATAAGGAATGTCCAGGGCTGTCGGGGAGTGACTGATTATTCCATTGTTCCCGCTCCCGCTACCAGCCTCGGTCAGGTAACAGCAGTGCTTGGTACGGTCAGAGCGGCCCATGACGGGGTTGGGGGGAGCCATGCACTACCACAGGTATACCTAAGTATTAAATGGAACTGGGAACAAAGTCATTTCATTATCGCCTCTTTCTGCTTTGAGAAGATCAGACGTGATGTTTTGAATTAACAAACATGGGAGTAACACTTACATTCGTCACAAAAACTGTTTCCGCAGCAGGGAATAACAGCGGCATCAGTCATGATATCTTTACAAATGACACATGACAGCTCCTCTGGAAGAGGATCATCTGAGAGGGCGGAGGAGGAGAAAGAGGAGGAGGAGGAGGGCTCCTCTGGTAGAAAGGGAGGCTTTTCCTTCTTTCCTCTAGCATAAGCTTCCCTGGAGGGGGGGTGAGGAAGGAAAAAGAAAACAGTTAGAGGTGGGTAAAGGAAAACTTTTCCGAGCTTTGGATTTAATCCAAGGAAGATAACAAATGGAATTCTCCTCACTCTACATTTGCCTTCTAAAACGTAGGCATTTAGTTTAAACTACTTTCCTCGAGCCACCACACTAGAAGAGGGAGGGGGGGACAATTTTCCTTCTGCAGAACTCTGCCATTCAATGGATCAACTAAGACATTAGCTCAGACTAGACAAGTCCTTTTTGACAGCTAGAAAGCAGGTGAAATGAATCTCACCTCTCTTTGCCAGAGGGTAAATGTAAATTGCAGGCTCAGGAGAAAGTTAGTCTCCGAGTAATTACGTTTTATAAAGGGAAGAAGTCTGTGTTACAGCTTCTACAAAAGGAGATCCATGACAGAAAACCAGAAATGCTACCAAGTGCGTTTTCAAACAGCCCCTCTTGTCAGCACACAGTAATATGCTGGCCAACTTGGTTGCGCTGCCACTCAAACATTTACGCATGGTTTCTCTCGCTCACTTTTTGGTCAGTCCAATTAATGCCATACTTACGCATTAATCGTTGGGATTGCATATTTTCCCCTGCTTGTCAGCATAGCACCCTTTATACTGGGATCTTCCACCTCCATCATGAAACTCCTTGGAATTCCGGTGCTCATTTTAATTCTGGGAACAGACTCAAATTTTTTGTCCTGTTCAGAAAAGAAATGCAGACATATCTCATCTTAAGACCCACACGTAAAATGGCATTTCAATGATTATTTGAAGCATCAAAAGCCTGTAATCCTCTCCTGTTGCCTAGCGTAAGGGTTGCTTGACTAAAAGACTGATTTTCCTAAATGAATATAGCCAAGACGTTCCAAAGGCTTGAGCAGCATTTTGAACTCAATCGACATTCTTTGGCTCATCTTCAGGTTCCTTAAGGGTGAAATATCCCTCAGCTCACCATCCATTCAGAGAAGAGACACAAACCCGCTGCTCCTACACAGCGCAATTCAGAGTGAGAGCTTAATTTGGTGCTCTGAATCAGTCACTGGAGAAACTTACATTCACCACCTAGACAGGAAGGTTGAATTCATAGCTCAAGCACATACATTCCGTGACTAACCTTAAATGGCATGAATACTCACCCAGAGACTTGTGTAATTAACACATGCAAATATTCAATAGATGGGGTCAACAGAAACTGCCTATTCTTATATGAAATACTACAAACTGTGAACTGCCATTAAAGAGAGTCAAAAGCATAAAAATTTCCCCTAATATTGCAATATATAAAAATATGCATGAAAGTTCACAGAGAAAGCTCTATGCACACCTTTAATGTCTATGACCTCGAAAAAAGAAAATTTCACATTTGTGATTCCTGGTTTCCCTTGAATTTTGAAGGGCTTTGCAAAATTGCCACATAACCTCTATATTTCACCCCAAGAGAAACAATTCTTCCTAGGAGCGTTCATGGACTTGTTACCTAACTGCCAAGATAAAAAAATGAAAAACTAAGTCACACCACAAGTCCCCCACAATCTTACCCCAGTTGTTGGGCAGTTCTTCCTATAGTGGCCCGGTTTTCCGCAACGAAAGCAAGTATATGATGGTGGAGGTGGAGCCAAGGGTTTCTTCATGTAACTAAAAGGTTTTGGGGAAAAAAAGAACAAGGTATGCGTGTGTCTCTCGTGTTGAAACAAACATCTCTACAATTTTTCCATCAGCTTCAAAGGACAGATTTGACATTATCAACACTTACTTGATTGGATCATACGCACAGCAAGACTGCATCATCATAGCTTTTATTTTCTCTTCTTCAGAAGCATTGGCTTCAGCCAGATCGGCGGTCTGTCCAAGAGGTAATTATTGGACACACACGTTAGAAACACATTTAAGCCCACCCAGCCAAAGACACCACCACTCACCCAGTCCTGTAAAGAGCAGCACAACGCTAGCTGAGGTTGCATGAAAACAGCTGCTTATATAAAATATAGTTGCCCTGAAGACATTCTGGGGAGTCCTGATGCCATTCCGTGCTGTTTATGTGCCTCTTAACCTACTTGAAAAGAGCACTCTTGGGCACTCAAAAGCTTAGGCTCTGTTTGGACCTTATGTAAAGACCTCTGTAAGCAATCCCATTTTCTGCCAAGTGGACTGAGGCGATGTGTAGAAAAAATGAGACTATCCCCGATGTTTAAACTGATTTTTAAGCTCCAGACTATTTGCAGGGGAAGATGTCCACTGGACATTTAATTGAGAAAGATGTATGCAAGTATCATTATTTACATTTTGCAGCAGTAAAGGACACACAAGAGTCGGGGGAGTTGTTTCTGCTTGCTGAAAGTCAGCTTCAGACACAGACGCCTTAAAAGGAATCCAGCTTTTTATAATCCCTCAGCAGGACAAAAGATGCTTTCCAGTAGAAATTTGACCATCATGTGCAGCAGGCAGTCACAACTGCATGCCCCCCCCGCCTCCTAACTTCTTCATGGAAAGTGAGTTAACTACAGTAAGCAAAACCTGCACTTTTTTCCAGATGACTGTGGCCTTTTAACATACAAATTGTAATCTAAACCTTATGCAGAACTAGAACTTCAACTTAATGAAGCCAGCTGATGGTTCTTCAGTAGTATTTGTTCAAACCTTTTTATTACACACTGGTCCAGGCACAAGCAGGGTCTAAGGGAGTGACTGTAAATGATGTGGACCTTCAAGCACCTAGCATTCAGATCAACCTCTCATGTTTTCGTTTTTCTAGGCATGCAACCAGCTAGTTTCCACGTTTTATTAAATGGGAGTTTCACAGACACAGTTTTTTCTCAATAGTAACATAATCCAGGTCGACATCTATGAAATCATCTCCATTAACATATAGAGAAAACTTTACAGATACTTGACTAATTTCTCTGAACCCAAATGGCTTACAAAACACATCCAAACCCCACAAAACATTCCTAGGAATAGACCAAATCTCCAATATGGCATTTAATACACAGTAAGAATAAAACAGAAAACTTCTTACAACGCATTGCCTCCACGCTAAGCCAGACTGCACTAAAGAGGTTAGAGGAAGTCATAGTTTTGAGCTGCTTTAGGTTATGTTCCTGCATTTTTCTGAAATACTTGAATTTTCTCAAAAGCTGAAATGTGTACTCCACTTCGACAGGTTTTCACATTTCAGAGTAAAACTTCACATGAGTTTACAGAACCAAGGACACGTTTAGGGACAGCACTAATGGAGACCGCTTTCTTTTGGAGGTTACCTTCCAAACTAATTTTTTTGGATTTTTTTTGCCAAATGTACACAATTTAATTTCTGCACTGAGAGTGGGAAGAAGTTACCAGAGGGAAGAGATTTCTCTTTCTTGGAAATGAACCCCTGCCTCACTTTTCAGATGAAAGAACTAGCTCCTCTGCATTAGGCCCTGCCTTCTCTCATCTTTGTAACTCTAAAGACTAGGCATTTCATTGGCTAGTACTGTGCCTTTTCACAAAGCACGATCGCTAGTGCTTTCCCAAAGTTACCCATTGTTGAGCAAAAAATACAAGCAGTTCCGTAGCAAAACATGGCATTACAGCAGTTTCAGAAGCTCACATCTGCTAATATGCCACACATACACCTGGGTATGTTCCTCTAAACAATTAGGTACATTTATGCAATTTACACAGTCTGCGATCAAGCAAATTAGATTGTGTTGTCCACACTCTATATACTACAATTTAAGAAATTGTGCAGCATTCAAAGAATGGATCTACAGTCTGTAAGGACTAGAAATCCAAAAACAGCCATGCAATTGTCCACGTTCCGGAAACGCTTCTATTTTGGCTCTTGCAAACTCCCCTGAAATGTCCATACCTTACAGCCAATTAAATTCTTCTGTGAAAATCCTGTTAGTTTCCAACACAAAATTAGTGAAACATATGAAAAACAGTAAACAGCTTCTGAAGTGCTGCTTCTTTGTGTCTTGAAGATGAGTAATACTGCAACGTTACATTGAGCCTGGAAAGGTACTCCCCTTCTATCTTCCCAAACTGGCAACTACTCTTTACGGGATAGTAGCAGAACATACAGACATTTTACAGTTAAAATAAATACTTTAAATTATTGAAAATTAAATTCAAACTTTGCTCACATTACAAAGGTTATCCAGCCCTAGATCACAGTATAAGGTCTAAAAGTACGAAGCAAATGTTGTTTGAAGAGAATATGTATGTACCTTAATAAGCTGGGCCAGCGAAAGAGGTGCAGAAGGGTCATCAATCTGTTCACAAAAAAATAAACACATATTCAAGTTCTACAGTCAAAACAGAGCAATAGTTAACCTCTACTGTAGCCTGAAAGTCTGCACTATATCCTCTGAGTGTCCCTGAAAGAGGCATTTCCAACCTAGTGTGATTTGCACTTGTTCAAAACAAAGTCCAAACCCATGACAGCTTAAGAGTGCCTATGTGGTTAGTGAGAAGAAACTGAAACAACCAAACCCGCCTGAGATCAATTTATTGCTCCGCGGTATCTCAGAGAGGGACCCTTGTCAAATGCTCACAAGTCCTTAAAAGTCGAAGGGGTAAGGAAACTGTCAATTTTCTGCTTAAAAGGATTAAAAAACATATTTAAGTTTATTTGAGAAGGAAAATGTGCCTTTGGAGAGGAGCACTCCGATCTGGGAAAAGAGACCATTGCAAGTCTTACCAGAAGATCCACCTTTCCTTCTTTTCAGAACATTTTGCACCCAGTTCTGTTAAAAAGGAAGCCTGATCAAGTACTTTGAAGCTTCATGCACCGTATGCCACTCTTTTTTACGTGTGGGAAAGACAGGCCTATGTTTTCTCCTGGCAGGCACAGCCACTATCATTCTGTGGTTTTTCAGAACCCAATGAGTAATTAGGAAACCTCTCGATTGGAGTCTTGCATTAAACAGTCCAGTATTGACCAGTAACTGAAACATAACAGTTAATAAACTAATAGTGAGTTCTTGTATTTTTTCAGGAAGCAGTTATGCTCTGGCCTGCAGGCAACAGTCTCGTTTCTTCGAGGAGGTGATAGCACTCCTTTCTACTGAACAGTTACCAAAAGCAGCAAATAGATAATTAATGTGCTATTTAGAACGTTTGCGCAACAACCATCTTCCAGTGATCCAACTTTCGTGGGTCTTTTGTTTTTTCCTTTAAATTTCCATGGAATTATATCCTGCCAGTCCCTCCAGTCAGTCACGTTGAAACAACATCTCCATGAAACTTGTATACAACCCCAAGATAATACTGCAGAAGAATTGGGAAAAAAAACCCCAACCAACAAACAAACGTAAAACCCCAGACTCGACAGTCAATGTATTAACTCCCATTTCAAACAGAAGACTAAACAGCAATGAACACAAAGCAAGTGGGAAAGGGGAGGCAAAATGGGAGGAAAAGGCTAATCTCACTGCTGGAGTGCCACATTTAAATTACAGTGGTTTTCTAAAACCTGATAGCTTGGCTAAACTAAAAATTCAGCCAGGAAGGATCCCAGCTGTGCTTGACAGTGCTAAATCAATGGGCACAACTCTCTGCATTTCTGCAGCCTCTAAGGACAAACACCAACTAGAGCTCCTTGCAGTTACTGAACTCGTAATCCTAAACCAAAAGGGATCCCCTTTCTTGCTTTGGCTGTAGTTAACAGTAGGACAGCAGCACAAATGTGGAAGTCTAGGTTGCCAGCTAACATAAGAGCAAGACAATTAAGAGTCAACGTATAAGCTATTGTGCATCCTTTTTAAAAAAATGTTAACTCATTTTCACTTTGCTGCTTTACTGTTCAACAACAATTGCCAAGCTTTCCAGTGATTTATTCCCACCACACTAAGATCCAGGTTCTGCTTTGAAATACATACAGAAATACGTGTATTAACAAACCCAACCAAACAATAGAAACCCCCCACCCTTTAGACCAAGACCTGAGCTAGCTTTAAGAATAGAGCTCAGTGTGTCTCCAGCGCTAGAAGCACCTGAGGCTGCTGTGCTTTGACAGGGAGAGAGAGAGAGGGCTTGTAAGGAGAGATGCAAGGCTTCCACCCACCCTGTGGCTACCCACAACCCAAACCAGGAACAGTCAGAGTAAAGAAGAAGGGAATGATTTTGCCTCGAATTTCATTTGCTTTAATTAGTTCTAACTAGTCTTCCCTCCCACCTCAGGGTTTTTACTTTTCTTTTTTTGTTTTTTGAGACATCTATGTTAGCTTATGGTAAGATGCTACTTAGAAATGTAATGCAGACATGCCAGGGAACACACGAGGCTAAAAGAATGTTTTTTTTCTGAACACGTGAGTTGTGTTTATACACATGCAAGGATACAAAGAGAAAAATAACTGTTTTCAGGAAAGAAAAACCCGTCAGAATTAGATCAACTACTATAAACGTGGTTTATATAAATGCATTACATTGACTACTAGGGTCACTGGGCCAGTTAAACTAACTCAAACTCACAAGGAGAGGCATTAAAAACACCACATGGAAATTTTTACAGTATATGGAATATTTTGAAATGCAGAGTTACACATCGTATTCGAGCCAAGTGGCAAATCAAGATCTAGACCACTACCAGTCAAGTATTTCCTTCTATTACTTATTTATATTTAGCAGCAGAATGACAGTGTTTTCAAACCTGAAGAAAAATGCTGCCCCTTTTCCAAATGTACATTCAGAATGGTGCTATACTAAAGAAGGGCTTAACCTTTGGGAAATTAAAGCAGCATCCAACCCTGAAGTCACCCAGATCCAAAAATGGACTGCAGGCAGAAGTTAAGAGAAATGACAGGGATTACACCCACTAATGCACCAGGCTCTAACCTTGTGCCAAAATTTGTACACTGGGTTTTAGATGCTTTCGTTTGCAGGCAAACTATTAAGCTAAACTGATTAGTCAGATGAAGTGATCAAATGCAGAACTTGACAATATCACTTTGTGTAGCAATGCTATTTAAATTCACCGCCATCTATTAAAGGCATTTACGTACTCAGAGGGGCCCAAACAATATCATTTCAATTATACAGTTTTTGGAACAAATACCCAAGTATTTACAGACCTGAAAAGGAATCATTTAGCTGCACAGAACTGTCCTCACAATGTACGGGATATGTTGGTTTTGGTATTTGTTTGAAGCCCCAAGTCAAAATTAAGAAAGAGTACCAAGTTTAACAAGAATGGTTTCTCAGCTGTTTTTGATAACACTTTCAAGAACCATTAGGCAAAAAAGGTATTTAAAAACAACAGCTAAGTGATAGACTGTGAAAATGGCAAAAAATACACTCCAAACAATTTGTATTGCGAGAAAGACAAAGCACCCAACACCCGATACAAACATCCAGAGTACTAGCAGTAGACAGACAGCTGCAGAACATGGCGCCATGTTCTAACACGTTCTAAAAACCATCATACATTATCTGTACAACACACAGTCACACAGGAAATATTCTGGCATAGTCAGTATGAAATACAATGCATTACTAGGCACAAATACCAAGATTCCCATGAGAACTGTGCAAATGATGGCATGACTCAGTTTTTGCTATGTTGAATCAAGGACATGCTATTTACAACATATTTACTGGAAAATATATTAAGCTAATGTTTGGAAAATTAATACAAGGCTACATTGTTTAGAGTGAAGTGCAGTGTGTAGGAAAAAGCCTGAGATTGTGTTTTTACATACTGCTTTTGGTGTTCCGCTCGCTGGCGCAGTTCGACTTCTAGAAGAAGAAATAAAGGTGATCAGAACTTCAAATAAAGCACTTGTACCCAACATCGAGCAGTGAAAGCACGTTGTAAAACCACAACATCAGAAACATTATCTTCTCATAGTCTAGTGAATATGGAAATTTATTCATATACATAAACTCTTCTCTCTTTTGATAACACTCAGTGCCACTAATAAAACCACCCAAAATCCCATTTCTACTTTGTCACAAATTCCTCTAAGACTTACAGATCTAGAACACAACAGTGCAAGAGGAAGTCCTCGGATATTTTGTCTCTGCTGCATTAAGTATCTAACATATGAAGTCTGTAGTACAGCTTTGTGTTCTTAAATAATCGAGCATCAACATCTGAAGGTAACTTTAGCCAAGCTGTATGCCCCTAGTCTTACAAATAGGCACCAGAGAGAGCACTTCAGTTTCTAAGAAAGAACAGGGATAGTCGAGACCCTTTGAAGTGCAAGTTTACTTAAGGGTAAAAAATCAGTCCTCTGACAAAGAAATAACAACAATGTCAGCAGCATAGTCTTTAGAACAGTGTTTCTTTGTGGAAGCCCAAGCACTGTGTTCAGACATTGACCATACTTAGCCATGAAAGTGCCAAAATACTACATGTGTTACATATGCTATGTTAACTAAGAATAGTAGTAGAAATGTCACCTGAAAGCAGCTCCTAGGATTTTGTGCGATTTAGGAGCCCTGTGGGAAAAAAAAACAAACAGGTCTTAATTGCCAGAATTTGCTTTAAGATAATCTTGAACATGCTACAATATCTTAGGAAATATTTATTGCGTTTGAAAACCTGCTGAGATTCCACATACTCATTGATCTGTATCTGCAGGCTGCTCATCATGAATCAGACATTCAACCACTGATGTAGTTAACAAACAATTCAGACATCATCCAAAGTGTCCCATGAGCAGAGGCAATTCCGAGGCTGCTGTGGAACTGAGGCACAAATAGAAAGGCTCATGCTTCCTGCCACTACTACAACAGCACCAGGCTCGCAGCTACAGCCACATACCTCCTGAAGACGAGGAAGCATGAGGAAATACTTTAGATGGCCACACATGGGTTTCTTCATCCACTGAACCTGAAGAACATACTACAAGGGGAGTAATGCACTTTGAAGGCCTCTCCACCATTTCAGCACACATTCATCATTCCCAAACACTAACCACTCTACCAGCTGTTTCTGCAGTGCTTCCAGCTGAAGGAATAGAAAGTTGATCTGCCTGGTTAATTTTCAATGTTAGAACAGCAGTACCATTCTTTCCTTATCCCCACATCCAGCTATTTATTTGACCTTTGATGCTAGCAGCACCTATCCTCTCATTTTAGGGCAGCATTACAATAGCAAGAGAGGGCGCCATCCAACCAGAAACAAAGGATGCACTGACGAGGCAGCACTAAGCATACGTATTTCAATTAATCCCCCAAACAAGGCCATGTTTATAAGCACCACGCTGTGGCGTCCAGAATTACTAGCGAGTGCCTGAAAGCAGTGCAACAACCATGGCACTAATATGCCCAGAGTTTACGTGCAGAGCCACATAACTTCAGGGGTTTTTGCTTGCAAATGCTTCATGGACACCAGGATGCTGCTGTACTGTTTCTTCCAGACACACTAAATCATCAGTCTACTTTATTTCTTGAGAACCCACGTTACAAAGACGTGGCAAAACCACAAGCTAGTAACAGCTACTCATCGTGGTGGAGACGCATATCTTTAAGGCGGCTGCAAAACATGACCATTCAAACAATGCTAATGTAGCTGATACAGAACTGGACTGTATGAATACAGAAATGACAGCCATAATCCTGCAGTCACGATTGCATTTGCATAGCTGTAATTGTAATCAATATACCCCATTCTCTGTCCTCCGTAAATCTTAGGAACACAGAATTAAACCCTGGAGCAGAGATATCTGCTTAGGGGAAAAGCAGGCTTAGACAGACAACTAGTAACATTTGGGAAGGTCCTAAACTGCTTACGCAGTTTCAGGTTTGGAAAGGATTCACTGTTCCTTCATCGTACTCGCACAAAAGGCAGTACACTTTAGGATATTGTTCTTTTTCTCTGCCTGAAACGGGCATTGTCTTTAGGAAACTAAGAGGAATCACTTATGAATGCCACTTGTTGTTTGCGTGGTTCACCAGCAGGCAACCTTGGTCTTTCCTCTCTAGTTAGCATGCAAAACCCCCAGATTTGGGGCAAAAGAAAACCTGCCATATCCTACCCCCTGCTCCTCCAAATGCCAGAAATAGTCAAACACTCAGAATCAGACTCTTCTGAGGTGGCAACAAATTCGAAGTTTACACTACAATGCGTATCTCCCTCTACTATAAAAGCAATAAAAGCAAACACACAGAATGAGGAATCTCTCCACCGAGAGGAAACGGGGTCTACAACTTGGCCCTCAGAACAACCAACCCCAAGAAGAAACACAAAAGAATCATTGCACAGATTACCAATGTGGGAGTTCGAACCCCATGTCCCAGCAGGCCCAAAAATGTAAGTCTACTTTGGGACAGATGCATTAAAATGTACCCCACGACAACAAAACTTGACAGCAGCTTTAACAAGAAAGAGCCCATCTGAATGTGCTTTATGGATACTTACAGAACACAGGTTTTGCTGGTAGCTTTAACTCCTCCCGCAGGGATTCTTCTAACGATTACTGAGGAGTTCTTAGGAATCAGGGCCCGATCATCGGTGTATTCTGAAAACAACATAAAACCAGAAAAAAACAGGAGTCAGTTCCTAAGAATGTGTATTAATCTGCAATTATATAGCACTTCAGAGAATCCCTTTAGGGATACAGAAGCAAAACTTTATACGTAACATCACGCTGTTACCGTCTCAACACACTAACGGTACATTTCAAGAAATCTTCAGGTTTGATAATCAAACACAAGCAGCAAAATCTTTTCCAGTTTTTTACAATAGTTTGAACGCCAACAGCAAAATAGTCTCAAAGGTCACGAAAGGAGAGCCTGCTAATGCACGAGGTTCTTTCCTGACCTAGCTTAAGTTGCTTTTGCTTCCATTAGGCTACAAAACCAATAGATCTTTGGAGAAAACCAAAGCACAGCAAAGTCTCACCTGCATAAACCAGACTCTAAAGTCTGACTAGCTTGCCCCGCAACAAAACAGGCACTTAGCTAAAGCATGAAAACTCTGCGCCAGCGCTTTTGTGGCTGTTGACTAAAACCGATAAACCTACACTGCTAGTGCTCCAGACTGACAGAACAGAGAAGAGAGCCTGCCATTGCTGCCTATTTCTTGGAGCTTAATCCATCAACAACCACGCTTCTCAGCTGCTCAGTGCTTTCCATTGAAATGGAAACGAAACTGACAGGGCTAGAGGATTCTTTCTGGTCCAGATCACAAACCACTGGATGAAGACCAGTTCAGAGCCCCATTTTTGGGTTTCTAGCATTTTTTTTGTATTTTCCCTGATAAGCAGAATAGCACATTCTCCAAGTGCTCGGAGTCAGAATGTTATAGGGCAGGAAAGAGTACTCAAGAGACCTGAGTTCTGGAGTCTGCAGCCCTTCCACTATATTGTGAGAACATCTAGTATAAAAAACAGGTCAAGAAATTCAGATCAAATTCAAAGGAGGCAAGTTTAAATGCCTCATTCCTGAGTACAGGCTTTTTGAAGGGAATTCTGCCTTTCTAGAATGTGTCTCTAGAGTAAGCGTGGAAGAGGACACACACACCCCCACCTTTTAAAATGGGTCCTAACCATCCATTTTGCTTTCCCAGCATCTTAAAAAGAGTCCATCAGAAATTTTTTTCCACTGATACTTAAAATCCTGTTTACTTTTAGCTTGTATTAGCATTGCTTCTATGACTAGATTTCCATTATGAAAAGTAACAGTTACTGAACTGTAAAAGCTTAGAGGAGTACTCAGAAAAATCTGAACAAGTAGGCCATCTTCACTCAAGGTCCACTTAGTTCTTTCCAAGATCACGTCAGCGTTTAGTCAGTCACAGACGATGTTATAAAAACCCAATACTTCATGACCACATGTAAGAATTCCAAACATCCCATTTAGGCAGAATATCCGGGCCTAGTTTGTTCCTTTATCTTCCGAAGGTGAGTTTAAGCATCTACATCTGATTAATAACAACTGAAATTCATGGTTACCCATCTAAACCAAAAATTTGACATAGACATAGATGACACTGAAATGTATTCTCCAGCTTTAGCTCTGAAAACCCCTGGGGGATTTTTGCGTTTTCACAAGGAAAACACCCTTACCCCTTCCTTCAGTAAGCACCTGTGTCTCTAATATAGCAAGCGTAAGATTTTATGCTCATTTTACAAAGGTCAAAGTGCAACACAACCTGCCTAGAGGAGGATCTTGTCGCTGTTAAACAAGAGTGATGGTCTTTAAAGCAGGAAAGATACTCCTGCTTGAACTTCGCCTTCAGGCAACGCCACATTTAGCAGAACCTAGTGAAGCAGATACTTTGTCTTCACTGTCTTCGGATTACATATGAAAACAAAGCAACACACTTTGTAAAATGGCTATTATGGATATTAGAGTAACGCTTTGTGGGGGAACATATTTACGAGCATAAATTTTTCTTCTGAAATGTTGCGTTCTGTTCCTCACCTGCTATAACAGAACCCATGTGCTTGGCCTATTTCAAAACATTTTTTCTTCTAGTGATAATAATTGGGCTCCTTCAAAGTTTATTACCATCCAGCATTCTGGTTTTAAGGCTCTGTTTGACACAGACCCAACTACTACAGGACTGACTGACGTCAGCCAGTCGGCCATTCAGCCTGCTAGCATTTGTGAAGCTGGAGGTACGTTAGCAACTGATGACAAAATTCAGAGACCCTTCTGCAGCAAAGCCCTTAAAGCAAATTAAACACTGTTCAAAAGGTCTTGACCATTTTCTTCAATACTACTAGAAAAATTCAAGCCTTGTGAAATGTCTCTCTGCCTACGCATGTCATGCAATGCAATGGCATCCCTAAGACCCCTAACATTGTGCCCTTAAGTCTCTTCACAGACATTCTCCTGAAATAGTTTCAATACCTGTAGATACACAGCGAGCTTTAAGTCCAATCACTTGAAAGGCCAGGGCTGAAGTTACAGTTACCGCAGCGTACATATTTTTCTGTTTAAGTTTTAAGACATCAAAGAGGAAGAGGAAAAAAAACACTAGTCCACGTTTCAAAGAAAGGCTGTTGTAAGAGTGTCAGAGAACCACAGGAAAAAAAAAAAGAACTTTAAGGACTGAAAACACTTTATAAGTCTTTTTATTTCTGAAAAGTCACAACCCAGAGTCTTTAATCACATTTAAACTTACCAAGATGGCAGATTACCAAACTGAAATGTCATACCAAAACCATTATCACCTCTGAGAAAGAAGCACCATTTATTAGATTTAAAAGAATTTATGACTGCTCTAAGAACATTTCTTACGTATATTCACCGTAAATGTTCTGCCATAAAACCTCAGTATTGCCCTGATGTGGTTAGCATGTAGTACCAGGAAAAAAAATCACAGTTAGAAATGGATGACACAATGATGTTCAATAGCATCACTTTCAGCTTACTCTGTTTTTATAAGATATCCTCCCACATTTCCTTATCATTTTACCTAGAGGAATTCCAGGAAACCAAAACTTTGGTAAGCACTACATGTCGCACGTCAACCACGTCTCCTTCTACGCCTAGCTCCGTGTCTAAAACACAGATCTGAAGGTAGCTGTCGGAAGAGCAACTACAAAAGAACAGCTCTGTGAGGCCCCCAACACAAGTCACAGCTACCGATCGTGGCCGAATCGCATTACCGCTTCCCATCCCGCTTCAGCCCCGGCGCCGCTTGCCCTCCTGGTCCCCCCGCACGCCGGCGGGATGGGCCCCAGGCTGACTCCCACCCCGGCTGCCCCCACGCACCTTCTTTGCTCTGGGCGTTGGTGATCTGCAGGTCGCAGTTGGCCGCCTTCAGCTTCTCGCGGCCCATGATCTGGCGCTTGAGGTCGCACAGGGAGATGTGGAGGCCATTGAAGGTGACCGTGGCATAGTTCAGCTGGGAGGAGAACTTATAGTGGATGCACGACATGGTCGGGGCCAGGCGGTGCCTGCTCTGCGATGGTGTCTACCACGGCAGACCGTGTCACGACCTCTGTGCTGGCGGCTTGAGGAAGGGCCCACTGAGGGGGTCGGGGAAAGCAGCACCCCCTGAGGTCGAGCTCCTCCTCGCAGCCCAGGCGGGCGTCAGGCAACGGGGAGAGGCCTCTGCAGCCCCGGCTTAGACCCACTCCCTCTCTCGCACACAGCACTTCCAGGCCCAACCGCTCACTGTGGCGACTCAGGCGCCCCTGCCTCAACATTCCGCAGAGGGGTTTCCCTTGCCTCAACATTCCGCAGAGGGGTTTCCCTTGCCTCAACATTCCGCAGAGGGGTTTCCCTTGCCTCAACATTCCGCAGAGGGGTTTCCCCTGCCTCAACATTCCGCAGAGGGGTTTCCCCTGCCTCAACATTCCGCAGAGGGGTTTCCCTTGCCTCAACATTCCGCAGAGGGGTTTCCCTTGCCTCAACATTCCGCAGAGGGGTTTCTGGGCCGACAACCGTTGCGCACGCACAACAGCCCCCCGCACCCAGTGCATTTTGACAACAGGCCCGTGTCACGTGAGCGCGGCGGCCCCGCCATCTTCTTCCGAAGTCTGAGCGCCCCATAGGGGAGGGCCGTTACCAGTCCATGTCACCGCCCGTCAGCCCCGGGCCTGTCACTGCCCCCGGCTGCTCGTGTCCCTGCTGCCCCCCGGCCCATCACCGCCCGGTGTCCTGTCACCCCCCAGGCCTCTCACCGCCCGCTGTCCCTCCTGTCACCCCAGGCTGGCACCACCCGCTGTCCCCTCCTCTCAGCAGCCAGGCAGGGCAAGGCAGCCTGGGGAGATGCAGCGGCCTTTTCCTGGGGCCCTCGGCTAACGAGGACGGGCTTCCACGACAGCTTAGTTTAGATCTTTCAATGCCTTTTGGGTTTCCTAAGTCAGGAAAGCCTTTTGATTTCAGTGCTGTCCTCTATATCCAAGGGAGAGTTGGTTTTGCTCTTTGTGTCTGTTTGTTTTTCCTGTTCGTAGTGGTTTGGAAGCCCAGGTTTTAATAGGGTAGCATTGCTTAAAAGCCAGTGGTGGAATATGGATTATACATATTCGTTCCATAATCCGGCCATAGCCACAGTCCAGCTACAGCAGCAGAGGCAAATAAGCCCGACTGTTGCATATGCCCTAAAAGCCCATCCTCTTCCAGAAATCAACTCCCCTGGGTATCTGTCCCATTGAATTCTCAGTGGTACAAGGACAGGCATCTACGTTAGGAATTTTCACTGAAGAAAGGAAGGATACCACCCTGCTGCCAAGAAGGGTTTGTCGCTAGTCTGAAAGGAGACCCCTGGGTCTATCTACTGCTATCTACAAGAAAAAGTGTTACAGCCCTCTGATAGCATGCGGCACTAAGTTCCACCTGTCTGTAACAGGTTTTATCCCACAGTTAGGGGTTGCAGAACTAGAAAGAGCTATTGCAAATGTGTCAAGGGAATTAGAAAAAGCCATTACTGAAAGCGCAGCTAGTATTACAGCCCTACGGGAAGAAATCAAATTATTATCACAAATGGTAATATAGAATCCATTAGCCCTAGACCACTTTTTAGAAGTACAGGACAGAGTATGTGTATCATTGAATAACAGCTGCTGGGGTCTTATGTAAATCACGCCCGGAAAAGTGAAACTGATAGAAGCAAGTGTCTCTAGTGATCTCCTTGCCCATCCACCTGTGGTCACATCTACCTGGCTGGCTGTGCCTCCTCATCCCATGCCCACCTCTAGCAAATGAAGGTGGGGTGTTGCATGGGAACATTTTACAGTCAATGTTCAAAGCATTCCTGAGTTAGGACTGAGAAAGAAATGAACCTGTGTGGCATCAGGTGCTTGTTAACGTCATCACACTTAGCAAAAGCCTTCCTAGTAGATGGTCTCTCCTGGAAGTCCCTCTGCAACCACGCTGAAATTGAGATGCAAGAATAAACTCATTACCGTTGCTGCACACTTACCATCTCCCAGGGGAAAGTCACTGAGCGTGGAAGGCCATAGCAGGAATCAAGTGTCCTGGAGGTTTAGTAGGGCCTGCTGAGGGCTTCTCATAAATGAGTGGTTTAGGCCGCTTAAAGAATCACCATCAAGGGTATTGGGAAAAGCGATTTTAATAGAAGTTTATAAAAATGCGACTCAACAGAATTCAATGGCAAGGTTCACTCTACTACTTACTAAAACATACAAAGGGAAATCAAATGAGAATCAACTCAGAATGATTTATACAGAGGGAGAGAGCGGAGAAACAAAGGGGTAAAGAATAAGGAAGACCCTCCCATTGAGTCACAAGGTTCAGAATGGACTCCCTTGCTTTCTAAACTTCTCAAAGAGGAGATTAGCTGCCGCTGAACCCAGACTCATTCCAAGGCTTGGTCAACGCTTTATCTCTAAAGGAAAAGAGAAGGTACAAGGGATGAAGAGTTCCTCCCGTTGAGTCACGAGGGTCGGAATTGACCCCCTTGCTTTCTAAGCTCCTTCTCAGAGAGCAGTCTAGGTGCGGTTAGGTGTAATCCTAGTCCCAGACTTGGTCAATGCGTTTCATCTAAGGATTATGTGTATTTAGCAGCAATTTGAGGTTCATTCACCATTTGAGGTAAATTATAAGATTTAGGCAGCACTTAATCAAGGATTAATTTTAGGATTTACAAAGCGAGCTAATCACAACAATAGCCTGAAGCGAGCTAATCACAACAATAGCCTGATTACAGATTGATCCACACACGCACGCACACAGACATAAAGCTATAGATACATATACAAAGGTATACCTGTTAAAAATTCCCCTCGAGTTCCGTGAAATATTCACTTCAAATGTCTCAGTATTTCTCAGGGGGCCAGGGTTGAGCCTCCAGGAGGGGAGGGTTTCAGCCCAGGTTTCGTCGCCAGCTTTCGGTGGCAGTCCTCCAAATTTCACAAACTGGAGAGTTTGCGAACTCTGAGAGGCGTCCCACTTGGAGGGAGATCCTGGTCGCAGCCCGCTGCGGTCCAGGAGAGCTCAAAGGGCCTCCCTTGGGACCGCTGTTTGTAGGTTTGCAAGATGATTGGCTTTAGTCATTAGTAAAATGATGGCATTTCGGTAACCGTGGTGTCGTTCCACTTGGGTTACAATCCTGATAAGGAGTGCTCCAGGGCTGTTAGGGAATGACAGATCATCCCATGCTAACACTAATGCCAAAGCTGAACCCCTCACCAGATGCCTGAAGCCTAAACCCTCACCCAACTCCCTAATCCTGTCCCTCACCCTCCGTCATCTTCAACCCCTCTCCTAAGCCTAACTGATGTTTCCCAGGATCTAGAAGCAGGGCAGGGATTGTGAGGTTCTGAATGGAAAGGCCAGGGAGATGAGATGAGAGGTTAGGCAAGAGGAAGGTGAAGGCATAGGTGACATTGCCGGAGAGTAGGTTGTGATGTCATTTCTGCCGGAGGAAGCTGGCTGGTGAGGAGCAGCATTGTGAGGATGCTTGTGAGCGACATCAAAGAGAGAGATGGGACAATGGGGTAGGCCAAAGGAGAGGCATGTGAGAGGGACAGCACTTGCTTGTTGTCTGTGAGGTCCCTACCCCTCAAATGCTAGCCTTAACGGCAGCCCTCACCTCTAGCCTTAATGGCAGCCCTCACATCTAGCCCTAACCCAACCCCTCAACCCACAAAGCTAGTCAGTGCTCAAATCAATTACAAGAAGCTCTAAGCAGAATCACAAACCCTCACGCTGAGCCTCACCCTGATCCCTAACCCTAAAAGGGGAGCTCTCAGCCCTAGCCCTGCCCTGAGCACAAAGCCCAAAGCAGAAACTCTCCCCAGATGCCCGAACCCAAGCTGCTGACATAAACCCCTAACCCCTAAGCCCTAGCACCCTCCCTCGAAGCCCCTAACCTTCCACCTGTCCTCCATGGCACTGCAGATGCCATTCCGCGTGCAAATACCAAGAGAGAGAGCACTGCAGGCGAACACACTATCGCAGACGGAGATACCCCTGGAGGTGCAGATGTCGATGCAGATACCTTTGCAGATGGATGATCCATTCCTAGTAACATTGCAGATGCAGGTGCCACTGCAGCACAGGAGTCTTTCCTGGGCCCTGTGCACTTTCTAAGGTGCACTTTTATAAGGCGACCTGGAGGACGCACCCATCATCAGGTCTGTTGATGTCATCAAATGGGGAGAAGCATTCCTGTGCCTTAAGGATGCCATTCAGAGAAGCCCTGCCAGGTGGGAGGGATGCCTTGCCACAAACCTCCTGAAATTCCACAAGAACTAGCACTGGGTCCTGCACCTGGGCCAGACCGGCCCCCTCCAGTGATATGGGCTGGGGATCATCTGACCCGGATGCAGTTCTGTGGAACATACCCTGATGCTCCTGGGCGACAGAAGACAAAACACCTTCCAGCAGTGTGCCCTGGTAGCAAAGAATTGTCCTGGGCTGTATGAACAGGGGCCTCACCCAAAGATGGAGGGAAGTGATTATCTCCCCTTACTCGTCACTCATTAGACCACATGCACAATACGGGGTCAATTTTTGGGCTCCCGGTACAAGAAAGATGTTAATAAGTGGGAGCAAGATCAGCAGAGGGCCATGAAGATGCTCGGGGCCTGGAGCACTTCCCTGCAAGGAGATGCTGCAGGACAGGGCATTTTCATTCTCTAGAATTGGAGGGCTTTGGGACCCTGCCAGCAGCCTGGCCAGTCCCTAGGCAGAGGTTTTCAGGAAAATGGATCCAAATTCATCCCTGTGGTGCTTGGCAGGAGGAAAACAGACAATAGTCTAGACGATGTTGAAATATGAAAGCTTCAGGCTAGAGGTAAGGAAAACCTTCTTCCCCTTTGGAGCAGCCCAGCATTGAAGCAGGTTGCCCAGAGGGGCTGTACCATCTTCATCCTGCCATATTGCCAATTCCTTTCTGGATAGCTAGCTTTTATAAGGCAACCTGGAGGACGCAACCATCATCCTGTCTGTTGGATTCTTTCGCCTTAACGGTCAGTGTTTTGGGGACTTGCCTGTGGCATTTAGCCCATGGCAAGAGGTCACGCAGAGCAGCTGTGTTTCTGGCCGCACCCTGGAGAGAAGCCACCTGTGTGCACTGAAAAGGGGGGGTGCCGAGACAGGCTGTGTCCCTGGGGGCAAGCCTGTGCCTGCGGGATGCTCGGCCATGGGGTGAGAGCATGTAGGGAAGGGCTGGACTGCTTTCACGGGGCAGTGTTTAGGTTCGGTCAGGTGAAACGGTGCTGTCAGAGCTCTCTGCCTTGCTTATGCTGTTGATCTCGGTGCTCTCCTCTTGTCCTTGTCTTGCAATGTTTTGGCTGAGGCATAGACATGAAATGGAGGGAGCTGATCGTCCTCACTCACGCACATGCCCTCTCCCTGCAGCTGAAGGTGACCAGACAAGGTCTTTGCGGGGGGTGTTGTTTTATTAGTCTCATATCAGAGGTATTAGAGGAATTGTGTAGAGGGAATGTCGGAGTCCAAAAGTGGGAGCAGGTGCCTGGGGCTTGATCAGCGTCACCTGGAAGGGGAAAAGTGAGGAAAAAAAAGGGTGACTGTGGTGCCTTGTTCTTAAGAAGACTTGTCTTCAGAGAAGGCCGTCTGGCATAACAAGTTGATGTAGGTGCATTTGCCCAGAGCTGAGCTGGCACTGGAACTGGCTCCAAGTCCAGAGTCCTTCTAGCTCCAGCCAGACTTTGCTAGATGCCCCTGCCCTCCCAGCTGATCCCCAGTGCATAAGAAAGGTCTGCTCTTGGGTCTGCTCGTCCCTTCTGCGGCGGTGTGTCCTCCTGAAGAGCTTGTGATGTGTGAGCGCCTATCAGCATTGAATGGCTCAGCTAGGGGAGATGCAAAGATGGGGGTTTTGGCCTCCCTCTGCTCGGCTTTGGGCCAAGGCCAGGGAGCAGGCCTGCTGTCCTGTGTTTTGTCACTCCACTAAGGTGGTCTTGAGTTCTCAGAAGCCCCGTCGGAAGGGGGAGATGCTTAAGGGTTGGTTGTTGCAAAGCGGAGGAGGAGAGGTGGGCAGGCTGCCTTACCTTTCCCGGGTGGTAGTCTGCTGGCCCCGGCTTCACTGTTTTGTCGCCTCTGAGTCTACTGTTGGTTCCCATCGTGTACACGGGAGCCCTTTTTTTGTAGACGTCCAGTTCCACCTTGGGGAATGCAGCAGGACCTGGCGTCTGTAAGAGAGGCAGGGAGGTTGTTGGGTACAGAAGGCGGGTGTTGATTCTTGCTGGGTGCCCACACGGGCTGTGCTACTTGAGCTGGCTGGCCAGAGAAGTGGTGTGAGAGGCACGGAGCGATTGTAACAAGGGAACCTCCATTTAACCTGCCAAGAGGCAGATTTCCCAGAGGAGGAGGGAGATTCCCATTAGTGCCGATGAGCTTTGCCCCACCAAAACCGTTAGTGTTAGGAAACGAGGGACCGCAGGTGTCGGCAGAGCCTCCCCTTTCCCGCTGTTAAGAGCAGGAGAGCCAGGGGACCCGAGGCTTCTTGGGTTTTGCTGCTGGTGCAGGGAAGTGCGCGTTAAGGGAGGCTGCAGCAGGCGCTGGAGCCCTTCTAACCTGAGCTTCAGCTGCTGACGCGAGAGAGCAGAGAAGCATAGCTCACCTTGGAGAGGTCTTCAGCAAAGCCATTGTGCTTACTCTTCCCTTTCATGGAGTAGCACGGGCTGGCGTGGGTGTAGGCTGTGTTGGGTCCCACCAGCCGAGGCAGGGTGTAGGTGCCAGGACCTGGAAGGGGAATGGGAAGAACGCCTGTGTGACTCCTGCGGGGAGAGCAGCAGCGCTGGGGTGGGAGAGGAGCAGCCTGTCAAGGCTGCTGCCAGGAGCAGGAAGGATGTTTTGCCCCTCCTCCCAATGTATTCGTCTTCGGTCACACGTGGCATGTGTCGGCAGCTCCAAGCCTGAGTTGCCGCTTCTTCTATGGGATGAGAGAAGTTGGTGGTGTGGAATAATTGCTGGAGGTAACTTAGGAATTAGATTTATATTCGCATTTTACGGAAAGGCACTATTCACTAATCTAGCCGTGAGAGTTCCCACTGAACGCCATAAATCCCTTAAGTGTGGCCATGCTAGGTCATGGAACACGACTGGACTGAAAGTGCATGGTGTTACGAGTGCATCCGTAATCGTGGGAGTTCAATACATTGAACGCGACCGGACTTGTAACACAGAGCATTGGGCATCACTCAGAATCTAAGCCTCGCCGCCCCCAGCCCCTCTGATATCTGAGGACAAGCTGGAACGCAAGGGGGTTTATTTTCTGCCAAATTGCCTTGCCCTTTAGCGCAACAGGTGGTCTGGGACATCAAGCAAGCTTGTCAAGAGGCCGTTGTGTCCTGCTGTGCAGGCTTTTCCCTAGGCCTGTTGAATAAGCTGTCCAGCAGATTTTCCTGGGAGGACACACAGGCTGCAAGTGTGTGTATTTCCCCAAGTTCCCCTACCTGGAGTTTGGTCGGTTTTGACAGCCTTGTGCCGGAAGGCCATGGACTGTGCCGGCGCGCATTTGTAGAGGTGTTTGTTGGCCTTGTCGGTGGAGTAGTCGCCTAGGGCAGAGGAGAAATGGAGAAAAGCAGTGAAGCTGAGCTCTTTTCCTCAAGCCAAAGTGGAAGGGTCAGGTGGAGGTCTCAGCCTTGTTTGCTTTCTGTCTGGAAACCTCTGAAGCTCCTTCAGGGCGTGAGCTGATGGTTTTGTACCCCGGTAGCACAGGGCAAAAGGAAGGCGTGCTTGTCTTGCCTGAAAGAAGTGCTGGAGAAATGGTACTCACTCGGTCCAGGGGTGACCTCGGTCTTTATCTTGGGAAGTCCGCACATGTGGTGTGCTGGAGCCACGTACTTCCCGTTCCTGGTGATGGAGGGCTGGACATAGTACCGAGGACCCGGAGAACAGCTGTCTGCGACGGGACGTTTGGCCCCTTGAAACGTGTACGCAGGCGCTTTGGTTTTGCTGGGATTGTGAGCCAGGTAACCTAGGAAGAAAAGCCTGTGAAAGGACACCTGCCTGCAACTGCCTATTTAAAGCTAGTTTCTAAGTGGAGGAGTCGGAGTTGCCGGCCTCAAGAAAGTCCCTTCCTGTGTGACTTTTTCCTCCAAGGAGGATACCAGCAGGCCAATACAATGGTACAACGACCTCCAGCAAGAACAATGTAGGCACTGTGCAATTAATCAGCATATCTCCAAAATGCTATTGTTATGAAGTAGTAAACCCCAAAACAGTTGCTAAGTTAACTTAAAGCAAACGTAAAGATCGCTTCCGTGACGTTTTGCTTTCCCAGCGCCCTGATGGAAAAGAAAATGAAACTTTACTGCTATGACAGAGGAGGAGAAGAAGAAAGTGAAGGAGAAGAAGCAGAGAAGTTGAAAAAGAAGGAGAAGAAGAACAGGAAGAGAAGATGAAGTACAAGAGGAGAAGATGAAGGAGGAGAAGAAGAGAAGGAGGAGAAGCAGAAAAAGAGGAAGAGGAGGAGGAGGAGAAGAAGAGAAGAAGAAAAGGGTGAAGTGGGAGCAACAAGTTTGTGGCAAAGATACAGAACAAGCTTCCTCCTGTGCACTCAGGCGTTAAGGGGCTGCTAAGGCCACCTCTGGGCTTTGCAGAGCCAGGCAGCTCTTCTCCGGGGCTTTCCCATGAGCAGCCTGAGCTTCCTCTGGCAGGCCTGTGTCCTTGCTGCAGCTGAGAACATGGAGGATTGGAGCAAAGGAGAATGGGGCAGTGGCTACTTGTCCCCTGGAGGTAGTGGATGTGGCGCTCCCCCCTTGTATGGTGGTTTTACCTGTGGTCCCGGGGATTGAGTACTTGGGTCCTGGGCTGGTAAACTGGGCCATGATGGGGCCGCGTGGGCGATGAGGTCTCCAGGTGCCCACCCAGGCTCCGTCCATCTTGGAGGTGGCTACAAAGCCTATGGCAAGAGCAGGAGAGTTGTTGAGGGGCTTCTCTGACAGAGGTCCGGTGTGAAACCTCCCCGGGAGGAGCAGCGACGCGTCACCTTTCTCAGCCTTGGCCATCGGACTGGGTGCGGACGAGCTCGTTGGCTGCTGCAGCTCTCGGTCGCAGAGCACAGTGAGGGTGAGGGCAGGCAGCGATCGGGCAGGAGAGGTTGTGCTGTCAGCTGCCAGGTGGCCTTGGGAAGAGGCCTTCACTCATCATGGGGACGCACTGTGACATCATACAGGCTCCTGGCGCCTGGCATACGTGCTGTTGCGTGATACGGCTGATCAGGAGCTGGGGTTGTCCAACTTGCAGGGCTAGACCTTCATGAGGTCTGCATGGCAGAAACATGCAAGGAGGGAAAAACTGATGTGATTTGTGCATTTCATCTAGCAGCCTTAGACTGTTGGGCTCACGTAATAGCATGAATGTGCATTTGAGCACCTGGAATTTTCTATTTCGTGTCTTATTTTCCAGATGTCCCTGAATCTACCTTTTTTTTCTTGGGGAGGGCAAATTGGGCCTGATGTTAGTAAGAGGAAATTGCTGCTGGCGGCTCTCAGTTACCAAGGCTGAGGAATACCTCTGCGGTGCCACTTTTGGGAGGTTGTCCTTGGAAACACAGGCACGAGAGGCCTTTCCCAAGGTGCAGAAGAAACCGTGCAGACTTGTGTGTACTTTCTTGGTCATGCAAGGAAAGCTAGATGCCAGCCACAGATCAGGAGCGTTTTCACATTTCTCCCCAGGAAGTCACATGTCCTATATTACATGGGTTTCTCATAGGAATAAAAATTGTGAGAGGGCACAGAAGGGTTTCTGTACTGGGCCTGGCTGGGATGCAGGTAATTTTTTTCCTCGCAGCCTGCATGATGCTGTCTTGAGTATTGAGGGTGAATAGGGAATGGGAATCAATGAGAAATGCAGGAATGAAGGGATGTCTTGCAGCTGTGCTGGACAGCGTGGAACTGTTTGAGGAAGAGGTCAGCAAATGGGATGATCTGGAAGAAAAAAAATGTGAAAACTTTCCTAAGGAAGAAGTCTTTTTCTCAGAGTAATGTTCTTGCAGCTCGTCAGCTTGGCCCCATTTCCACCCTTTTTGTTTGTCCACTTGTCTAATTCTGTACTGCCAACAGTTCAGATAGTACAGAATCATAGAATCACAGAATCATTTAGGTTGGAGAAGACCTTTAAGATCATCCAGTCTAATGGCAAATAAACACTGCCATGTCCACCACTAAGCCATGTCCCTAAGTGCCACATCTACACCTCTTTTAAATACCTCCAGGTACCACTTCCCTGGGCAGCCTGTTCCAGTGCTTGATAACCCTTTCAGTGAAGAAGTTTTTCCTAACATGCAATCTAAACCTCCCCTGGCACAACTTGAGGCCGTTTCCTCTCGTCCTATCACTTGTTACCTGGGAAAAGAGACCGACACCCACCTGGCTACAACCTCCTTTCAGGTAGTTGTAGAGAGTGATAAGGTCTCCCCTGAGCCTCCTTTGCTTCAGACTAAAGGACTGCAGTTCCCTCAGCCGCTCCTCGTAGAACTTGCTCTCCAGACCCTTCACCAGCTTCGTTGCCCTTCTTTGGACTCACTCTAGCACCTCAGTGCCTGCCTTGTAGCGAGTGGCCCAGAGCTAATCACAGTATTCGAGGTGCGGCCTCACCAGTGCCGAGTATACAAAGGTACAATCATTTCCCTAGTCTTGCTGGCCCCACTGTTTCTGATACAAGCCAGGATGTCATTGGCCTTCTTGGCCACCTGGGCACGCTGCTGGCTCATAATCAGCTGGCTGTTGATCAACACCCCTAAGTCCTCTTCCACCACGCAGCTTTCCAGCCACTCTTCCCCAAGCCTGTAGCGTTGCATGGGGTTGTTGTGACACGAGTGCAGGACCTGGCACTCAGCCTTGTTGAACTTCATACGATTGGCCTCGGCCCATCGATCCAGCCTGTCCAGATCCCTCTGCAGAGCCTTCCCACCCTCAAGCAGATCAACACTCCCGCCCAACTTGGTGTCGTCTGCAAACCTACTGACGGTGCATGCGATCCCCTCATCCAGATCACTGATAAAGATATTAAACAGAACTGGCCCCAATACTGAGCCCTGGAGAACACCACTTGTAACCGGCCATCCACTGGAGATAACTCCATTCCCCACAAGCCTTTGGGCCCGGCCATCCAGCCAGCTTTTTACCCAGTAAAGAGTATGGCTGTCCAAGCCATGAGCAGCCAGGAGGAGAAGGAGGGAAAAACAAGAGGCCACAGGAAGGAAGAGAAGGAGGAAGGCAAAGGAGGCTACGGGAGGAAAAGGGAGAAGGAGAAGGAGGAGGAACAAACAGAGGCTACAGGAAGGAAGAGAAGGAGGAGGCAAAGGAGGCTACAGGAGGAAAAGGGAGAAGGAGAAGGAGGAGGCAACAGGAGGCCACAGGAGGAGAAGGCAAAAGAATGCAAAACGAGCCAACAAGAGGTGGTTTCAACATGAGGAAACAGCAGGAGGATGAGGAGGCAAAAGGAGGCAATAGGAGGAAGGGGAGGAGGAGGAAACAGGAGGCAACAGGAGGCAAAAGGAGGAGGAGGAAGAAGAGGAAAAAAGAGGCAACAGGAAGAAACAAGAGGAGGAAGAAGAGGAGGAGCAGGAAATGGGAAGCAAAAGGAGGGAACAGGAGGAGGAGGCAAAAGGAGGCAATAGGAGGAGAGGTTACAGGAGGCAATAGGTAGCAAAAGGAGGACACAGAGGAAGGAAGAGGATGAGGCAACAGGAGGTAACAGGAGGCAACTGGAGGAGGAGGAGGATGAGGAAGCAACAGAAGGCAACAGGAGGCAGCTATAGGTAACAGAAGGAGGAGGAGGGAACAGGACGAGGAAGAAGAGGAGGCAACAGGAGGAGGAGGAAACAGGAGGCAAAGGAGAAGGAGCAGGAGGGGGAAAGAGGAGGCAAAAGGAGAAGGTAGAGGAGGATGTAACAGGACGCAGGTGGAGGCAGTAGGAGGACAAGGAAAAGGAGGCAAGAGGAGGCAGTAGGAGACAACATGAGGAGTGGGAGGAAGAGGAAACAGGAGGCAACAGGTGCCAACATGAGGAGGAAGAGGAGGAGGAGGAGGAGGAGGAGGAGGAGGAGGAGGAGGAGGAGGAGGAGGAGGAGGAGGAGGAGGAGGAGGAGGAGGGAACAGGAAGCAACATGTGGCAACAAGAGGAGGAGGCAAGAGGAGGCCACAATAAGAAGGAGGCAAAAGAACGCAAGAGAAGAGGAAGGGACCAGGAGACAAAAGATGGAGGAAGAGGCAACAGGAGGCAAGCAGAGGAGGTGGGAAGAGGAGAGAAGAGGAGGCGAGGGGAGGCAAGAGAAGGCAACAGGATGCAAAAGGTAGAGGAGTCCACAAGAAGAAACAAGAGGAAGGAGGCTACAGGAGAAGAAGGGTGGCGATGAGGAGGAAGCAATAGGAGGAGGAAGAAACATGAGGCAACAGGAGAAAATAGGATGAGGAGTAGGAGGAGGCAACAGGAGGCAAGAGGAAGCAACAAGAGGAAAGAGGAGGAGGAGGAAGAGGAGGCAGTAGGAGGCCACAGGAGAAGGCAACAGGATACAACAGGAGGACAAAGGAGGAGAAGGAGGATTCAGCATGAGGAAACAGCAGAAGGAAGAGGGTGAGGAGGCAACAGGAGGAGGAGGAGGAAGAGTAGGAGAAGGAAACAGAAGGAAACCGGAGGCAACAGGAGGAGAAGGAGGAGGAGAAAAGAGGAGGCCACAGGAGGCAAAAGGAGGAAGAGGAGGAGGCAACAGGAGGCAATGGTAAGAGATGGGAGAAGAGGAGGAGGAGAAAGAAGAGGAGGCAACAGGAGAAAACAGGAGGAGGAGGAAGCGGTGACAGGAGGCAACAGGTAGCAAGATGAGGAGGAGGAAGAGGAGGCATAGACACAACAGGAAGTAACTGGAGGAGGAAGAAGAGGAGGACACAGGAGGCAAAATAAGGAAAGAGGAAGATGAGGAGGCAACAAGAGGCAACAGGAAGAGGAGGAGGGAGCAGAAGACAAATCATCCCCATATTCCCTCTATATTTTAAGCACATCAAAACTCAGGGATGGAGCACCTGCCATGTCTGGCTCTCTTCAGCAATTCAGAAAATCCAAGCCTAGTGCTGAAGTCGTTACTCACAGCAGTCCACATCACAACCATCGCTCCTCTTGGCCACACAGGGGAAACCTCTGGATGACAGGGATGTCAGGACGCACTCCAGAAAGAGACGATCAGGGCAAGAAGATCCCCGTCACCTAATCGCAAAGAAATAATTCTAGCTCAATGAAATGACTACCCAAAACAAAACGCACAGAACAGCATCCGCCATCAGAATTATTTCAGCTGTAGTTTTAACTGCTGCAGAGCTGCAGGCTGACGACCTTACCATCACTGTCACAGGGCCCCAGTTATCAGGAGGTACAAAGGCCCTTTTGAGAGAGTCCAATGCATGTCACCTTCTCTGAAGAGGACCTGCTGCTTACCTGTTGCCAGCATTAGCAGCAGAGCCCTCCGGCTCTCCAGCCCACACTTTCCCACCTTGTATGCAGCAGCGACCAGCTTTCAGCTGCTACTTTAACAGCTCTCTTGACCGTGCTCCTTTTCTGTCTCCCTTCCTACCATATCAGTCAGGGTGGGCTTCTTGTCATTCTAGACTGGGCCCAGCTTCTCAGTAGGAGGACTACACTGCTGTCCCATTGCTTGCCTGTTTTAGCATACGAAAAGAAATTACAATTAGCAAACAGGAACTCTACCCATGGCCCATATCTATCTCGTCTACAGCCCACAGCTCTGAAGGTATAGAACAGCCTATACTTATATCCTGTATTACAGGGCATTTTGAGAAACAAGGGTTAAAAGTAAGAAAGAAAAGTGTAGAGAAGATACTTTGTAACAACTGCACCCGGTACTTAGACATATTCGAGATAAAGACTGTCTGCACTGACTCTCTGTGATAAAGACTGTCTTCACTGACTCTCTGCCAACTACCAATAATGATTAGCACAAGGACGAATAGTAGAAATATAGAAAAGACTGCCAAAATAGTGCCCTAGAGTTAACTCGTCTCATTATATTCTCATTCTAATGCTAAGGAACACACCTCCCAGATAGAAAAGCCCCAACCCAATTTAGCCCCCTACTCTCTGAGCATATGTGGTGAAATAAAATAGAACTGTAACTTTAAGATGAAGTAAGAAAAGTATTAACCAAGAGTTAATTAAGGGGTAGAACCAGGAGGCGTAACTAACTTTGTTAACTGTTTTAAATACCTGTCATGATTTTAACCCGGTGTGCATGTCAGGAGGAGAAATCCCCTTGCACCCGGCGCCGCAATAAACCAATGTCAGCTTTATAACTCTGTGTGAGTTGTGAAGTTTGTTTCCGCGTGTCACCTGCCAGGACAGACTGAGCCCTGTCCCAGTCAGAACTGGATGCCCTAGCCCCCTCCAAGGACAGACTGGGATCATTCACAGTCCAAAATGGATCCCCTGGCCCCCTCCCAGGACAGACTAGAATCATTCCCAGTCCAAAATGGATCCCCTGGCCCACTCCCAGGACAGACTGGGCCCTGTCCCAGTCCAAACTGGATCCCCTGGCCCCCTCCCAGGACAGATTGGAATCATTCCCAGTCCAAACTGGATCCCATGGCCCACTCCCAGGACAGACTGGGATTGTTCCCAGTCCAAACTGGATCCCCTGGTCCCCTCACAGGACAGACTGGGCTATATCCCACTCCAAACTGGATCCCATGGCCGCCTCCAGGACAGACTGGGATCATTCCCAGTCCAAACTGAATCCCATTGCCCCCTCCCAGGACAGACTGGGCCCTGTCCCAGTCCAAACTGGATCCCGTGGCACCCTCCCAGTCCAGAGTGGGATCATTCCCAGTCCAAACTGGATCCACTGGCCCCTCCCAGGACAGACTGGGCCCTGTCCCAGTCCAAAGTGCATACCCTGGCTTCCTCCCAGTATGGACTAGAATCATTCCCAGTCCAAACTGGATCCCCTGGCCCCCTCCCTGTCCAGACCGGGATCATTCCCAGTCCAAAGTGCATACACTGGCTTCCTCCCAGTATGGACTAGAATCATTCCCAGTCCAAAATGGACCCCCTGGCCCCTTCCCAGAATAGACTAGGCCCTGTCCCAGTCCAAACTTAATCCCCTGGCCCCCTCCCAGTACAGATTGTGCCCTGCCCCAGTACAGATTGGAACCCCTGGCCCCCTCCCAGGACAGGCTCGGATCATTCCCAGACCAAACTGCATCCCCTGGCCCCCTCCAAGGACAGACTGGGATCATTCCCAGTCCCAACTGCATCCCCTGGCCCCCTCCCAGGACAGACTGCGATCATTCCCAGTGCAAACTGGATTCCCTGGCCCCCTCCCAGGACAGACTGGGATCATTGACATTCCAAACTGGATTCCCTGGCCCCCTCCCAGGACAGACTGGGCCCTGTCCCAGTCCAAACTGGATCCCCTGGCCCCCTCCCAGGACAGAATGGGATCATTCCCAGTCCAAACTGGATCCCTTGGCCCCCTCCCAGGACAGACTGGGATCATTCCCAGTCCAAACTGGATCCCTTGCCCCCTCCCAGGATAGAATGGGATCATTCCTAGTCCAAACTGGATCCCTTGGCCCCCACCCTGGACAGACTGGTCCCCGTCCCAGTGCAAACTGGATGCCCTGGCCCCCTCCCAGGGCAGACTTGGCCCTGTCCCAGTCCAAACTTGATCTCCTGGCACCCTCCCAGTCCAGAGTGGGATCATTCCCAGTCTAAATTGGATCCCCTGGTCCCCTCCCAGGACAGACTGGGATCATTCCCGTGGCAAACTGGATTCCCTGGCCCCCTCCCAGGACAGACTGGGATCATTCCCAGTCGAAACTGGAGCCCCTGGCCCCCTACCAGGACAGACTGGGCCCTGCCCCATTCCAGATTGGATGTCCTTGCCTCCTCCCAGGACAGACTGGGATCATTCCCAGTCCAAAGTGGATTCCCTGGCCCACTCCCAGGACAGACTGGGCCCTGTCCCAGTCCAAGCTGGAGTCCCTAGCCCGCTCCCAGGGCAGAGTGAGATCATTCCCAGTCCAAACTGGATGCCCTGGCCCCTTCCCAGGAGAGACTGGGATCATTCCCAGTCCAAACTGCATCCCCTGGCCCCCTCCCAGGACAGACTGGGCCCTGTCCCAGTCCAAACTGGATCCCCTGGCACCCTCCCAGTCCAGAGTGGGATCATTCCCAGTCTAAATTGGATCCCCTGGCCCCCTCCCAGGATAGACTGGGATCATTGACATTCCAAATTGGATCCCCTGGCCCCCTCCCAGGACAGACTGCGATCATTCCCAGTGCAAACTGGATTCCCTGGCCCCCTCCCAGGACAGACTGGGATCATTCCCAGTCCAAACTGGATCCCCTGGCCCCCTCCCAGCACAGACTGGGATCATTCCCATTCCAAACTGGATTCCCTGGCCCGCTCCCAGGACAGACTGGGCCCTGTCCCAGTCCAAGCTGGAGCCCCTAGCCCGCTCCCAGGACAGAGTGAGATCATTCCCAGTCCGAACTGGATTCCCTGGCCCCCTCCCAGGACAGACTGGGATCATTCCCAGTCCAAGCTGCATTCTCTGCCCCGCTCCCAGTACAGACTGCAATCATTCCCAGTTCCAACTGGATCCCCTGGCCCCCTCCCAGGACAGACTGGGCCCTGTCCCAGTCCAAACTGGGTCCCCTGGCCCCCTCCCAGGACAGACTGGGATCATTCCCAGTCCAAAATGGATCCCCTGGCCCCCTCCCAGGAGAGACTGGGCCCTGTTTCAGTCCAAACTGGATCCCCTGGCCCCCTCCCAGGACAGACTGGGATCAATACCAAATCAAACCAAACCAGGCTGTGATTGCTGGTAACAGTACAGGAGTGGGCATCAGATGCTTCCACCCGAGGAGCAAAGTGGCCATGAGACCTTTTCACTTGTGAAGTTCCAGAGCTACATGGGATATTTCTGAACAGGGAAAAGAACAAAAGGGGGGGGGGGGGTGGGGGAAGAAAAAAATAGAAGCGTAATTTTTGACAGGAAATCTTGCTGTTTGCTGGGATTATTTGGGTACCGGCTTCTGTTTTGTCTTTTATGTATTTTCATATTTAAAAGGACAAAACAGATGAGGAAGAAAGCAGTGTAAATGCAAGTCCCGGGGAGAAGCTTATAAGAGACCTGAAGGCTGAAAATAACAAAGTGTTGTCCAGTCTGGCTGGGCTCGGGAGCACAGGGCCACCAACAGCCGACGAAACACGTACGTATTTCAGCATAAATAGCAAGTAGATTTTGACTTCCCCAAGCGTTATCAGGAGGTATCTCTGGTAATCTGTAAGATCGAGGAAGTGTGGTGGGAATGCAGCTGAGGTAGGTCCACCGGTGGATTTCTTACAAAGTGGGTGGCAGAGAACATTTTGAACAACTGTGAACACGCTGCGTGGCTGCCACGGTGCTGGTCCTCGTCCCTCACGGGGTTTGCTATCTTACACGTAGATACCCTGGTTAAAGCTGTTCAGAAGAGGTGCGGTTTTTGCTGGCTGAGCATGAGCAGCAGATCCGGAGCACACGGGCAACGAGGGAGTCCCGGCTGGAGGAAGCCCGGAAGGAGTGGGAGCACCAGTATGCCGCCGTGGCTCAGGCAAGTTTCCCAGTAAGAGGCATCGCGGCCAGATACCTTAACCTGTGGTCTGATGTTTTCCCCTTCTTGTCATCTTTCAGATTTGTTACTCACACACCTCTCTGCCAGCAATGCCCCGACGGTGAGAAGGCTTTGCTGGTGTGGAAATAACGGTGACAAGGCTTTGCTGGTGTGGTAGTGTTTTCCTTATGTGGTGGAGAGAATGCTTAAATTGGTAGGAGAGAGTCACCAAAAACCAGGGCCTGTTGCACGTGTTGCAAATGCTTTTGCAGTTCAGCTTGTCAGGTTGCTGCTCGTAAAAGTACGTTTCAGAATGAGCTATTCAAAAGCCGTGTGGGCACGGTGCTGGGCAGCCTGCTCTAGGTGACCCTGCTTGAGCGGGGGGGTTGGGCCACGTGGGTTCCAGGGATTGGAATCCTCTTTGTTGTGATTCTGTGATTCCGGAACTTGTGCTGAGAGGGGCAAGCGGTGTGGTACGCTGGAAATGCCTTGTTAACTACTGTCTCCCTGTGCTGGAAGGCTGCATGTGTGTTCTGTACTGAGACACTTGGCACCTCCATCCATCTGTCCAGGTAGACCAAGCAATGTAAAAAAGAGTGTAATTTCAGAACTGGCTTTAGGAACTTTTGCTAGCTTAGCCACGTTAGGCAGGGACTGCAACTCTTGAATGGCAGTATAGTTGTGTTAGAGAATAACCATAGGAGGTAGCTGGGTAAACTGGCTCTAGTGTCAAATTCCGATCTGTGTTGGTTTTGTTTGCTTTCTCATTTAAAGGGAAATCAAGGCTACGGTCTGCATCAGATACAGGATCTTAGCTGTTGGGGGCTGTTGGGCTAGAGAGCTAAAATTCTTTCTTCTTGTCTTTCTTCTTCTTCTGGGTACTCAGTTATAGCTTTCCAGATATTGCTGTTTAAAAAAAGTAAAGTGGTCCTAACATAACTGTGAGAGCATGGAATGTTGTCAAACGTTCTTTGTTTCTGCAGATGGTTCGTGCTTGCTGAACTCCGGAGTCGTTCACATGACTTGCACCGGCTTGCAGAAGGAGGTGATCTTTTACTGTATCTTTATTGAGACTGCCAAGAGATGTACCTTTTCTAAGTTTTCTATTGCACTGCTTTCAGTGTCAGAGACCATTTTATGCTCATCCTGCCCATCCACACGCAGAATCGCAATTGTACCCTGCCAGTTTTATGCCAATGGTAACGTTTTCGGTCCACTCTTGGGACTGTAAAACTACCATTGTCTCCTGTTGAAGCACGATCAGGGATTGAGTGTCTAGAACGGAATACAACGTTGCTGTAGGAGCAAGAACAAAAATGTCGTGGAAGGCGGCGAAAGCTGTTACTTCTATATTACCCATCAGTCGAACTGCCTGCTTAGGCTTGAGTTAGGGTTTGGATCCCTGATTAACCTGAAAAAGGAGGACAGAATGGAGAAAATGAAAAATTATTTGACTGTTTAAGAAGCAATGAATTCTTTGTTCTCCCAGACTTGGCCAAATCATAACTTCTGAGCCACTGCACAGATTGTAACAAATAATTTTGAATTAAGTTTGAGCTCACTAAACATTTCCAACGTAAACCAGCTTCTGCACAAACAAGCATAGCAAGGGTCTTCCACAGTGTGATTTGAAGTTGTGTGTCAGTTTTGGCTTCGATAGAATGCATTTTGCGTCAGCGTTCGGGGAAAAAGAAAGGCCTGTGTATTGACAGAGAAGCTAGAAAATACTTAATTAAGCATTGCAAGGGCTGGTATTTTGTTTTACAGGACTTTGTTTATAAACTGTAACTGTTAGTTTGGCTGCCGTCTTTAAGACTCTACATAGTAATGCTTACTGAGATGGCTAACCTAAAGGGTATTACTGATGCAAGCTTTCTGACAGTTTCAGTGAACATTTATGTTATTTCTCGTAGTGGTTATCCAGAACCTTAGTGACTGAATAATAATGCTGTCTTAATCTGTAGTTTTTGATTGATGTTTCAGACCTTGAAATTTTTGAAGAAATCTGGTCCTTTGACAAGTGAAGCCATTCACGATAGCTACAATAGGCGTCTTGCAGCTGGCTTGCTGTCTCCAAGACTAGTTGATGTCCAGCCATCCAGTTTGAGTCAGGTGAGCACATATCAGGGAATCAAGGGGGAAACACACCCATCTTGTCTGACGGGGCTCCAGAGGCTACAAGACACGATAATCTGATTTTCCTATTATTTGCAAGTTGCACTGAAATGCAGGTGGTGACTTTAGTGAGCAGAAGTAATAGCAGTCCTAGATCCAAGCTGCTGAGTTTGACTGGGAACAGCCCTAACAGATCTGTCTTTAGAGACCCATCTATTAATTCTGTGCCACAGCTATGCACAAGGAAGCATCTTTCCCTCAGAACAACCTTTATCCCTGTCAGTTTCTCAAAGCATTAGGTTCAGTGCAGTAGCTGACGATGGGGGTGTCTCGCTAGGATGTGAGCTGTTGCAAACATCAGCTTGCTGCACTATACCCGATCATTTGCTTCCAAGGAGGTGGGCCGTGCTAAAGGATTACTGTTGTCAGCTCTACCTGACAATTTCCTCACCGCTTCCCTTCATTTTCCCATCATCACTCGGCTTTTCTGCGGCCTCTCAAAGCAGATCTTCACCTCTGTAGCCTTTGCCTTGCGCTCCAGTAGCCCCATTTCCCCCGCTTAGACAGCCCTCTTGTTGCTGCAACACCTTAGCTGCCTTTATCTCATGACGCCCTCTCCCTTCGATCCTCTTTATCCCACCACGGTGACTTCAGGCCCCTCTTTCCCAGGTTTTCCATTTGCAGTGCACCACCCCTGCTCTCTCATCTGAAGAGTTTCATGAGAGATGGAGCCTTTGTGATGAACAGCCCATCCTCAGCCAGGCAGCATCTAAGCGAAATGATCAGCTGGCTAGTCATCATACAGTGGAGCAATTAGTAGGAAGGGGAGAGCGGTCTTCCCACTGCCCTCATCTTCCTGTCTACCGGATTCTTTGCTAGATTTGTGGAAGTGTCTTAGGGCAAATAACACTTCTGCGCAGTGTGGTAGCTAAAATAAATTTCTTGGCCAGCTGACCTAGCCCAGAGACTGCTTATTTTGCAAGCCTGATGTAGACTCTTACATTCAAATTAGACGTTCTGCTGTCAGCTCCAGTTTGGGAATAACTTGGGAAATCAAGGCATTTTTTAATAACCTTTGCTGCATTGTGACTGTATCGTTCAGAGACTCGTTAGGCATTTGAGCAGGGATTTCTTTTGAATGTTAGTAAGGCAAACTTCAGAATTAGGGTCAGGAAGCTTGGTTTGGAGTTTTGTTTGCCACCCTACGTAGTATTTGGTGTGTTTCCTTGTCTGAAAGCAGCTTTCAGAAACAGAAGGAAGTATCCCATGTGTATTCTAATGTGTAGAAATCGCTTTGAATGCAATGATTTTACCCAGAAGGGAAAGAGACTTTTGAATTACGTTTCAAACAAAGAAACAAACAAAACCCAACCAAACAAAACAGTGAAATTTTATGAAGGATCATTTCAGCCGAAAGAAGTATCAGAACACCAGCTGAAATAAACTACTCCTTAATATCGCATGCCTGTGCGTACCTGTGCATTATCCTTCTGAAGGATTACCAGCACGTTAGAATACAGTATTTGAACAGCCTAAAATTTAAACCTATTAGAATTTAAATGGTTCACTTCTTTTCTGTCATCTGAGAAAAGTATAACTTCATGTTTTGGGTGTCAGAACTGCTTCATGTCTTCATAGTCTAGAAAGCTGCTTGACCTGAGCTTCACTGTTCCCACGCAGAGAGGGTATTTGTTCTGTCCCCTTCATGCATTCCTGATGGCGAGCTCATGTGCACAAAATGCGTAATGGGTATTAGCAGAGGATGTTACTGAAAGTAGTTAACTGGAACTCAGGAAATTGAGACTATAATGCAGAGGCGTGCAAATAAAGATTAGAATTAGCCTTCGGTAAGTTGAAATGTCAGAGGAAAAGTTTAATGTGTTCCTCAGACCAAGCAGCAGTCCAGCCTGTGGCTAGAATTCAGAAGAAGAATGTGGAATTAGTTGCAGGTGTACTACTTGACTTTGTGTTGTCTGCATGAGTATACCGGTAGAAACAACCATTTGCTGTTGATGGTTCAGCTATTGAAAGTATGTAAGATTCTCATTTTACTTTGTCTGTTATGTTTAGAAGGAGCAGTTAGAAGCGGTATTGTCAGCTGCTGTCCGGACAGGTTCTTTAGAACTTCTGACTGGGTGCATTAAACAGTGGGCATCTGAAGGTAATACTTCTTTACATTGTTTTTATGTTATATATTGGTTAGTTTGAAGTTGTTGATTTGTTTCTTTTTTGTTGTCTCTTTTTAAAGAGCAGCCAAGTTCTGCTGCTAATTTACGGCTTGTTCTTGAGTGGACATGGAACAAAGTGATCTCTACAAAAGAAGAATTGGACCAAATATGTGAGTACTAGTGTAGTCATTCCACAAACATAAAATCATTCCTTCTAATTGAGCTTATCCAGTAATCTGCTGGTATATGGCATTGCACGCGGTTCTTTAAGTGTGCTTTGAAACTCTGAAATTGCTCTGTAGGCTAATGCTTTAATGTTTGTTCTTGAAAAGGTGTTCCGCTCTTTGATGGCTCTTGCAACTTCGTTGACCCACAGACGTTACAGTCTCTTCAGCACTGCCAGTTGCTTTTGAGCAACCTTAGCACAGTCTTAAACTGTTCTCTAACAGAAGCACAAGAGCTGACTGAAGAAGGTTTGTCATAGTATTATTAAATCTTTGGTATGCTTTCTTAAGGTTTGGAATTATGCTTGGGTTGTAATTGTGGGAACGTGAGCTTTTGTTGGGTTTGGTGATTGGAAGACGGTTAAATTTAGCTGGGCGAAGGGGCTTAAATCTGAGAAGCTGGGACGACCACTCAATATGCGTTGAGTTCAGGGAAACAGTTTCTTGTGGAGTTCACGCAAGCGGCTAGGGGAGACTACGCTCAGCAAGAAGCTATGTAAGCAACTGGGTTGAAATTGCAGCACCTGAGTGTGGTAATGCTCAACATGTTTCTTTTTAATTCCTAGCCAGCAATTTATAATTGCATGCAAATATTGAATTGCAAATTACTAAAAAAGATAAAGGAAGCGCAAATGAGTGACTTGTAAAGTAAGTTACTTGAGTTTCTATAGCTTTTTAGATCATAAGTTGTTCTTGGCATATTGAGAAAAAGAAAGACTGTCCCTTTGCTCTAGTAAAAATCTCTGCTACTTGAAAACCAGGTGTCGTCTTCCTGCGTGTATTTAATAGTTCAGGCTTAATTTTGTTTTATGTTAACCTTTAGTGAATCTGGTTCTTTGGAGGGGTTGCTTTCTCTTTTGGTGGTGATTGTGGGTTTTTTCTTCAAATAAGAAAGCGATACAGAGTAGAAAATGCAAAGACGAGAGATTTCTACTGGGTCATTTTTGTATTTTCTATGTAGTATGATGAAGGGAGTTTTGTAAAAAGGAAAGGAATTGCATAACAAAAATCATCCTATGCCTTTTTTCAGGTTTTGCAGACTTGACAAACAAGAAGGTGGTAGCTAGCCTCATTTCTTTGTATGCACGAGTGGTCATCTGGTTCTGTCGAGCCAGTCTCCTTCCAGAGGGTTTAGGTAAGCATAAAGCATAAGACATTTGTACCAAGGAGACTGTCCAGTAAGTGATTCCTAGGAACACGTGCTTAGCCACGCTTTTGTAAATGTTTTGTCAGCAGCAAGTAGTGTTGGTTCAGTGACAACGTATGCCGAGAAGCTCTGGTGGTGAAATTGAGATTCTACAGGTTTTTCAAATACATAGCGTAGAATAATGCAAGCAGTTTCTTTCCTGGAAGTTTTTTAGAAATAGCAATAAGGCTCTGATTCAAGGAGCTGCTTGTGTCCACAGCTTGAAATACTTGGGATTTTAGACAAATTAGTATTAGGCAACAAACGCCTGTTGGAATGCTTGTTTGTACAGTAAAAGCACTACCTGCATGTTTTGAACTTTTTATGTCTTGCTTGAGGAAACAATACGCCTTGAAATGCTTCTTTATTTGGATGGTTTATAAGTTCTATTGTCAGCCCTAATTGTCTTTACAAATGCTCACATGACATGTTTAAAAAGCCATTCCCTTTGAGAACTGGTGTTTTTTATAGTGAACTTCAGCTAACGCTACATGTTCTGAATGCTACATCAACTGCAAGCTTGAAATGGCGCTTGAGACAAGAAGGAATTGAGTTTTGTCTCTTACATCTCTTCTGGCAAAGGCAGAAATGGGCTTGGCTTCTTTCAGAGTTGGAGGCTTCTTGATGCTTACCTTGTGTCTGTCTTTTTAGTCAAAAATTTTAGTCGAAAAACGTGCTATTGTTTCTTTAACTTGCTTTTACGTTATTGCCTGTAGATGATGATATGCATTTGTCTCGACCTTTCTACAACTATCCTCTGATTCAGAGCTACTATGCTGGTCAGCGACAGAAACTTGAGCGTTTGTCAAGGTAAGCCTTACTGGAAAACTCTGGAACACTTCCACTGCAAATTTAGAAGTGGAAGGGAACGGCTTTTATCTCAGCCGTTGTATTTGCTGTGCTTAATGCATTTGCCGGCCATACTCGTGACGTCAGTGATGCATGTGTTCTCTTGAGCCCAGGGGTTACTTGCCCATGGTAAAATCCTTATATATCCCTCGGCTTAGTACCACTTGTTGGTATCATCGTTTTTTGTAGGGTACTTAATTCATTGGCTCATCTGTATAATTTGTCACTACTGGAAAAGATCACGTGACTAGGCTAGGATCAGTCGTGTCTGGTTCAGGAAAGCACAGCGTTCACAGAACAATTGTTTTGGACACAGAAGAAAGCATGTTTAAAAAGAAAACAAATCATCTCTTTTATGGGCTAGTAATAGATGGTAAGAATTGTATTGGCCTAAAGCTCCTACTCGCAAGTACCTTTGTGTAATTTCGTAAGACAGTCAGAGTTACGTGTAGTTGGCACACCTAGCACTCTATTGGCTAGTGCATAGAAGTCCCTTCCTAACGTAAACTCTCTTTCCTGGACTAGCTTACTAGCATATAGGTGATAGGCCTTGGATTAGACGATAATAGATTTTTCTTTGGAAATGGTACTGGAAACTAAGGAAAGACCTAAACAACCTTAGGCTATGGCACTGTGAAGAAGAGGCTGCAAGATGAGTTAAGGTGGAAGCTGCAGCGTATTAGGTATTGACTGTAAAGTTCATCTTTCTGAGCTTAATTCTCAAGTAACTTGCACACAGGCTCATGTGATCCTTAGAAGCACACAAGCTCTGGTGTGCTTTTGGCGCTTGCTATCGTTGGGAAATTAAAGGGTAGCATCGCAGTCAGCAGAAGGCTGTGATGGACTTGTGACGAATGTAATTGTTAAAAGTTCAGCCATCCGTAATTGTAATTCTATTTTGACCTCCGTTAATAACTGAACATGATCTAACGAACATCTTTCACCTGACTCAGAAATTTCTTTCACGTGCATTTCAAGTCCTAATCGTGCCTTTGTATGTCTGTTACTTTCTTTGACTCCTGGGAGCTTTTTTGTTTGCTTTTGACTGGAGGAAATCTGTTACACTGCGAGGCTGGAATTCGTGGTTTACTCTGCCTGAATCCTTGCTACCTTCTGTTCCAGAAGAAAATGGGATTCTGACTGCTTGATGATTGATGGAATGGTTTCCCAGTTAGGAGACCAAGTTGAGAAGTTGTGGCGGAGAGATGAAGGAGGAACTGGGAAATATCCACCTGCTAGTTTACATGTGAGTGTTATGTTCACAGAAAACAAGAATGACAACAGCAACAACAACAAACCCTCACCCCCCCCAAAAAAAAACCCCACCCAAAAGGCAGTGATTTATGAAAGACAGGAGTTTTTAAAAAACTTTCAATTTTTCATTTCAGGCACTGCTGGATCTCTATTTGCTAGAAAGCATTGAAGAAAGCTACAAGCATGCAATTGTATCCTTTCTAGTTATTTTTATTACACCTTCAGTATATGCACGTAGATGTTCTTAAATGCTTGTCACCTACATGTTTCATAACATTTTTTAATTTATCCTTCAAACACAATGCAAGTGAAAACATTTCGTTTAGAATTAAGTCCTAGACAGAAGCATTGTTTTATTTCTTTGTACTGTGCATTTCTTTTTTTTTTTTTTTTTTAATGTTTTGTTGCAAAGCTTTTGTTCTGTTAAAAGTGCATGCACACAGAATAGTAAACAGAGGAAAAAGTCATTGGGCAGAAACTTAATTTCTAAGCTGCGGAAATATCCAGAATTGTTTTTGTTGTTTGTTGCCTAAGCTGAGAGGAGAGCCTAGAGAGCAAGGGGTTTAAAAACTGTTGTACCCCAGAGCTGTCTTATTAGAGTATGTCCCTAAAAATGGATGTCAGAAAGCGAAGATGACACTGCCAGTGAGTGATCCACATACTGGTGTAAATCCCATTTTAATCATTCCGAGCTGAGTTGTGTTGTAAGGACACCATAATTTACATTGGTTCATATACTCTGGAAATGAGGAAAAAAACCAACTGTAGAATTTGTTTGCTTTAATAACTAAGCGTGGGATGTTCAAATGTTTTGAATGTCCAACTGGTAGCTCCACTGACTAAAGCGGGAGCCTGAGTTTCTAACTGAAGTAGTTAAATACCCGAAGTTAACCTTTTTGAATGCCTTACAGAAACCAAAGAGCCTTTCTTTCTGGTTATTTATTCAGAATGCAGTTTTGCGGTTAGGACCCGAGTCTCGTCAGGTTAGAATAGCTTAAAATGGAAAGACTAAGCCATTAGTATTTTCTGCTTCCTACCACTTGCATATCCTTACTTCCTGATGTTTTTCTAAATGTTACGTGATAAATTTTGGTCTTACAAATTTATTAGCCTTAATTAGATACGTGATACCAGACAATTTACTTGCTGCTAGATGTCATGCATTCCTTTCCGAACAAAACAGAAACTTTAATCGACTCCTTCCCAACTGCCTTTGCTGTCCCTTGGGGTCTTGTTAAGCTTGTTCAAGGTTTCTGGCTTCTAGATCACAATGATTATGACGTAAGTATGTAACAGTTTAGCAAGACATACATTGCAGTACAAAGCGATAATCTAGAAAGCAATTTTAATAAATTGGTGCTTAGCTAGTAACAGGTGATAAAACATCAGAAGCTTTTTTGTAATACTGCCACGACATCTTCAGCAATAAATTATGCTTTGAAATGTTTGTTTCAATGACTTTGACAGGCAGTTGGTGAAAAGGAAGACAAAGTCCACTTTAATAATGCTTGATATTTGACTTTTCAAAGCCATCCGTTTAGGCTGTTTTCAGCAGACCAGTTGAGCACTTTCTCCAAAACAGTGGTTTAGGTACTTTAAATATTAAAGCTAAGATCATAGCAGCCGGAGTTGAGACAGAAGACTGCAAAAGTGACTTTTCAACCTAATCCATGTTCTTTCTGATGCTGAAGGTTGTTCTTTGCCTGTCACAGCATTGTTCTTTGCCTGTCACAGCGGTTTGTCTGGGAGAAGAACTTATTATTTAGTAGTGTATTTATAAAAAGCGGTGTTTGTATGCAGAGATTTGATGAACCGAGAAAAGTGTGACCTACTCCTTTTAAAACACTCTGTTCTGTATGGCTAACTGAATGCTCTAATGCTTTTTCCTGCAAATACTTGTTATCTACATGTCCCGTATCAGGTATTTCATTGGTTAGTCACCTAAGTTTATTTAACACCCGTTCACCCTTCCTTAAGAAACTTTTGAATATTTTTGTTGCCTGCGTGTATGTATGTATCTTATTAAACGTGATCTCTGACTTCTACAGAATTCACTGGCCCTGCTCTTTCATCCAGCTACAATCAAAACTGTGTCATGGCAACATATGAGAATTCTTCAGTCCCTCATGTGCCAAGGAGAGCATAGGCGAGCCCTCAGATACGTACAGATGATGAAGCCCTCAATGTCAAGCAGTAGTGAAGCGCGGCTTT
The DNA here is from genome assembly GCF_030936135.1 of Gavia stellata. NCBI lineage: Eukaryota > Metazoa > Chordata > Aves > Gaviiformes > Gaviidae > Gavia > Gavia stellata. Next base: position 2,829,617 of record NW_026776320.1, on the reverse strand, counting down.
TCCTCACTGTGCTGTTGTCCAATAGGTAAAGAAATATATCCCCCCGTTTTGGCGCTCAAATATTGTGACAGGTGGAGAACAAATAATACAAATCACGGTGCCCTAAATTTCCTTTAAACTTTGAATACCACAACTTTGGGGCATCTTTTTGGCTATACTATTAATATTCCTTTACGTCTCACAAAAATTAATTGCAGGTGCATGGTGGAGGCTTGGGGTCTGTTGAAGCAACATACCACTAATTTAAACCCAGAAGAGCTGTTAAAACACATGTTTGAAGTCTGTCAGGAGGTGGGACTAATGGAAGACTTACTGAACCTACCTTTCACAGGCCCTGAACGAGTAAGTGTGGACAAGAAAAAAAAAATCTTAATCGTCTCTTTGAACAGAGAAGAGGCAGATTCATAATCAATTTTTGAAATGTGTTATTTCTCACAGGAGTGTTTGGAGAAGTTTTTACAGACCACTGCTGGTGTTCAGAATCGCGAACTTCTTTTAGTCCACTATCTGCAGCGTACCAACTATATCCCAGCACTACAGTTGAATCAGACAATGAAGGTTAATCGCATGGTAAGCGTCAAGTGTGCAAGGTTCTCTTAGGTGTTACTAACCATTTTTGATAGTACTCAACAATGCTTGGGGTTTTATACTGTTCTTTGAAATACTAGGAATAAGCTTCTACACCTTAAGTTACAGCCGAACAAAATATTCCACTACTCCAAAGTGTGTGCTGATGGGTAGCACTTGCTGCTGTTCTGTGCGGTGGATGCATTTTACTGTATCTGCAGAGGACGTTTATTCACTCATTAGAAATAGCACAGGCAGTTTCATGCAACGAACTTCTTGTAATTACGTCAGCGTTCTGCTTTACGCTTTTCATTCATCAGAATGATCGTGATCCTCGCTTGAGAGAGAGCGCGCTTGCCAGAAATTCTGTATTAGACCAATATGGCAAGATCCTTCCTAGAGAAAGGAAGCTGGATGTAGAGAGAGCCAAGACTTACCATTTGCCTTCATCGGTCTTAAGAGAAGGTAATTTTTCGGGGGGGAAATACAATGGACAGCTAACCATCGCTTTGATTACACAAGGCTGAGAGTTTTTCCCTCTCGCTTTACAGTCGCAAGACCAAAGCCATTATCAACAGTAACAAAACAAGCTAATGCAGGAAACGTGCACCCAAGAGCAACTTTCATCAGTAATGTATTGTCCAAAATTGGAGAAGTACGGGTAGCAAACAAGCAGAAAACCAGTTTCTCACTGCATGATAGGTAAGCAGCCTTCTAACAAAGTTTAGTCTTGAGCTACATGTTTGGAGAGAGAGAGAAAAATCCATTTGAATTGCGTTAGCGTTTTGGAGGGAAGGTGCGCCTGAATAGAGCTTTGTCTGGCTTTTTTGCACATACAATATGTAGCATTTAAGAATCAATACAACATAAGTAATATTTGGAGAGTGAGTTTTTCTGCTATGATAATAGAGCGGAAAAGAGGCTAGTAGTTGTCAGATGATTTTCCTGCAGGTGGTATGGTCAAATAAACTTGGATTCTGGTATGTTTGGACTTCAGGGGAATGAAAGTCATTTACATTTTCCTTTTAATTCTAGTCCTGGAGTGACAGAACCACCAGTCATAACACATCCTCTCCCTGATGCAGAGTCGCGCAATGCATTTGTTGGGGCACCAGTTAGAAAATTTTCAGGAAAATGTTCCAGGTATAGTAGATCTACAGAATGAATATTTCAAAAAGGTGTTGCTTCTCATATATATATATTTGTGTATGTGTGTGGGTGTGTACACTTCCCGTGCTTGCAAAGCGTTCTGTTTGCATTTAGTTTTGTGTCTGTTAAAGAAAAGGCCAACTTAGGGACACAACTAAATGGAGAATTTGAAGTGGTCCCAGCATTGAAATGTGGATGCATTTTCTTCTGACACGAGAATGACGTCACTTGTGCAACTTAACATTGGATTACTCTTGCCTCAGAGGCAGTGATTTAGGAAATTAAGTACGAAATGTAACGGAATAATTGAAAAGAAGAAAATGCCTCTGACTTGTTGGTGGGCCTGAGACATCACCCCAACAGCGAGGGTTCACCTGTATTTCTTGTTCATGGAATGTTTTTGAAACGTACCATCTCAGATTTCTTGAACGCAGCATGATTCTTTCCACTGATTTATTTCTTTTTGTATTTTAAATTGTGTACCATAACAGATTGCTGGGTTTGCTGGCTCGTCCTGTTCCTTCACGCTCTGCAGCACGGGGTGGTAGCTCACATTCGCCATGCAGAGCTTCTACTTCATTCATGCCATCCAGCCCACTGAAACCAAATACGCATGGTTGCGTCTCACAAAAGAAGTTTTCAGGAGCATCAGAGCTGAATTTACTAGAGACTCCTCTTGTGGTTAAGGTTCGTACTGTAAGAAACCGGTAACAACCAACCAAACAAAAAGCCTGTAAACTTTGTTTAAAATGAAACCACCAGAAAAGTCTTTAGAAACAAACACTGATTGATCTCGAGGAATGGAAAAAGGTTTTCGGTGTCCCAGACTTCAGATGAAGTTAAATAGGCTGTCAGTTAGTTAGCGCGTCTCGGCTTTGGGAACAGAAATCTCAGAAATGGAGCATGTGATTGCGTACACTGAATACTCTGTTCTCTGTCCCGTAACTGCATAAACTTTCCTCTGTAGGAGAGAGTACATTGTATGTTTCGAACTTTACATTCAGTGGTGATGTGAAAGGAAACGCAGTATTTCGCTGTCCTCAGTTTTGTCTCACTCAGTTGGAAGTTAGTCTGTTTGGTAATTAATAATGCATTAACAGATGTTTTTTAACTCTAGGTCATTGAAGATAGTGCGGGTAAGGCACAAACCTCAGAAGCTCCTAAGAGAAGAACAATAAGTGTTCCACATGCTAAACCAGAAAAAACGGCTACTCATGAGCAAACACCCGCCCGGACGGCTGGGGAATCAAGCACACCCAGGAGTACAGGAGGGACAGGGCGGTGCGGCAGGAAGAGACGTGCAGTATTGGAGGAGAGCACAGGGGAGGAGGCCTTCCCCCAAGGACCTGGTGGCAATCCTTTGCTGCCTGAAGGCATAAATCCACCAGGACGTGCCAAAATACTTAGAATTTTAGCAGATCGTATGGCAAGAATATGCCCAGTGTGCAAACAAGGCCACAGATAGATAAGCAGTTTAATTCCCCCATCAGAAGTTCCTTTTGTTAGGAATTGTTCCATTGTTAGGCAATGCTTGTAACCTATTAGCCTAGGCCAAACAGAAAATACTACGAAAAAAATAGAATTTCAAGTAATAAGCTAGCATTTGTTTCTTATTTGGTTTGTACTTTTGTCTTCTGTGCAAAACTTGCGGGTTTCCATTCCAGAAATGCTTCTTTCACCAAAGTAGTCGAGGTAATGAGTCTCTTTGATACGCTTGGCGAGAACTGTACCATGGTTCCTTTTGAATTAAAGCTGTTCCTAAAAGAAAACGCATTTTCCAGTGCACTGTGCTATGCGGCTGAGCGGTATGTGAGGTAGAGGGAAGGCGGCATGTGATGGTTACTGATCCGTCCCTTCGTTCAGGTCACTTACTCCTTGGCTCTGTTATCACCTGGCATGGTTCAAGAGCAGGCTTATCCCACAGCAGTCATGGATGCCCTGGCCCCCTCCCAGAACACACTGGGATCATTCCCAGTCCAAACTGGATCCGATGGCCTGCTCCCAGTATGGACTGGGATCATTCCCAGTCCAAAATGGATCCCCTGGCCCCCTCCCAGGACAGACTGGGATCATTCCCAGTCCAAACTGGATCCCCTGGCCCCTTCCCAGGACAGACTGGGCCCTGTCCCAGTCCAAACTGCATCCCCTGGCCCCCTCCCAGGACAGACTGGGATCATTCCCAGTCCAAATCGGATCCCCTGGCCCCCTCCCAGGACAGACTGGGATTATTCCCAGTCCAAACTGGACCCCATGTCCCCCTCCCAGGACACACTCGTCCCTTTCCCAGTCCAAACTGCGTCCCCTGGCCCCCTCCCAGTCCAGACCGCGATCATTCCCAGTCCGAAGTGGATACACTGGCTTCCTCACAGTATGGACTTGGATCATTCCCAGTCCGAACTGGATACCCTGGCCCCCTCCCGGGACAGATTGGGATCATTCCCAGTCCAAACTGGATCCCCTGGCCCTCTCCCAGGACAGACTGGGATCATTCCCAGTCCAAAGTGGATTCCCTGGCCCTCTCCCAGGACAGACACGGATCATTCCCAGTCCAACTGGATCCCCTGGCCCCTTCCCAGGACAGAATGGGCCCTGTCCCAGTCCAAAGTGGATCCCCTGGCCCCCACTGAGGACAGAGACGGATCATTCCCAGTCCAAACTGGATGCCCTTGCCCCCTCCCAGGACAGACTGGGCCCTGTCCTAGTCCAAACTGGATCCCATGGCCCCCTCCCCGGACAGGCTGGGATCATTCCCACTCCAAACTGAATCCCCTCGCCCCCTCCCCGGACAGATTGGCCCTGTCCCTGTCCAAACTGGAACCCCTGGCCACCTCCCAGTACAGACTGGGATCATTACCAGTCCAAACTGGATCCCCTGCCCCACCCCCAGTATAGACTGGAATCATTCCCAGTCCAAAGTGGATCCTCTAGACCCCCCCCAGGACAGACTGGGATCATTCCCAGTCCAAATTGGATCCCTTGGCCCCCTGCCAGGACAGAATTGGATCATTCCCAGTCCAAAGTGGATCCCTTGACCCCCTCCCAGGACAGACTGGGATCATTCCCAGTCTAAACGGGATTCCCTGGCCCCCTCCCAGGACAGACTGGGCCCTGTCCCAGTCCAAAATAGATCACCTGGCCCCTTCCCAGTACAGACTGGTCCCTGTCCCAGTCCAAACTGGATCCCCTGGCCCCCTCCCAGGATAGACTGGGATCATTCCCAGTCCAAAATGGATTCCCTTGCCCTCTCCCAGGACAGACTGGGATCATTCCCAGTCCAAACTGGAGCCCCTGGCCCCCTCCAGGACAGACTGGGATCATTCGCAGTCCAAACTGGACCCCCTGGCCCCCTCCCAGGACAGACTGGGATCATTCCCCGTCCAATCTGGATCCCCTGGCCCCCTCCCGGGACAGACTGGTATCATTCCCAGTCCAAACTGGATCCCCCGGCCCTTTCCCAGGACAGACTGGGATCATTCCCAATCCAAAGTGGATCCCCTGGCCCCCTCCCAGGACTGACTGGGATCATTCCCAATCCAAAGTGGATCCCCCGGCCCTTTTCCAGGACAGACTGGGATCATTCCCAGTCCAACCTGAGCAAGCAGGTCTGACCTCAGAGCTGACTGTGCTGTGAGTAGCACGTTGGACTGGAGACCTCCTGAGCTCCTGCCCAAGCTGAGCCATTCTATGATTGTACAGGCAGTACATAAAGAAATGATAGCTAGTTTGTATTAAAGCGTTACTGTTGTTGCTTTAGTAAATAACTTAAATGCTAGATTTTGGGGTTGGGTTTTTTTGTGTCTTCAAGTTAATGATTTTAACTGCGCTTTTTTGATAGCATATCCTTATACCCAATGGTCTCTGTTTTATACAGTTCAGGGAGGACAGACTTCATCCCTGTTTGGGTGTATTCAGAGCAATCTTTTCATCCTTTTAGTCCAAGTTCATAGAGCTAACATAGCTCTGAGTTTGTTATACACAAATGTAAAGTTAATTTGGCGATTTTTACCTTTGCTTTACCTCCTGCAGTGGAGGAGAAACGTTTTTTAGTAGTAAGACAGGGCAATTACTTTTTTTATTTACCTATCACTCACCTAACAACGACCTGCAATATTTTACAGGAAGGAAACTTCATTTACTGGGAAGGCAAGGTCCCTTTAGGTCGGCAAGACTTTCTTAAGGACTGCAGGGATGCTGCTGGTCAGCTGCTAGGTGAATCCAGAGCCATATTCCAAGTGTGACAAAGAAATAACGTCTTCTGAGGAAATACAAATCTATTCGTGTTCAGACCCTGGCTTTTTATGTGATGCATCTTTCACTCTCCACCTGTTCTCCTCCCCCGGCGGGGGGAGGGCGGGGGGGGCGGGGTCGCCGGGCGCACGCAGGACGGGCCCGGGCTGCGGCAGAGAGATGTTCACCCCCTCCCCGCTCCCCACTGCGCGCCACGTGCTGGCGCGGGTTTGTCCTTCCCGAGTAAAGCCTCACACAGCCTTTCGCGCTACTGTGGGACGCACAACAGGAGCAGAGCCACCAACATGTGCGAAGTCTTTGTGAGGGACCGCGCGACATCTGCGTGTCCCCATCGATGAGCTCAGCGGGTGCGCGGGGCCCTCCTCCGGTGGAGGGTGAGGAGGAGGCACTTCCGCGTGTTATTTCTCCGGTTTGGCTTAGAACCGCCCACTGCCGCTTTTTCCGCGTCCTGCAAGGGCTTCCGCGGCAGACTCTTTTTATGTTTTTTTTTTATTTTTTGTCCAAGTTCACCGGCGAGTCGCCGCGCTCAGTCCAGCGAGCGCCGGCGGATCGATGTGCTGCGGGTTTGATTGTGCCTCCCTGGGCGGCGGGGCCGCGCACCAGCGGGGAGGGCCGGGCCCATGGCGGCCTCCCGCCTCCGCCGCGCTGCGCGCCCGGCACGGCGGCCCCGCACCCGCACCCGCACCGGCACCGCCGCGCAGCCGGAGGCCACGTCTGTCCAGCCGGGTTTGGCTGGCGGGTGCCGCGGGCGGCGCACCACAAGACAGTCCTGTAGGGTTGGCAGTCATGAATGCCGCAGCAGCAGCACGTCGCTCTGCTGCATTTCCCTCAAAGTCTCTGAGGTGAACCTCCGCGCAGTGGAGAATTTGACCGCCTCCCTGGATCCCTTCCAGCGCCTTCGAGGTAGACAGGTCATAACTCAGTCCTCTCGTAGAGAGCAGATGTCGGAGAAACGTGGGCACTGCCGCCTCTTAACCTCCAAAGTCCCTCCATTCCGAGACAGAAAACAGCGTGTGCGTGTCAGAAAAATGACCCCATCGCTGTCCCAACCTAATTAACTTGACCAGCCGCTTTACAGGTGCTTCAGTCCCTCTCTCAGAGAGGATTCCTGCAAGCAAGGTGGCCGCAGCTTCTGTTTCCATAGCTGCGCCTGAGGGGTGAGGAGCGACCTCACACACCGGTGTCTGCCCCACTTCTTGTGCCCGAGCAGCACCTCCCTCAGCCGTGGTTTCCCACTGCCCTCCTCTAGCTGCTTACCGCAGTCTCGGAGACCTCAGTCGAGCTGAACCATCCTCTGCTACCAGATGTTGGAGTGGGAGACGGGCCCGGAGTAACGATGGAATCTCAATATGAGTATAGTCGTTCTCCCCTTTATTCAAGCTTACAGAGTATATAAAGACAGATGTCAAGAACACACGTCCGCAACTGTTGTATAATTGGCTTACAGCCTCTGTTCACGCGCCAAGGCGGCGAGTGAGATTGGTACAGTGAGATTGGTACCTCTCCTCTTCGCGAATGTAGCTCCTTCTTCTTGTTTACCATTCCACTGTCTCTTATCACAACAGGCTTTCAAGGACAGTTAATGGTTTCCTCTGCACCTTCCCCCTCATCAAAGACTGGATTGCTCATGGGAATCAGATCGTGTCCCTTGTTACTAAGCCATTCCTCCACAGTTTCCTGCAAAGGTCCACGTCTTTCCCAGACCTTGTCCTGCCAAGCTGCTTTCCAGCTGGTCAGCCCCCGGCTCACTCGGGAGCACGGGGTTGTTCCTCCCCAGGGTGGGACTTGGCACGTCCCTTTGGTGACCCCCAAGCGGTTCCTCTGCCCATTTCTCAGGTCCCCCTGGCTGGCAGCACCCCCACCTGGTGGATAAGCCCTGCACCCTGTGCCTGTGTTGCCTGTTGTGACTTTGGACCTTGTACCGTTTGTGTCTTTGTGTCTCTGTCTCTTGCCCCACTGTGCCTGGGCACCCCACACCTTGCTGCGGGTGGCTCTGTCCCATCCCCCCATTTGGAAAATGAAACCCAGAGCTCTGTGGGAAGCAGAGATGCAGAAGAGTCCAAGCCTCAGCTTTTCTGTCTCAAATGTAGAAGGAGGGTCTGGAGAAGCACTGAGAGAAATCTACAGTTCCGTTTTTGCAGCCTCCGCTAGCGCTGGGATGTTTGCTCCTCCTCTACTTGCAGCAAGGGGCAAGAATGTAAAGTGACAGGGTGTTCTGCAAGATGACGGCGAGCGAACATGAGTGACCCTGTCAGGAAGGGAAAGCTTGAGGCTGCAGAATCAAGAGCTGCTGCACCGGTGATGGGAGTGTGGGGACTGCGTCCCCTCCCTTATGCCGTCTCCTCCCAAATGCAAAGACTCCTCTTCCTAGATATTCAAGCCAAGGAGGTTGTGCATGCAGCACCGTGGGTGCCTGTGCGTGCCACTCTCATGTGCAGCCGGTGTGCCACAGCGTGGCTGTGCCAGCGCCTGCCTGGACACACCCAGCCTGGGTGGCAGGTGACAGCGGGGCCCTTTGTGACATCCTCTGTGACACGCCGGGTGCTGCCTAGTGCCGGTGTGGCCCCGGCCCTTCAGTGTCCAGGAGGACGGCAACGGGATAGGGCAGAAGCACAGGGCTGCCGAGGAGCCCTGAGCTATGTCACGTCTTTCCCCGCCACTCCAGGCATCCCCGCGGGACCAAGGCAATTCCCTGAGGTCGCCTAGTCCCCAACATGGGTAAGAGCGAGGGGCTGGGGCTGGGTGGGTGTCCTGGGGGGCATCGTGCAGGAACATGAAAGCCCTTTGTGATTTGTGTAGTGTGAGCCCCTGCCCAGCCCCCTGTAGGACTGTGAATATTCCCAGGCTGCCCACAAACCTCCATCCCCAGGAGATTTGCTGCTCCTTGAAAAGCCTGTCCCACACGGCTCCCTGCTCCCGCACAGCCCCGTTAGCCCCACAGGCTCTCCCTGCAGGCAGTGCAGAGGTGGGGGCCTGGCAGCATGGCCTCCCCCCATGCCCACCCCACACGGCCTCTTCTCCTTCCCCAGGATTGAGCAGAGACTCCCCAGCCAGGCCCGGCTGGCCTGGGCGGGAGAGGAACATGAAGATAGACCTCCACTGAGCCCTAGCGAGGTGTGCATGGTCCAGCCGCTGCAGACTGGTAAGTGAGGGGCGTTTTGCTGCCTTGCCGTGCTCCTGCACCGGAGCCGGCTGCTGGCCACATCCCAGGCTTGACCGGCATGGGGGAAACACGATGTCAGTCCCGTGTTTCAGTCCACCAGCCCAGGGCTTGTTTTGTCCTCGGGAGCTGGCATGCGGCTGGATGCAGGGTACCGCTGTTTAACCTCTCCTGCCAGCACCTTCAGCTCGCCTTCCCCCCTTGCTTTATTAGATCCCAAGTCTGATTCCTGCAGCCATGTGGATCTGCCACCAAGCGAGGGGAAGGGCGTCCAGGAGAACGTCAAGGACCCTGTCAAAGATTCAGGAGAGGTACCTACAGAGACTGCCATCTCTCCTGTGCCTGCATCTCTCTCCAGCTCCTCCCATGCTCAAAGATCCCTTCCTGGAGGGCTGCCATGTGGGCAAAGCTTTGGGAAAAAAAAAAGGACACCAGTGTCCTGTGGGTAAGAGGGATCCATAAAGGAGTCCCATAACCTTCTCTTCTCCTTGCAGGACCTGAGCGCTCTGGACAAGCGGCTGAAGGATTTGGTTTTCACCCCTTCATCCTCCAGCCTCTTGGAGCAGCGGAATCTCTTGCAGGTCTGGCATTTTCAGAGCAGATCACAGCTTCCGCTATGCAAACCCCCAGGGAGGTTTCTGCCCCAAAGTCCTCTGCACCTTGAGGGGTGCAGAAGGCCACATATGGAGGACAGCATAGAAAGGAGCAGAGGCTGCAGTGGGAATGGGCTCTGGCTACCTCCCTGGACATGGCAGATTGGTGTGGGAACTCTTCCCTGAGGCTGGCATGGACTCTAGGGACATGAAACCAGTGACAGGCTTTGCAGCTGTTCCCAGGAAGCCCTGGCAAACGATCTGGCCCCTGTCAGGCACTTAGCAGAGCTGCCGCTCCTGGAACAGCTGCCAGAGCCCAGGGCAGAATATCAGCTTTTCTTCTCACAGGTCTTGCTGCCCTTCATAGAGTCCCGCAGACCAGACGAACGTGAGAAGGCTGTGAACATCATTGCCTGGCTAATCACATCATTTGTCAGCTCTTCCTCTGCCAGGGTAAGGAGCCTCAGGTCCAGACAACCTCTGGTCACCCCATCACCCCTTCCCAGTGTCCCAGGGCACTCTGTGGTTCTGGGTTCCCTTGGAGGGAAGCTTGGACACAGGCTAGGGGACTCAGCAAGGCGCTGTCTCGAGTAGGATGTCTTTAACCCTGTGTCTATAGGCTTCTCTCTGGCCCCTCTTCTCTAGGCCAGGAGCCAGCTCTGCTGCCCAGCCTGCCCGGGGCAGAGCTGTCCTGGAGCATGATGGGAACCCTGGCCTGGCAGCCCTGGGCTGCTGCCCAGCAGCACCGGGGCTCAGGGCCCGCAGGGCTGTCCGGCACGTCCCCTTCCCTGCGGCCACCTCCCCACCACATGCGCAGGCGTCAGCCCCAGGACATGTGCTCCTGCCCTGCAGGCGCTGCCCGCCTGAGCTGTGGGGAGCAGAAGGGCTGGGCAGGAGCAGAGGGCAGGTGGCTTGATGTGGCCGAGATGGGGAGTGGAGCTGAAGGAGGCAGGGGCACTCTGTGGGCTGTGGGAGAGAAAGAGCAGTGGTGGTGGTGGGAGGGCAGCAGGTCCCAGTCCTCATGTCAGCACCAACATCCCGTGGGCTGAAAGGGACAGTGGTCAAAATCCTTCAGCTGCAGCCTGGGATGGAGACAGCAGTGAAGGGAGACAGCCAGCCAGAGCTGTGGGCTTCATCTGCTGGCCGAAGCCAGAGGAGCTGGCAAGGGAGCCTGGGCCTGGGGCAGAGGAGCCCGGGCTGCGGGCTGGAGAGCAGGGAAAGGCAGCCGAGACAATGGGGCTACAGGGCAGGCTGTTCCTGCTTGGGACAGCTGTTACCAACCCATCCTGCTGCTGCTGTGTCACCTTCCCTTCAGGTTCTGCTCTCATTTTGCCACGGCTGTTGCAGTGGGTCAGGGGCTGCTGAGAGGTGCCCCTGCACTGGGCAGGGGAGCTGGCAGTGTGCGGGGGCTGGGGCGGATCCTGCAAGAGCTCTGCCTGCAGCGGCACCCAGCCCTACACCAGCTCTTGGGCTAAGGGGTTTGGCTCCAGCTGCCCCACCATAGCCCTGCTGCCAGTGCTTCCTCCTGCCCTTCAGGTCTGCGTCTCTGACAACCCTGACCTCGATCAAGATGAGCATATCCAGGACCTGGGCAAGCTGGTGGGAGGTCTCCTCCTGTGCTGTGCTCCCAACAACCAGATGATCCACTTTAGGGCTGCAGATGCTCTTCGATACCTCTACAAGTTCACCCTGCAGCGGAAAAGTAAGCGAAACGATGACAAGTTGGGTCCTTCCAGGCAGAGAGGCCAAAGCGAGGCCAAGCAAAGCACTGTGCCACCTCATCCATTCTCCTCAGCTAGAGGAAGGAACAAGAAACCCTTCCAAAGCCAGAGTAGGGGAGCAGCTGTGCTGCATCAGCTGCAGGGCCCACACAAGCCAGCATCAGCGCAGTGTGTGCAGAAGAGGATGCGGATAAGGTGAAAGCCACGCACCTCTCTGGGGTCCCTTAGCTCTTGCCTTGTGAGCAATAGCCAATGCTCATGCTGTAGACATGCGTGCTGCTTTCAAAATGCGGCTGCCTCACAGACCTCGTCCAGGACTGTTACCTCCCTTGAAGGAGTGGTTCCATAGCTGCCCTGGTTACCGGAGGACTGAAAAACTTCCTGCTGCAACGGGTGCTCCTACTAGAGTTTCAGTCCTGCTTGGTCCCTACAGCCACAGCTACCATTGATTACCATGTCCCAAAACAATTTTTCTGTATTAGTAAACAGTTATTAGTAAACAAAAATAAAAAAACAGATTCAGCAGATTCAGCTGTGCAACACGGTGGTTGGTCCCTCCAGTGCCTGTAGAAAGAAGGTCTCCCTGATGCCCTCCAGAAATCTCCTTAACTGCTTGTGTCCTGCCATATTGCAAGGAAATCCTCTGCTTGTGACCCACACGCTTTCTCCCAGGCTGTTGATTGTCCCGCATATCTGAGCTGCTCCTTCACATAGGAGGCAATCCCCCCTCCTCATCTTCCTCATCCCCCCAGAAGAGCTTGCGTCCATCCACCGCAGCACTCCGGCCGTGCGAGACATCTCCCACGCCTCAGTTATTCCCACCGTGTTTTAATTGTGTGACTACATGCAGAACTCGAGTTCCTTAGAGTTTCCCAGGCTGTGAGCATTTGTATACACACACTTGAGGCAGGTGCATCGAATCCTTCCCCAGCATTCCTGAGCTCCCTCTTGTTCCCATCACCCGTCACCCTTTGCTTTCCAACCCTCTCCACCGCTTCCTTCCCTTGACTGTAGGTCGTAACCTCCCTTCTCAGCCATTCCTAGCTTAAAGCTCTTTTTGCCATTTGGTAAGCTGGTTGGCAAAGATCCTCTGTCCTACCAACTGTTCTTTGTTTCATCCCCCCTATTTAGGCAGGACGCCACCAAAAGATAATCCAGAGCATCCACAGCTCCAGAGGGAATGGGAAGCTGAGAGCGCCTCCTGGCTTTCTTTGCACTGCGACACCAGTGACATTGCTATGGTAATGAGCTCCTCCCTTGCTGGGACTCTTGTCCATGGCATCAGCAGGAGACTTGAGTGAGCAAAGGCACCCAGAATGAGCGGGACTGGCATGGCCTCGCTCTCCCTGGTCAGAGAGGGTTCCTGCTGTCCCTGAGCAGGGACTATCCGAGGGTGGCACTCCGGTGTCCCAGCAGCAGCTCCAGCCCTCCTGGCCACCAGCGAGCCCTGGTTCTCTGTAGGGCCAGCATGCTGTGCCCATGAGCCCAGGACGCCTCCCTCACCCTGAGGGTCCTCTGTTCTCATCCTCCGCCCTACAGTGACTGCAGCCCCTGTTGCCAGCTTTCCTGCAGGCAATGCTGCCAGCACGGCCGGGCATCTCTTACCAGAGCTGCTTGCCACGCAGCTCAGCTGAGCAGCACAGTCAGGGCACTCGGTGTGCCATGTCTTCCCTGCCTTGCTTCTTCCCGTAGGCGTTTGGAAAATACCTCCAGCCTTCTGAGAGGACAGACGTGGTCCTCACAGCCATTGACGCCACGAGAGACTCCAGCATCTATGACAAGCAGGTGGCCTGCAGCATGCTCTACATGGCCATGAGTGACCCTGCCTGCTGGCTGACGGATGTAAGCCGCCTGTAGCTGGATTGCCCTACCCATGAGACCTTTCAGGCGTTTTTCCTCCCTCTTTCCCAAACGCAAATGGCACCTGAAGCCATTTCAAGCCAGCAGAGCAGGATGGGAAGGGCAGCAGTTTCAGTGGCAGCTGAGGAGATGGTTGCACTCCAGTGGCAGCACCATCCTCACCTGTGTCCCTTCCAGGCACAAAAGATCGTGGGGTGCATCCACAAAAACATGGAGTCCATCCGCACGGTGACAGCCCGGCACAGCCTGGAATCCCTGCTTCTCCTGCTGACCAAGAAGTACCCCAAGGTTACGGTCATGAGCCTGTTGATGATCAGTCCATCATGTGACAGGTACCAGCCTAGACAGCCCTGGGGGCTTGTTCCACAGCCCGGGCATGGCGCCGGAGGCTGCGGCAGCCCTGCTAACAGAGCACTCTGGCTTGCAGCACTGCCCTGGGCATGTGGGAGGTGATGCTCTCCCTGCCCAGCACTTCGGAGCTGATCTTCAAGGAGCTGCTCAGTGTCATCGAGGACAGGCTACCACACGGGCTTTTCAGCTTCAGCACAGAGGACGTGTCCAGCCTTCCCTTAGCTGTGAGTGACCAGACCAGGTCTTGCTCACCTCCAGGGGTGTTGATGCCTCCCCAGGAAAACAGACACAGCCCCTCCTGTCTGCCCCCAAACAGCCACCTCCTCCAGGACTTAGGGACACAGCCCCTTAGGGCCAGCAGGGACCCGCCCAGCACCAGGCCCCCCTGTGCCTGCATCCCCCTGCCCTGCTCTGCAGACTGGAAACATAGGGTGGGGGCAAGAGTTAGGGCAGGGGCTGCTCCCAGACAAGGGCAGGGGCGAAGACTGGGGCAGGGGCAGCGAGGTGCTGGGGTCAGGGCTGGGGCAGAAGCCAGAGTCCAGGCAAGGGCTGGGGCTGGGGCAGGGGCTTGGCTACAGCAGAGTTTGTGTGGCCTGCAAGGCCTGAGACTAGAAACCCAGGAGGGTCCGCAGAGTGCGAAAGGCACGCCATACTGGCCCCGGGGGGCTTGTAGCGCCCACGTCAGAAGCAGGAGCTGAGCCCCCAGGGTTGCTGGGCCTTGGCCTTGGCTTGGCAGCTGGGTTGCAGTCTCCATCGTCGGTGTCTCTGTGGCCTGGGGCAGTGCCTGAGCCACACTCCACGTGCAACCCAAGGGCTTTGGCAGTGCAACAGCAGTGTGTTTGCAGCAAGAGCTGTCTCTGTGTGTATTCCGCAGGCAACCAAGGTCCTGTGCAAGCTCATCTGCCAGGAGAAGCTCAGAGCAGCCTTCCCCAAGCTGCTCATTGGCCTGGTCTACCAGATTTCATACGCTAAAGCATTCATACCACACAACGTGAAGCTTTCCTGGAAATACTGTGGACAGCATCAGGCCAATCAACCCATCCCTTTGAGGTGCTCCATCCCCCTTCCCCTGCCATTTCCATGGGCCCTTGGCCAGGGCGCGTGCTCCGTGTGTGACCGGACTTTGCTCTGCATGCAGGTTTGCACTGGAGGCCATTAAAGTTCTGCTCTGTGCTGCTGGCTATGAAGAGCATGTCCTCAACATCCAGAACGAGGGCGGCTGGGACATGCTTCTTGACACTGAGACCCACCACAGCGGAGTCAGTTTGCTGGCCAGGTGAGAGCCCCCTTCCTCCAGCAGTGCCTCCGCAACCCCATCCCTCGTGGCCGAGAGCGGGTCCCCAGTGCGCTAAGGCACAAGGCTGCAGCTGCAGTGCTCGTGACGGAGCGATCAGAGGGGAAAGGGGCGCTCCTTGCTTGGGGAAAGACCAGGACGCTGTGAGTGAGTTGCGTAGAAGCTGTGGCTGAGTGCAAACACATGTCCTGGCCTGGGGTATCATGACTAGGCTGGGCAGTGCAATCCCAGCAAGGCTTTGCCTGCCCTCGTCAGTCCCAGTGGTGCTTTTCTTTCCCCTGCCAGAGAGATGAGGAAGAGCCCAGTTGATCAGCGATCCTGCATCTTCCAGCTCCTGCAAGGGATTCTTCACCATCGGGAGACATTCCCGATAACTTTTGCCATGAATTTCTACGTTGAGGTAGGCCTGGTGGCAAGCAGCGCCTCTGTGAGATGCTTCTGAACCCTGCCCTTCTGCACACGTGGCTGCAGGGCGGGATGACCGTCACCAGAGCTGGGACAGAGCGGGTCCGTTGTCAGTACCTCTGGCCTCGACCCATTTCTGCTGGGGTAGCACTCATGACCACCACAGGCAGGGCTGCCCCCAGGACAGGCTGTGTGAGGCCCTCATGCCCTGAGCTGGCAGTGGGAACCAGGAGCCACACAGTGCGGGGAGCCCTGCAGGCTCTGCCAGTCTCTCATTGCCATCTTTGTTTCAGCTGCTGGCTTGCGATGACCTTAAAAAGGATTTGAGTGACCTGCTCCTCCTCCAGTCATATCTGATTTATCCATGCCACATAATGCAAGGGCTGATACTCAGAGGCTTTGTCACCCTGTCGGAAGAACCTGAGATGGTGAGCAAGGCGTGGTCAAGTGAAGCCACACTGGCAGCCTGGGGCTGGGGCAGTGGGTAAGGTGGTGGCTTGGGCCTGGCTGAGAGTAAGGAGGTGGGTGTCAGAAAAGGGGGTGGCTGAGCAGGGGACACAGAGCCTTTGCTGTCCTGCCCTGCCCTGCCCTGCCCTGCCCTGCCTGCCTTACCCTCGCTCTCCCTCGTCCCCATCAGTGCGCATGTGGCCACCGCCAGACAGGAGGCTGCTGCAGCAATTCCTGTGCCACCTGCCAGGAAGCCGGACGGGAAGCTGGTGCTCAGTGACCAGAGCATTTTTGCCAGCGTGGTCGTCAACCGCTTCACCATAAAAGAAATTCTGTGCTTCATACAGGCAAGAGAAATGCATATCCTGCTGGAAGACATCCTGCAGACCCTGAATCATCCTGCCACAGACATCAAGATGAAGGCCGTGCTTGTCTTCAGAAACCTGATGCGTCATATGGACTGGAAGAAGGCCAGCCACATCACTGTGCAGCTGGCGGAGAAGCTCCTGCCACTCATTGATGATGTAAGGCTGCTGTGGGAGCCTGAGCCCCGCAGATGGGCACTCTGCAGGGACAGCTGCCCATCAGCCCAGCCCTGCAGGCAGCACTTGGGTAGGGCTGCTTCCCTCCTCACAGCCCTGGGCTCTCATGGGATGGCTTCTGGGCTCTGCAGCCCAGCAAGGCTTCTCCTTGGCAGGTTGATGCCCCTGGGTGACCTGAGCCCACTGTGCTGGGGCCCAGCCTGGCCCCTGGGCAAAGCACCTGCAGCCCAAGAGCTGCTCTCAGAGCCCCGAGGGCTCCCCCAGCTGCACTGTCAGGCAGGACCAGACGTTCTCCCCAGGCGCTGTGGCAGGGGGGCTGAGGCTGAGCCGGTGGGGTGTGCCCTGGAGGCACTGCCGAGGGCCAGCCTGGTCTCCTCCTCGGCCTGTCCCCGGAGAGCGCTGCACTGACATAGCTGGCAGTGAATGCTGGAGGGCTGGGAGAGCAGTCAGAGGCACAGCACCACCTGATGGAAACCTCTTGTGTGGCCTTTGACAGGGGCCGTTGCCCAGGGCCGTTGCCCGGGGCCATTCAGCCGCAGCTGCAGATGTGGCCCATGGCTCCTCTGTGCTGAATCCGACCCTGGGGCATCTCCCCTCACATCAGCCACGCTAATGCCCTTGATCACCGTGGGCAGGGAGAGGCTGTTGCTGCAGTTCCTCTCTCTTCCTTCCTACCAGGAGTCCAGCCAGCTGCGAGAGCTCTCCATCTGCCTCTTCAGAGACGTGGTGGACACTGTGGTGGGGAGTGACAAGAGACGGCTGAAGGAGAAAATCCGGAGGGGCCTGGTCCCGCTCTTCTTCCGTATGAACGACCAGACCGAGAGTGTGGCCAAGGTACGGATTTCAAAGCTGAACATTGACGTGGGGAAGGAAGGGTGTGCTGATGCCGTGGTGGTGGCCTGGGCATCAGGGGCGAGGGCTGCTGGCAGTCGGACTCTGGGAATGTGTGTAACCTTGGGGTCCCACTGCCCAAGTCGCTGAGGACAGGGCAGAGCTCCCCTCCCTCCCTGCACCGGTCCCACCACTGCCTTCCTCCTCCTCCAGAGCCTCCTGCTGCAGAGGTGGCTAGGGGGCTGGGGTCCCCTCCCAGCCCTGCTCCCCCCATTCAGCCCTCCTCCAGCGCAGCCCAGAGGAAGGGTCCCTGCAGACCCAGCACGAGCACGGACTTTTCCCAGACCTGCCCTACTTGGTCCCGCAGGGCTGGGCAGCAGCCCATGGCCACCCAACACGCAAGTCCCTACAGGCTTCCCAGCTGTCCCTGCAGTTGTCAGAGGCCAGGGCTTTGATGAGCCCCAATCCCTGTCCCCCAGGGGCTGTGCCCAAAAGACCCCCAGATGTTTCAGGCAGCTCCCTAGGAGCAGGACTGAAGTCCTGCTCAAGAGAGCACCTGCGTCAGGCCAGTGAACTTGATCTGTGCAGAGCGGTTCAAGGAGTGGAGAGGCAGCTTGTTCCCCAGCCTGGGGTGGGGAGAGTGGTGGAAGGGAGATGCAGTTGGAGAAATACTGGTCATGCATCCCAGGATCAACCCACCCGGAGCCTCAGTGTAAAAGAGCTGGGGCAGCCCTGGCTGGGGAGCCAAGGGTCCTGCTGGGGGATGCCCATGGGAGGTGTTGCTGGCTCCCTCCTGCCCTGGTGTCTTTGGGACGACTCCTCTCACCGCCTACAGCCATGGGCCCACACCTCCTTTACCCTTCACTCTGCCCCCAGCCCTAGCAGCAGCTCAGCAGCTCTTGCGGATGTCTATTCTGCTGGCTGGCAGAGTGCAATACCTGAGGTGATGGCTGCCTTGGGCATTAAACCCAGTTCAGAGTTTGTCCCCAGCTGCCTCTTTCCATAACAAGCTGGGAACAGCTCACAGTTTTGCCAAGAGGAGGGGGATGACAGGTCTCCTTCTCCGAGCTGTGGTGCCATCTCACAGCTTCTGCTGCTTTGCAGGCCTCTGGCGAAGCCCTCCTCACCTCTGCAGACCTCCTGAAGAGGAAGAAGCTCAAGCAACTGGCCCAGACAAAGCAGACATGGAGGATTGGAGAGACCTTGGTGAGGACAACCCCCAAGCCCCAGGGCCCAGTCTGGACAAGGGACGCGCCATGTGCCCGGGCTGTGGACTGTGCAGCTCTTCCTCGCCGGCCCTGCTCCAGACCGGAAGCTACAGCCTGGAGCTGCATCCTTCTTCCCTTCCCTCAAGCACAGAGCCCCCAGGGGTTCTTCTCCAGGCCCCTCTCCCCTCCCGCCCCTGGGTGCTGAAGGAGACCCTGGCCCATCTGGGCCCTGGCAGCAGGACTGAGAGGTCTCGGTACCTCTGGGCCGCCTTTGCCTGGGGCTCTCTCTGAACCTCAGCCCCACAGAGCTCCTGGCTGGAAGAAAGGAATGACCTGGGGAGGAAGGGGGGTGATGGGAAGAGGGGCTGGTCTGGATGACTGGGATTGGTCTGTGCTAGCCCCGTGACCTTTTGCTCTCTCCAGCTGCTGCAGGACAGGAGGAGGATGGAAGAATACCTGCATCAGAGCCTGCCATACCTGAAGGATGCTCAGGCCACCTTGAGAGAGGAGGCCATCAGGTTCATTGGTGAGCCACAGCCCCCCGGGGTCCCTCTTCTGGCAGCCTGGCCCCAGTCCCTGCCACTGCACTGGCAGCAAGGAGCAGCCCTGTGGCTGCCAGAGCCCCGGCTGCCCCGTGCAGCGCCTGGGCAGCCAGGTGCTGTGTGCCTCCCTCTCGCAGCCTGCCCACGCAGGTGGGCTTGGTGGCAGCCTTGCTCGGTCCCACCGCCCTCGGGTACTGTCCTTCCCTGGCGTCAGCCCTGCTGAGGGGGACGAGGGTGTGCAGCCGAGCTGGCAGGGCCGGGGGCTGTGCTGCCGGGAGCATGTTGGGGAGTGGGAGGTCTGACGGGTGCTCTGTGCCTAGGGTTTGGTGTGCGGCACCTGAGGGACCGAAATGAGGAGAAGCTGCACGATATGTGCAACGGTGAGTAGGGGCGGTGCTGTGCTGGCTGGGGCTGGTGGGGCAGGGGACAGAGCCTGGGCGGGCTGCTGCCATGCCTTGTCCTGCTCCAGGGAAACGCTTCAGGGGCAGAGGAAGGTGTCAGGGGCATTTGGGGCATTCCTGAGCACCAGGTTCCAGCTGATCCGTTGGTCCCACCTGCTCCTCCTGGCCAAGGAAAGAGACGGATGGGGCTGGCATGGGAGGGTCTCTGCAGACGGCGGGGTTTCACCACTGCTCTGCTTCTTTCTGTCGCAGCTTTCCGGCACTTGGTGAACGACCCTGAACCCTCAGTCCGTTCCCTGGCAGCTCAGACCTTGCTGATCCTGGGAACTCCAAGGAAGCAGCCAACATCAGGATGGTCCCTACGAACACTGTGCTGCGGGCTCGGCAGAGACAGGGAGAGGTGAAGGCCTCCTGGGGAAAATGGCTGCATGTGAATAAAGCTGCATCAACCAGCCCAGTCCCGTGGTGTCCTTCACACAGGGAACACCCTGAGCAGGCTGAGCAGACAGCGTCATTCCTGGCCTCTACTGATGCCTGCAGGCCAGCTCATCCCTCCGCACACCCTGGCCCCGGTCTTGTTTTACAAGTAGTTTACCCCTTTTTCTTTGGGCTTTCCCCCAAAAGAAGCCATGCCTGTTCACCCCCTGTGCAAGTCTTTCCTTTAGGGAGGCAGAGGGCAAAGGGGAAATGGCAGAGCCTGGAGAAATCGGGATTGCCTGGAGAGCTGCCCGGCGCCCCCACTTTCCAGTAGCCTATGGCAGCACAGCACACGCTGACCCAGGGTGTCCTTGCACCAAAGCCCCAGCAGCGCTGCTGGACCACAAAACCTCCCAGAGGGGAGGAGGAGGGAAGCTGTAGCCCAACCTTCCCCCGCTGAGACATGCCAGGGCATGAAAAGGCGCCCATGCTTGGCCAAGCTGCTGAGCTATCATTCGTGCCAGTGTTCCGAAGTGGCCACCTCCAGCATGCTCCTGGCTTGCACAGCCTTGCCCACGAGCCAGGGGAGAAGTTTCCTTGTGGAGAGGGAAGAGCTGTGCCGGCGCGCCCTTCTGCACCTCCTCTGGGCTGCTGGGGCTGGGCTCCCAGCCCTTGCGGCAGCCGGGCTGCTCTGGCCGTGCTCTGCCAGCACGCAGCGGCCACTGCTTTGGCAGGGAGAGAAGGAGGCAACGTGCCGGGAGCGCCCGGGTGCCAGAGATGCCCTGGCACCCTGCTTGTTCCAGCAGCAGCTGTTCTGACAAACCTTGTCTGTGCTGGAGTCCAGTCCCTCCTGTCACCTCCGCAGAGATGCCATTTTGAAGGACAGCAGCATCTTTAGCGCGGCAACTTTGTCGCCAGTGCCAGTCTTGAGTTTCCATCAAGCACCCAGAGGCTGTCACAGCAGAAGGAAATTATTGCCTGCTCCAGAGCTACCTTGTTAGCACAGAGGTAAAGGCTTTGGGAAGAAACCTACAGAGCCCAATTGTTTCCTTCTATACCTAGTTCCAGAACTTGGAGAAAGAGGACCTCTTCCTTTAATACGTATCTGGATATTTTAGTGAAGATTTAACTCCCACTGTATACTTCTCTGAAAAACATTGTTTCTACAGACTATTTCTTTTATCGGTGTTTGCCCTAAAAAAGAAAAAAAAGAGAGATCAACTGGCAAGAACCATGAAAGAAAGCTTAGGAACCCTGCTTATTTCTTCATTTCTTCTGTTGTGCAGAGCATACCGAGGGATGTTTCCCCACCCCTGAATGCACCCTGCACCATGTGGTGCCTGCAGAGTTGGGCTGTGGGGCTGTGTATGGGGCAGTGGGGCTGGACTGGTGCAGGGACAGGAAGGCAAACCGGAGCCGCAGTGCTCCAGGAAGCTCCCACACTGTCGGGACGGCAAAATTATCTTCAACCCCCAGCCAGCCAGGGATGCCACCCCGGTCGCTCAGATGCCTCTGGGGAGCCAAGACATACCGGGAGTGGGAAGTGCAGGGTGCGCACTGCCCTGCCCCACCCCAGCTCTGCCAGCAGCCCTTCTGCAGCCAGAGCAGCTCCCTGCAGTCAGGACAGGACTCTCTGCTGCTCACAGAGTCTCTTGGGGGTCTCTGGAGCTGCTGGAGGTCTTCTCTGCTGACCCAATGGCCCGCAGCTCTGCCTTAGTGTCAGCTCATGGCCACTACCACAGTCCTTTGGCAGTGTGTGTCTCTGCTTGGCGCTGGCCACCACGGCCTGCCTGCATGGTCCCAGAGGATCCCAGCAAGGCTATGCTTGGAGAACAGGTTGTGGTTGTCCTTAGTCTGAGTAGGTGGGATAATCTGGTTGGGGACCATGATGAGAAGAAAAGAACAAGAGACCACAAAACCGAGAAGCAGTGAGGGAAATGTCAAAGGAGGTTAAAGAAAGAAAGAAAGAAAGAAAGAACGAACATGAAAAGAACATGAAAGAACAGCTCTGTGAGGCCCCCAACACAACTCACAGCTACCGATCATGGTCGAATCGCATTATCGCTTCCTACCGCGCTTAATCCCGGGCGCCGCTTGCCCTCCCGGTCGCCCTGCACGCTGGTGGGATGGGCCCCAGGCTGTCTCACGCTATGTGGGGACGAGCCACAAAGAGCAGAGCATGGCTCCCACAGGTGACGGCTGCCACGGGGCAGTCTGCGCCGCCACCAGCCGGGCGGTAACTGAGGCCCTGTACCCGCCGCCCCTGCGCACCTTCTTTGCTCTGGGCGTTGGTGATCTGCAGGTTGCAGTTGGCCGCCTTTAGCTTCTTGTGGCCCGTGATCTGGCGCTTGAGGTCGCACAGGGAGATGTGGAGGCTCTCGAAGGGGATCGTATCATAGCTCAGCTTGTAGTGGATGCACGACATGGTCGGGGCCAGGCGGTGTCTGCTCCACGACAGCATCTACCGTGGCAGACGGTGTCATGGCCTCCACGACGGGATAGGGCCTGCAGCGGCTTTGGGAAGGTCCCAGGGAAGGGGCCAGGGCAAGCAGCACAGGCTGAGCTCGAGCGGGCTGGCGGCACTCAGAGGCCGTGCCGCTCTGCCATGGCCAGGCCCAGCAGCCTCAGGCAGACTCGGCGGGAGGAGGCCTCAGGGCTCCGTCATGGCAGCGCTGCGAGGCCCCGGCCCCCGCCCCCTCAACAGCTCCGGCCCACGGCCCTCAGCGATAGAGCTGGGTCGTGGTGGCAGCACCCGCCCGGCTCCTCCTCGCTGCACAGGCAGGAGGGTGGATGATGGGGAGAGGCCCCCGTGGCCCCGGATCGGCCTCCGCTCTCCCTCTCGCACGCAACACTCCCAGGCCGATCACTCGCTATGGCGACTCGGGTGCCCCTGCCTCAGCGTTCTGCTGAGGGGTTCCCAGCTGACAAGTGCAGGGTCTGTGGTGAGCACCACCCTTTTGATTTCAGTGCTGTCCTCTAGGAAGGGTTTGCTGCTCGTCTGCAAGGAGACCCCTGCCTGTGCCTGGAGAGCAAACCTATTGACAAGCTTACTCACTCTGTAGGGGCTGGGAACGGGAGATACCAGCAGAGCCTTAAAATTAATACAACGGATGGAAATGCACAACTGAGGTCTTAGGACAGTACAGACGAAAAGAGGAGTCTTATGCCTGGAATATTCCACAGATCTGTTCCTACGCCTAAAGGCAATCGGTATTCGTCCATGAATTCTTCCAAAACCTTACAATGTACCACATCCACTGAGCGTGGAAGGGAGATGCTCCAGAAGCCCTTATACAAAACTTATTCTAATAAGCCATCACACTGTACATTTGCTCCTGGATGGAGTTTATCAGGCCCTGCAGACTCCGAGACAACGTGCACAGTCGCAGATAGAGTCACTTGGTATTATGCAGGAAGCAACAATCAGTCTAAAGATAATGATACAGCTTTGGTTGCCACTACGGGCCTATAGGATTCTGATTGCTCTGAGTCATCTACTCGGGGTCCGAACCTTACTGGTTTACCTAAACAACCAAATCCAGCACATGCTAACCCTTTTACAAGAACAATTTACATGATTCAGATTTATTTGAAGATTATACTACCCTATTTGCACAACTACCAAGGCAATATTGGATAGGTGAGGATTTACCCTCAACCTGAGCTGAAGAATGTATTCTAAGTGCATTAAGACCATCCACACAGGTTAGAGCCACTGTGTCTTCTGCCTCTCTAGCTCCTAGCTACTGATAGCTATGGGAAAAAGTGTTACAGCCCTCTGATAGAATGTGGCACTAAGTTCCACCTGTCTGTAACAGCCTTTACCCACAGTTAAGGGGTTGCAAAGAGCTGTGGTAAATATGTCAAGAGAATTAGACAAAGCCATTAATGAGAGTGCAGATGCTATTACAGCCCTACAGAAGAGATCAAATTATTATCACAAATGGTAATATAGAATCGATTAGCCCTAGACAACCTTTGAGAAGTCGAGGACAGAGTATGTGCATTATTGAATAACAGCTGCTGAGGGTTTTATATAAATCAAGACCGGCAAGATGAAACTGATAGAAACAAGATACAGACTCATTTTAAAATATTACATGAAGTAAGGCAGGGATCTCCCCTAAATCTCTTTGGGTGGTTAACCTCTTGGCTCCCAGACTTCGGTTTAGGACTGTGAACTAAAAGGATTTGGGTGGTTGTACTGACTCTCTTGTTTTGCTTTGTAATTAGGTATGTGTGTTTACAGAGTTGTATTACCTTATGAACTCGACTTACGACTGAAATAATGAATAATATAGTGTGACGCTGATGGTCAAAAGAAAAGGAAGGACTGTTAGGGAAATCTCATTCCCTAACTATTGTACCAATTAGTCTTTAGAGTATGAAACTGTATGAACTTTCTTAAGATATATCTAGTTGACACTGTACACTGCATATGACTGACTGGCTCAGTCAGCATGAATAAAGGACCCCAGCTCATTGCAAGGAGGAGAAGGACAGCCCCCACCCTGAACTACTAGCATCACCACCCTGGTTCTGGCATCCCCATCACTGCCCCAGCACCAGCACCACTGCCGGCGAGCTGGATCCGGCACTCGGAAGGAGCTGCAGCTGCCCCGGGGGGCCAGGCAGGGACTGGCTGAGCGTGGAAAACTCAGCTGGCACCTATCCGCCGAGCGGGCATCGCTGGCCGGGGCTAACACACAGAGATCCCGGAGCTGGCTCTCTTCACCCCCTCTACAGCCTTCTCCGGCACTGCCTGGACCTCATCTGGCAAAACCCCCTGCCCACAGGTGAGCCCTGAGCCGGTGGCACGAAAAATTCCCAAATGGCCCATGCCGACCGAGGCGAGAGGCAAGGAGGCACAGTACAGAATTACAGGGGCAAATATGTTTTCATGCTCATGCCGTGGCCCAGCCCAATTGGTGCACCCCGAATGTGGCCTTACACAGGGTTCTGAGACCCTTCGATTGCTCAGGTACAAGACGACTTGACTAATTACTAGCACCTACACTACCCATTACCAATCCTAGTCAAATGCTGCCAAGCAGCTCTAGTTTTGTAGCATTCTCGCTGCTTGTCTCTTGATCCAGATGGCCCTGGAGCCAGCCTTGCTAGAGTTACTCATCTATGATGCCAGACCATGCTGGGAGGGTTTCAAAGATGTCTCAGAGGGGCTAGGATCCTGACTGCTCACTTCAGCCTGCAATAGTCCCATTCCTCATCTGAAAGTTCCTGCGTGCCTGGCTGAGGACAGACACAATCCACACAGAGAGCCATCAGAGCCCGACCCTGCACTTTCCTTGCTCACGTTTCCTTGGACATGTTCTCTGCTGGGATGTCTGAAGACCTGGAATTGCAAGAACTGGGAAGAAAACCTCCCTGATGGGTTGACTGGAACTTCCTGGCTGGGCTAAAACCATACGCCCACCGGCGCATGCCTGCTCCAAAGCATGCCAGCCTCCTGTCAGAGAGGAGGCAACTCTACCTTCCACTGCCCTGCTGGTGTGAAACATTGCTCAGGCTGGCGACACGTGGGGTAGCAGCGGAACCCTTTGGCCTATGGGCAAAGTGTTCCCAGAGCTTGCTGCTGGCATTTGCACGGCTCACAGACCTGGACACAACTGTCTGTGCCTGCCATGTGCTTTTCAGTTTGCCTTCCCGGACCAAGCCAAGCTGTGACACAAGAGCTTTGGTCCTCCCATCGAAAACTACAAATGGTGTTATCACCATGGAGCGCCTGTGAGATAGAAAGAAAACTTGTCAGGCAGCAGTTGCGCCAGAGGCAAACCAGCTCAAAGCGGCAAAGTTGCAACAAAATAATGCAAACTCAGCTAATAAATATGCATTAAGTGTGCTTACATGGGGGTGGGGGGGAGGGTTGTGTGAACAAATTCTCAAATTGAACGGTAACAGGCGACCCCATGGCCAAAGCCAATAGGTTTTGTAGACTGTAAAAATGAATAGGTGAGCAGCCCTAAGATTGCATACAAGGAATCAAGAATTGTAACACGGGGTCCTTTTCGGGCTCCCAGCCAAGAGGCACCTTTATGGCTGGCAACAGAAAGTGGTTTTAGCTAGCATGAACATCTGCTGCCTTCTTTCCTGTACCCACGCAGGAACTACAAGAGAAGTGCAAGCAAATCCATTTTGGTAAAAGTTCAGGTCAACATGGAAACAGCCAAAACTCTCAACAGTTACACTGACCCTTACTTAGTTATTTATTTTCTCTTCCTTTGATATGCAACTAAGCACAATCCCTCCTACTCACAGTCTTTCCTCCCAGCCTCACAGCTCTCCTACATAAGAAATCTACCTGAAATATGGATTCACATCCACTATCATGGATGATGAACCTCACCCTAAGCACATGTGGTGCCTTGAGACAGCAGCAAAGGACTGCGTGAAGTCACCACCACGAGCAGACGTTCAAACCTGAAGCATCCACAACACCCAGACAAACCTCCACCATTTGTTCAGCAATGTTTCAAGTCACACGACACTCAGTCCACAACTTTACGAAATGTTGCTAAACTTAACGACAGCAGCCTCTTTGCAGGTTTCTTACTCAAGAGCAAAAACCAAAGAGCCACGTACCCTTGGATAAACCCTTGTCCTTCCCTGTGCCTGGTGTCTTCCCATGGCTCTTCCTCAAGGCAGGACAAATGACCAGGACTAAAAATAACATAACCCCAGGAACCCAGGGCCAACACACTCAGATTCTGTCCATAACAATAACATGCTTTAATCCTAACTCACCTAAACACTGGCACACCATCACCCTGTTGCCCCATAACCCTAGCACATTGTAGCTCTAAGAGATCAGAAAATGGAACACAAACTCCCTGGAGAACTCTGCCAGGGCCTTCAGGAGCCACCTGCCAGCTGGCCCTGGATCTCAGACATCACAGCTGGGAAGTGGGAGTGAGACGGAGCCACCAGGACATCACCAGCATCCCTCTTTCACCCCTGAAAAAGTGCCTGAATTACACGCTGCTTCTCCCCCATTCCCAGGCTGCCCCAAGAGAGATCTGCCTCCCCCAAATCAGCTGTGTGACGTGGACACCACGTACGAGCTGCAGACATGGGTCAGGATGCCTGTCCGGAGCGGACGAGACATTCTGTGGTGCCCTGGTGCTGGCAGAAAGGAGAGATGGAGACAACGGTGGGAACTGCCCAGGGCAGCCGGCAGGCAGCGGTGGGGCCCAGCAGTGTGCAACACCAGCAGAAATGCCCGGCTCCTTGAGCCTCGGCCCCGGGGCTGCAGCACGCAACCAGCACCAGCTGGGGCTTCGCTGGGAAAAACCAGGCAGGGGTGACCGTGGCACCTGGAGAGAGGAGAGAGGAGAGAGGAGGCGGGTTACTTACATTAAGGAGTCTACAACCTATCTGGACCTCCTTTCCTTTCTCAAACATCCAGGTATAGACCGAATCTATTCTTTCCCATTCAGTTGGTCGCAGTGTCATGTCATTATTATATATTACCACAGTTGCCAAATTCAACCCGTTTAAATCCTTTCCTGAGCTTCCCATACACCCAAAATAAGCGTCTGTCCAAGGCCACTCCCAACAGTGGTTACAGTTCAGCAGAGTCGTAAGAATCCATATCATCGCTTTTGAATGCAAAGCTTCAATGGTCCCATAGGTGTTGATTCCCATCGTGGCTTAGGGCCTTTCTTCACTCTGGTGTGATGCACCCACGAGGTCTGCTCTTTAATCTTGATCGCTGTATGGGATGTCAGCAGCACCTGGAAGGGGCCTTCCCATTTCGGTTTCAGAGGTGAATCTGTAAAGGACTTCACATACACATAATCACCAGGCTTAATATTATGCACCAGCCCACCAAGACCTCGGGCTCTGGTTCCTAAGACAAGTTTCTCTATCTCCCGAAGTTGTTTATGCAGGTTTACAATATGATCAGATAACATTTCATCTCCAATCTGAGTCGATATTCCCACCTGTACAATATAGGGCCTCCCATACAGTACTTCAAAAGGGCTCAACTCCTCTTTAGTTCTGGGCTTAGTTCTAATCCTCAGGAGTGCCAAAGACAATGATTGTGGCCAAGACAATCCGGCCTTCTCCTGCTCAATTTTACAATCTGTAACTTAATTAAGTGGTTCATCTTTTCCACTTGACCACTTGCTTGTGGCCTATATGAGGTATGTAACTGCCAATCTATTCCCAAGAGTTTACTAACTTGTTGAACAATTTTTTGCAATGAAATGTGATCCTCTATCCGAGGAGATTGTTGCAGGAATTCCGAATCTCGGTATTATTTCTTGTAGTAGTGCTTTAGTTACCTCCCTAGCCTTATTAGTTTGGCAAGGGAATGCTTCTGGCCAGCCTGAAAAGGTGTCTGTTAGAACCAGCAGATATCGAAAACCCCCTTTTCTTGGAAGTTCAGAGAAGTCAATTTGCCACTGCTGCCCTGGATAGTTTCCTTTCCCTATTCGTCCAGGTTGGACTTTAGGGCTTACTTTAGGATTATTTTTCAAACATATCTCACACTGTTCTGTCACTTGTTTAACAGTGGTGTAGAGGTTCCAGGCAACTATGCGCTGACTCAAATGTTTACACAATGCCTCAGCTCTCCAGTGGGATTTCCTGTGTTCTGCTATAACTATGGCCCACAATAACGCAAATGGGATTATTATTTTGCCCTGCGGAGCCTTTGCCCACTTGCCTTTCTCTATTTCTCCACCTAAGTCTTCAACTAATTTCTGATCTTCTTTGGAATACCTGGGTTCACAATCAATTTGTATTTTACCATCTGGGACCAAAGACCGCACCTCTAATTCACCTTTCTCAGCTGCTCTTTTGGCTTCTCGACCACCATAGCATTGCCCAACTCTTGAGCGGTGTCTCCTTTCTGATGAGCCTTGCAGTGCATGATAGCCACTTTTTCGGGTTGCTGCACTGCTTCCAGGAGCCTAAGAATTTCTTCAGCGTGTTTTATATGTTTCCCCTGGGTGGACAGGAGTCCCCTTTCTTTCCATATGGCTCCATGGGCATGGACTACCCCAAAAGCATATTTGGAGTCCGTCCAGATATTAATCTTTTTGTCTTTGGCTAGCTCCAACGTTCGGGTTAAAGCGATTATTTCTGCTTTTTGTGCTGAGGTATTTGGGGCAAGGGCTGCGGATTCTATTACCTGATTCACAGTGGTTATTGCATACCCTGCTCTGCGGACGCCTTGTCGAACAAAGCTACTTCCATCTGTGTACCAGGAATCCTCAGCGTCTTCCAGTGGCTCCTCCTTTAGGTCTGGTCGGCTGGAATAGACCGCTTCAATCGTTTCCAGGCAGTCATGTGATACCGGTTATCCTGTGGTTCCCCTGAGGAAAGTTGCTGGATTGACAATGTTAGTAACAATTATTTCCACATCATCCTGTTCCACCACAACAGCCTGATATTTAAGGAATCTCTGTGGTGAAAGCCAATGTCCCCCTTTCACCTCTAATACTATGGATACAGTATGAGATATCAGCACTGTAATCTTTTGCCCCAATGTAAATTTACGTGCTTCCTGAATATTTAGCACCAATGCTGCTACCGCCCTGAAGCAGCTAGGCCAACCTTTACTTACTTCATCATGTTGTCTGGAGAAATATGCCACTGCTCTTCTATATTGTCCCAAGTTTTGGGCTCGGATTCCCAGGGCTATTCCCTGTTTCTCATGGGAGAACAAGCGGAATGTCTTAGTAATATCTGGTAATCCCAAAGCAGGCGCTTCCATTAATTTCCTTTTCAGTTGCTGGAATGCTCTTACTGCTTCCCCATTCCAGGTGAGGTCCTTTGGATTACATTTCAACAGTTTATAGAGTGGTCTTACCAAGAGTCCGTAGTTATAGATCCATGGATGCCACCATCCTGTCTTCCCTAAAAACGTACGGAGTTCTTTAGCCGTCTGTGGTTGAGGAGTTTGGCAGGCGGCCTCCATTCTTGCTGTTCCTAGGGTCCTTTGGCCTTCAGCCACTAACAACTCACATGGTCTTTTTATTTAGGGCTTAGCCGCAATTTTACTCCCTTGAAGCATGAGTGACTTCACTGAAGTCAGACGTACCCTGGGGAAGAACAGATTCCAAGCAAGAGAATTATAGAAACCAGCTCCACACCAGGAAGACTCGCCAACCTTGACAGAGGGGTTTGTACCTGCATCCCGATTCACTGGGTTGTCCACAATCCTGGTGGATCATGGAGCAGCAGAGAGGCAGAGGTTGTGCCAAGGTAGAACTCATAAGCCTTCCACAGCTAAACCACAGATATTCTGCATGCAAGCAACTGCAAGCCCAATGCAGGTGACTTTACAGAACCATTTCCCAGAGCCTGCCTCTTCGCTAAGGGGTTTTCAAGGTGCTGTGCACCTCCTGACCGCGCTACTCATGCATTTCTAGCTGAGCTACAGGACTCAGGTACTTCGCTGACTCACGCTCCACCAAGGACGAGACAAAAAGTTCCATTTGTACAAAATGCTGATTCTGCTGTATAAACCCCCACGTGCTCCTCACCGAGCAGCACGCACCCCTCTCCCAATGCCCTGCACAACCCCTGCAAGGGGCACAAAACCCAGTTCAGAACCCTGCCAGGGTGTCGCTGAAGCTGTGAGGAGGACCTCTCGCTGGCAGAGCTCCCTACTCCAGATGCTCGCCTGTTCAAGGGCAAGACAAGGGACAAAGTATTGGACATCAGTGCTCTTGGGGGTTATGTCACCCTACTTCTACTTGTGGTGATGTTCACGTGTTGCTCTGCTGCCTCTCAAAACTTGAAGAGCAGCACTGTGCCGCCCTTCATGGGCGCCCGTTTACCTCTGCCATCCCAAAAATCAACACTAATTTATACTAATAAATCACATTTTAAAGGCACCAGTGTATGTTGCAAAGCCTACCTCAGTGAGATTAAGCTCTTGTGTCACTTGGGTAGCATGGAGAACTGCCCTAGGCCAACATAATTTTTACCCTAAATAAGGTTCATGTGAAGTAATTTCTCAGTCCCTCCAAAGGAACAGATTATTTCACAAGCATGGGGAGCCAGGCACCACAGGGCATTTCCTCTTTAGTTTTCTATATCCATACTGTTTGAGGACAGGACAAAGTGTTAAACTAAATCTAAGCTGCAAATGGAAGATGAGAAAACAGCTATGCCCAAAGAGATCTTGCACCTCTGGCCTGGTGCAGAAACACCAGCTGGCTCAGAGCTATCCCCTAACCTGGCCTCTCCAACCAAGTCATGCGAAAAACAGTGCTCAGAGGTGGCAGGATGCTGATGGAAGGAGTCAGCCTGCCTGTCTTTGTCTGCCTGCAATGCTTCCTCCCTTGGCCACGGGATCCATTTTGGACTGGGAATGATCCCGGTCTGGACTGGGAGGGGGCCAGGGGATGCAGTTTGGACTGGGACAGGGCCCAGTCTGTCCTGGGAGGGGGCCAGGGGATCCAGTTTTGACTGGGACAGGGCCCAGTCTGTCCTGGGAGGGAGCCAGGGGATCCAGTTTTAAGTGGGAATGATCCCAGTCTGTCCTGTGATGGGACCAGGGGATCCAGCTTGCACTGGGAATGATCCCAGTCTGTCCTGGGAGGGGGGCAGGGGATCCAGTTTGGACTGGGAGACGGCCCAGTCTGTCCTGGGAGATGGCCAGTGGATCCAGTTTTAACTGGGAAAGATCCCAGTCTGTCCTGAGATGGGACCAGGGGATCCAGCTTGGACTGGGAATGATCCCAGTCTGTCCTGGGAGGGGGGCAGGGCATCCAGTTTGGACTGGGACAGGGCCCAGTCTGTCCTGGGAGGGGGCCAGGGGATCCAGTTTGGAATTGGACAGGGCCCAGTCTGTCCTGGGAGGGGTCAGGGGATCCAGTTTGGACTGCGAATGATCCCAGTCTGTCCTGGGAGGGGGCCAGGGGATCCAGTTTGGACTGGTGGGGGGCCCAGTCTCTCCAGGGTGGGGGCCAAGCGATCCATTTTGGACTGGGAATGATCCCAGTCTGTACTGGGAGGGGGCCAGGGGATCCAGTTTGGACTGGGGATGCTCCCAGTCTGTCCTGGGAGCGGACCAGGGGATCCCATTTGGACTTGGAATGATCCCAGTCTGTCCTGTGAAAGGGCCGGGTGATCCAGTTTGGAGTGGGAATGATCCCAGTCTGTCCTGGGAGGGGGCCAGGGGATCCAATTTGGACTGGGAATGATCCCAGTCCATCCTGCGGGGAGGCCATCGGATCCAGTTTGGACTGGGAATGATCCCAGTCTATTCTGGGAGTGGGCCAGGGGATGCAGTTTGGACTGGGAATGATCCCAGTCTGTACTGGGAAGGGGCCAGGGCATCCAGTTCAGACTGGGACAGGGCCCAGTCTGTCCTGGCATGTGACACGCGGAAACAAACTTCACAACTCACACAGAGTTGTAAAGCAGGCATGTTTATTGCGGCCCCGGGTGCAAGGGGATTTCTCCTCCTAACATGCACACCGGGTTAAAATCATGACAGGTATTTAAAACAGTTAACAAAGTTAGTTACGCCTCGTGGTTCGGGCATCCCCCTGCTCCGCCATGGGGTCCTCCACAGGCTGCATGTAGATATCTGCTCCACCGTGGACCTCCGTGGGCTGCAGGGGGACAGCCTGCCTCACCGTGGTCTTCATCACGGGCTGCCGGGGAACCTCTGCTCAGCACCTGCAGCACCTCCTCCCCTCCTTCTTCACTGACCTTGGTGTCTGCAGAGCTGTTTCTCTCACATACTCTCGCTCCTCTCTTCTCCGGCTGCCGTTGTGCAGTTGTTTTCCCCCTTCTTCGATCTGTTATCCCAGAGGCGCTACCACCGTCGCTGACTGGCTCGGCCTTGGCCTTGGCCAGCGGCGGGTCTGTCTTGGAGCCGGCTGCGTTGGCTCTGTCGGACACA
Source organism: Gavia stellata (assembly GCF_030936135.1). Lineage (NCBI taxonomy): Eukaryota > Metazoa > Chordata > Aves > Gaviiformes > Gaviidae > Gavia > Gavia stellata. The sequence goes on along the minus strand of NW_026776320.1, from coordinate 2,796,992 downwards.
GGGGAAGCTTCTAGCAGCTTCTCACAGAAGCCACCCCTGTAGCCCCCTCCCCGCCTCCAAAACCTTGCCACGCCAACCCAATGCACTAGCAGACCTCAGGGTGGGCTAGCCAGCGAGTAGGAGGAAAACCCATCTCTGGAAAGACTCGGTGTCTCAGGCAGAGGTGAGGGGGGAGCCCAGGGTCTGGGCACAGACGACAGCTGGGCTTGAGGCTGTGCTGATCTTCTGGGGCTCTGCAAACGTGGCTGTGCGTGCGAACCTACGGAGTGACAGCACGCCTCTGGTGTCACTCGTGAGCTTAACCTGCAACAAGCCGGAGAGGAGGCTTTTGGTGAGCTGCCATAGTGCTAGATGGGGGTGTTAAAGGCACGGCCCTGTCTCTGGCAGCCTGCGTAGCCAGCCATGGTGTTGTCACATCCCTTCGCTCCTCGACAGGCACTGCCATCAAACGTTAAGCTCCGCAATAATAAATCCACTAAATTCCAAAAGAAACCTCTTCTGTCATGGTAAGACTATGGTTAAGAATTAAAAGTAAAGAAAAAGACCCAGGACATGATTTTTTCCTCTGTGCAAGCACCAAGAACTGTCTATAATAGGAGTAAGCTGACCTCAAATAGGGTTTTGCATTTCCACGTTGATACGGCGAGCGAGATGGGCAGGAACAAGTTTTCACTGTTGTGTTTATCACAGGGGCGCACAGTGGGTGATGTCAAAGGAAAACAGAAGCATGTTCACAAATGGCATCCCCGCATCTTTTGTGCTGGCACAGAGCTGGGGAGGCTGCTTGGGGAAAACAAAGCGCTCTTTCTTAAGGGAAGTAACTGTGGTGGTGCATTCCTTCCCCCTCTCCCCTGCACCGCTCTGCCATCTCAGAAATTCCCTGGCCTTTGTGTAACGAGTTGGGCGCTTAAGCGTCCCTGGACCGTGCCAGGAACTCTTGCATGGTTAAGGCAGGGAACAGCACTGACTGTTCCAGGCACTCCTCTTACCTGACCGAGGTGGGTAATGAGAGCAAAAAAAAGGGATGATCCGTCATTCCCTGACAGCCCTGGAGCACTCCTTATCACGATCGTAACCCAAGTGGAACGAGACCACGGTTACCGAAATGCCATCATTTTACTAATGACTAAAGCCAATCATCTTGCAACCCTATAAACAGCGGGTCCCAAGGGAGACCCTTTGAGCTCTCCTGGACTGCAGCGGGCTGCAACCAGCATCTCCCTCTGAGTGGGACGCCTCTCAGAAGGCGCGCTGAGTGGGACGCCTCTCAGAGGACCGCGCTGAGCTGGCGGCAAGACCTGGGCTAAAACCCTCTCCTCCTCGAGGCTCGACCCTGGCCCTTTGAGAAATGCGGAGGCATTTGAACTGAGTACTTCCACGGAACTCAAGGGGAATTTTTAACAGGTATACCTTTCTACATACATATATATATTTGTGTGTGTGTATATATACAGAGATGCGCATAGGTCTTTGTGCCTGTGTGCGTGCGTGTGTGAATCCATTTGAGTCCCCGATCACAAGTATAGTGTAAATATTACCATTTTGAATCTGTAATGAAGTCTCTGTTGTGACTGTAGTAAATTCTATTAATGCACTCTGCAAATGTTAAACTAATCAATGGTTAAGTGCTGCTAAAATCTTGTGATCCACCTTAAATTGTGAAGGAACCTTAGATTGCTGCTAAATACCTATAATCCTTTAGATATAAAGCGTTGACCAAGTCTGGGACTAGGAGTGGACCTAGCCGGTCTTCCCTGAACCTCGTGACTCAACAGGAGGATTTCTTTATTCCTTACACCCTTTCCTTTAGACATGGACCGTTGACCACGTCTGAGAGTAAGTCTGGATTCAGCCGCACCTAGACTCCTCCCTGAGAAGGAGTTTAGAAAGCGAGAGGGGTCCATTCTGGACCTCATGACTCAATGGCAGAGTCCTCTTTACCCTTTTGTTTCTCCAGTCTCTCTGCCTAAATCGTTCCGATTCAATTTTTATTTGGTTTTCCTTTGTATGTTTTAGTAAGTAGCAGAGTGGACCTTGCCATCGAATTCTGTTAAGTCGCATTCTATAAACTTCTGGTAAAATCGCTTTTGCCAATACCCTTGACGGTGATTCTTTAAGCGGCCTAAACCACTCATTTGCGACAGTACCACAGGAGTAAGTCACAAGCAGCCTTCAGTAATCAGGGTGGTGTTTTTGTAGGCAGAAGGCACTAGTGCACGGGGGGAGTGAAGCTTTCTGCTTACAGCAGTGCTAGAATCCACCCGACTACAAGCGCAGAAGGGTGCTGATGGAGTGGGAGCATCCAGCAGCTCCAACAGCTGTCCTGCAAGGCTAAAAAGGTCGCTCCTACTGTATAGGAGAGGTATGGCACTATAAAGCTTCTGTACCCTATAAAGGCGAACAGAAGAAGGCATTACTTTTCTTTACCGAGGTGCTGGAAAGACTTTCTCATGAATACCCTGTGCAAGGGTGAAGTTAGGAAGCATAACGGAGATTAAAGTTCAGCTCACTTTATGGCAGGTAAAGGAAGATCAGTGTTTGAACAGTTGTTAAAAAAAAGGAAGGTTTACTAGAAACTAACATTTTTGGTTCTCACGTTAGGGATCAGTTAATTGCACCGGTGACAAATCATCGTTTTAGGGTTTATCTGGAAATCTACCTGTACTACATCAACTTTTTATTCAACACTATTTCATAGGCTCCACTATGGCTTGTACTGTAAGTTGCTCCATATGGTCACAGTTTCTATTTTTGCTCATTTGAAATGACCCGAGTCTTTTAAAGTGCAACCTGGAAAGATCTTGGAAATAAATGACACTTTGTGCTAATCCCACCTGGCACTGCTTGTTCTTTTCCCGACTCCGGGTGGCTTTGGAGAGTTCTTTGCACACAACGGGCACCAGGCCTCTGTTTGCACCGTATCTGAGCATCGAATAGCTCTTCCCTGAGCCGGTCTGACCATATGCCAGCAGAGTAGCGTTATAACCCCGCCAGGCTTTCCCCAGCACTCCTTGACCAAGATCGCAAAAGACCTCTCTCTAAAAAAAGATCAAGTGCATCCTCTTCATAGATGAGCGAGCAAATGCATACACGAGCACTGCTGTCTGCTAGGGGTGCTCCCACTAATAGTTTAAATCAGGAATCAGGATTTGCAAACACACTTGAAAGTGGTACTGAGTTCCAGGATGACAGAAATGTAGACAAAACCTACATAATGCTGCAAACCAGTAAACTGACAAGTGCCAGTCGTTTGCATTACGCTTACATGCGTGTTAGTAATGGGAGATAAACGAACCGACCAGTCTGCAAGTGTGTGTTAGCTACAACTGCTTTTAGTTGGTTCTTGGAATAAAATCTTACCTGGCTGGCGTAAACTGTTGGGTCCTGCTGAGATGAGCATACCATTCTCGCCCTTTAGGAAGCCGCTATGAGACCAATAGGCTAGATCAAAAGTAAAGGTTTTCCTGGGCCCTCGATTCCTAGGGTCACATATGCTTGTGCTGGTGGTGTTCCTAGAAATCACGCACCTGCTCCCTGCATTCTTCTCTCTCTGTGTGTTAAAATTACAATTGTAGTATCGCAAGACAAGCGATCAGTCATTCACTAATAATTCATGGTTTAGTCTGGATTTAAACCAAGTTCAGCAGCAACGCACACCACACCAATGACTGCTGTGGGATAAGCCTGCTCTTGAACCATGCCAGGTGATAACAGAGCCAAGGAGTAAGTGACCTGAACGAAGGGACGCATCAGTAACCATCACATGCCGCCTTCCCTCTACCTCACATACCGGTCAGCCGCATAGCACAGTGCACTGGAAAATGCGTTTTCTTTTAGGAACAGCTTTAATTCAAAAGGAACCATGGTACAGTTCTCGCCAAGCGTATCAAACAGACTCATTACCTCGACTACTTTGGTGAAAAAAGCATTTCTGGAATGGAAACCCGGAAGTTTTGCACAGAAGACAAAAGTACCAACCAAATAAGAAACAAATGCTAGCTTATTACTTGAAATTCTATTTTTTTCGTAGTATTTTCTGTTTGGCCTAGGCTAACAGGTTACAAGCATTGCCTAACAATGGAACAATTCCTAACAAAAGGAACTTCTGACGGGGGAATTAAACTACTTCGCTATCTGTGGCCTTGTTTGCACACTGGCCATATTCTTGCCATACGATCTGCTAAAATTCTAAGTATTTCGGCACATGCTGGTGGATTTAGGCAGCAAAGGATTGCCACCAGGTCCTTGGGGGAAGGCCTCCTCCCCTGTGCTCTCCTCCAATATTGCGTGTCTCTTCCTGCCGCACCGCCCTGTCCCTCCTGTACTCCTGGGTGTGCTTGATTCCCCAGCCGTCCGGGCGGGTGTTTGCTCATGAGTAGCCGTTTTTTCTGGTTTAGCATGTGGAACACTTATTGTTCTTCTCTTAGGAGTATCACAGATTTCCGCTCTCCCTCCTGAACGTATGTCTTCCTGAGTAGAGACAGATTCTGTGCCTGCCAAGAGATTGTGTGCCCTCTTCAGAGCACTTTTTCTAGGAGTGACAGGAAGTTGAAATTCTGTTTGAGGCAGCGATGGTTTAGACAGATCAAAGTCAGAATTTTCTGAAGCTTCCAATGAACTCCTCTTTATTCTTCCGCCTCTCTTAGTTGGCACAGGAAAAAGGAGGTGGTCACTAGGCTGCACCTCTTGATCCTTGACAATATTTTCAGTAAACTGTAAAAGAATGTTTTCCCGTTTTTTTGCACTTCTGCTGGGACTGACTGCCATTTTTGTCTCATGATCAGTGTCATTCTGGCCAGTTCCCTGATCTCCTGCTGAACGTTTTCCTCCTCTAGTCATTTTGGAAGCAGCAGAAGCAATAATGCTACCTCCAGCAAGAGAAGTTTCCTCATTAGCCACTTCCATGAGCTCAGATGCGGCTTCCTTTGCTCTCTTTAATCCTGTTCTTGGAGTAACAGCTATGGACTGCGTACCGACGGGCGATGTTTGCCCATCAGAATGGCTGCTTTCTACTTCTTCTGAATTGGCCCGTTTAGGCATCCTACCTCTCCTAGGAGTAACAGGAATCACAGGTATGCGCTCATCATCTTGAGCATTTTCTTCTGTTTGAAGGCTAGAAGTCTCAGATGCTTCTTTTGTTTGCCTGGTACTTCTCCTAGGAGACAGCCCTAACAAAACGGGTTTGGCTGTCTTCAGTAGTTGCTGATGGCCTGCCGATGGAATACTTTGACTGCTAGTCAGTTGTCCCCTTGCGCGTCTTCTAGGAGTGACAGCATGCTCTACTTGACATGTGCTGGTTTCATCTTCCACTTCTTCTGGCACAGTTGGTAAGGGAGGTTTTGCCTTCTGGGATCTAGTTTTCTTTCTACCTGTGGTTTCATGATTTTTTTCATTTTCTGAGACGGAACCAGGCGTATTTGGTTTCAGTGGGCTGGATGGCATGAATGAAGTAGAAGCTCTGCATGGCGAATGTGAGATACCACCCTGTGATGGGATCCAGAAAAGCTGTGGGTTTGTTGCAACTGGTATGGCTTTTTCTTCTGATGCAGAGGACATTTTGGACTCCTGGTGGTGTGTTTCACTTCATGAACAGAGAGAGAGACAGTCGTCAGTAAGATTCAAAACAAACCCTGAAGAGTTTTATAAGTTGCTTTCTCACTGTAAAATCTTCATGTTTCAAAACAGAAAAAATTAAGAAAAATCAGAAATTCCTTTAGCAACATATCTGCATTCAATTTGTGACTCATTCTTATGCAATGAATCAAGTCCTTAGCATTCTTCCCGGCTATCTAACACTAGATAATAACATAACACCAGAGCGATATTAAAGAACGAGATACCATTTGTCTTCTGTAGAAAGAGTGCAACGGCTCTATTGGAGGTTTAGAACAAACCAAACAAAAGTTTGTACCCGGGCATGTTACCACTTGAAATCAAGGGTTGTTTCATTGCTAACAGTCCGTCTTTCTCGCTAAGCACTTGCAGCTTTTAAAGTATCTGGTGAGAAAACTGCTTGCCTTTCCATAAGCAAGGAGATGCTAATGGAGCACACACAGAAAACAGAAATTAAGTGTCTAAAATACTGCCAGAAAGTATCCAAAGCCCCCAGATAAACTCACTAACGCTACAGGAATCTCAGGTGTAATTTTTAGCTGCACCATTTTCAGACAAAAGCAGGGCTTCTGTTCACAGTATCTGCTTAGTAACTCTCAAACCGTTCAAAGGTTCATATAGCCTGTTGAATGAAATCTTTATCACCGTACTTGGGGGTCTGCAATGATTTCAGAAAAAAGGTTCAAATGGACAGCTAGTCAATTTGACTTCTGTTCACGCCAAATTAGTTCTGTTCACAGCCAGAAAGGAATCGAAAAGCCGTTGTATATCAGAACACAGGAAAGAAGCAATACCGGCTCGCAATCATAGTTTTCAAACACAGGAAAGCCAGCAGTTACATGTTGTGTGAACCCAACAGTGTATCTGTTTTATAAACTTACCCTTCACGTGCAGTCCCCAAAGGAGCAGCCTCAGCAGCTTTAAACACCAATTTACCATCCTCAGGAAGGGTAAGAGAGTCAGCATTTGATTCTTCCACAAATCCTACAAAAACAGACAGAAGGATGACTTCCCTGTTGCACTTAACATCACTTCTTTTAAAATGATCATATGATTTTAAAGTGAGCCTTTACGCATTTCACCTACGATAGCGATCTAACAAAATAATGCTACCAAGACTTCAAATGCACAGGAGGTCTGAAGTCTTCTTTCCAGTAAAACAAGAAGTCTGATGCGTAATTTCAGTCAAGAAAACAAAATGGCCATTGATATTCTGTTTACAAACTAAACTTGATATGTTACGGACCTAACACATAAAAACTTCAGAAAACACCCCTCCTTCTTAAAATCCGGTAGCAAGTTTTCTCATTTCTCTTTGGATACCCGTCTCATTCCAGCAACGCTCCTTTCCTTTCTTGACTCCATTTCCCCTCTTCTACAAGAATGCAGCTAAGGTCCTTGCTTGTTCTTTTCTCTAGAGATTGACTGGTCGTGTTGAAACCCAACTGCTTGCTAACCTGTTTTTATCTCAACAGGTTCCGTTCTAGAAACATCCTCCTCTTCTTCTTTGTTTCTACTGTCTGCTTCCTCCGGATCCAGCAATTACCTTTGCAGACAGCATGCAGGACTGGGATAATTTTGCTAGCTCAGGCCAAACAAGAGCTATACTGACTGCCCTCTAATGCTTCTAGACTACGGAAATTGTACAGAACTCTTTGTACCACAGTCCAGCAACGACAAAGTTTCTTTATACGGTTATTCTTTAATGATTAGAACCTTAGCATTATTTCTAAGGAAAAGCACCCTGGATTTCTTCTCCAACTACAAGACGTCTAAAACAGGACAGGCAAATGTTTTGACCTGTCTTACTCAAAACACGCAGATCTGGAGAATCCCATCAGAATGGCTGCTTTCTACTTTTTCTGAATTGGCCCGTTTAGGCATCCTACCTCTCCTAGGAGTAACAGGAATCACAGGTATGCGCTCATCATCTTGAGCATTTTCTTCTGTTTGAAGGCTAGAAGTCTCAGATGCTTCTTTTGTTTGCCTGGTACTTCTCTTAGGAGACAGCCCTAACAAAACGGGTTTGGCTGTCTTCAGTAGATGCTGATGGCCTGCCGATGGAATACTTTGACTGCTAGTCAGTTGTCCCCTTGCGCGTCTTCTAGGAGTGACGGCATGCTCTACTTGACGTGTGCTGGTTTCATCTTCCACTTCTTCTGGCACAGTTGGTAAGGGAGCTTTTGCCTTCTGGGATCTAGTTTCCTTTTTACCCGTGGTTTCATGAATAGATTGTTCTACAACTCCAGATGTCAATTCTTTAATTCTTGTGCTTTTGATTACATACAGTAAGTTCTCAAAAGCTACCTTAAGGGGTTCAGGCACATATGGGAGTGACTCTGCAATATTTTGAGATTCCTGATCACTAGTTACAGGGGACACTGAATTTCTCACATGTTCTTGGTTTTCAGTATTTCCTAAACTGTTCACAGGTTTTTCCCCTGTTGTTGTGCCAGACGGTTTAGAAGCATTTAACAGTGTAGGGTCTCCCATCTCTGCTTCACCACCTTCTCCTTCCAAGACTAAAGGAAAATTACTCTGCTCTCCATCTCCCTCAGCTGCATCACATTCACCATCTTGGTTAGCAGGCAAATCCCATGGAAACTGTTGCTCTGTGGTATTACAGCTGTATTGAAGATTGCCTGACGGATGTAGTCCACTAGATGGTGATGCTTCAGGTGCTGCTTCTGAGGTTTGCACCTTACCCGCACTATCTTCAATGACCTGGAGTTAAAAAACGTCTGTTAATGCATTATTAATTACCAAACAGACTAACTTCCAACTGAGGGAGACAGAACTGAGGACAGTGAAATACTGCGTTTCCTTTCACATCACCACTGAATGTAAAGTTAGAAACATACAATGTACTCTCTCCTACAGAGAAAAGTTTATGCGGTTAAGGGACAGAGACCAGAGTATTCAGTGTACGCAATCACATGCTCCATTTCTGAGATTTCTGTTCCCAAAGCCGAAACGAGCTAACTAACTGACAGCCTATTTAACTTCATCTGAAGTCTGGGACACCGAAAACCTTTTTCCGTTCCTCGAGACCAATCAGTGTTTGTTTCTAAAGACTTTTCTGGTGGTTTCATTTTAAACAAAGTTTACAGGATTTTTGTTTGGTTGGTTGTTACCGTTTTTTTACAGTACGAACCTTAACCACAAGAGGAGTCTCTAGCAAATTCAGCTCTGATGCTCCTGAAAACTTCTTTTGTGAGACGGAACCATGCGTATTTGGTTTCAGTGGGCTGGATGGCATGAATGAAGTAGAAGCTCTGCATGGTGAATGTGAGCTACCACCCCGTGCTGCAGAGCGTGGAGGAACAGGATGAGCCACCGAATCCAGTAATCTGTTAAGGTACACAATTTAAAATACGAAAAGAAATAAATCAATGGAAAGAATCATGCTGCGTTCAAGAAATCTGAGATGGTACATTTCAAAAACATTCCATGAACAAGAAATACAGGTGAACCCTCGCTTTGCAAGCACGGGAAGTGTACACACCCACACACATACACATATATATATATATATGAGAAGCAACACCTTTTTGAAATATTCATTCTGTAGATCTACTATACCTGGAACATTTTCCTGAAAATTTTCTAACTCGTGCCCCAACAGATGCATTGCGCGACTCTGCATCAGGGAGAGGATGTGTTATGACTGGTGGTTCTGTCACTCCAGGACTAGAATTAAAAGGAAAATGTAAATGACTTTCATTCCCCTGAAGTCCAAACATACCAGAATCCAAGTTTATTTGACCATACCACCTGCAGGAAAATCATCTGACAACTACTAGCCTCTTTTCCGCTCTATTATCATAGCAGAAAAACTCACTCTCCAAATATTACTTACGATGTATTGATTCTTAAATGCTACATATTGTATGCGCAAAAAAGCCAGACAAAGCTCTATTCAGGCGCACCGTCCCTCCAAAACGCTAACGCAATTCAAATGGATTTTTCTCTCTGTCTCCAAACATGTAGCTCAAGACCAAACTTTGTTAAAAGGCTGCTTACCTATCATGCTGTGAGAAACTGGTTTTCTGCTTGTTTACTCCCCATCCTTCTCCAATTTTGGACAATACATTACTGATGAAAGTTGCTCTTGGGTGCACATTTCCTGCATTAGCTTGTTTTGTTACTGTTGATAATGGCTTTGGTCTTACGACTGTAAAGCGAGAGGGAAAAACTCTCAGCCTCGTGTAATCAAAGCGATGGTTAGCTGTCCATTGTATTTCCCCCCCGAAAAATTACCTTCTCTTAAGACCGATGAAGGCAAATGGTTAGTCTTGGCTCTCTCTACATCCGGCTTCCTTTCTCTAGGAAGGATCTTGCCATATTGGTCTAATACAGAATTTCTGGCAAGCGCTCTCTCTCTCAAGCGAGGATCACGATCATTCTGATGAATGAAAAGCGTAAAGCAGAACGCTGACGAATTACAAGAAGTTCGTTGCACAGAACTGCCTGTGCTATTTCTAATGAGTGAATAAACGTCCTCTGCAGACACAGTAAAATGCATCCACCGCACAGAACAGCAGCAAGTGCTACCCATCAGCACACGCTTTGGAGTAGTGGAATATTTTGTTCAACTTTTATGTTCGGCTGTAACTTAAGGTGTAGAAGCTTATTCCTAGTATTTCAAAGAACGGTATAAAACCCCAAGCATTGTTGAGTACTATCAAAAACGGTTAGTAACACCTAAGAGAACCTTGCACACTTGACGCTTACCATGCGATTAACCTTCATTGTCTGATTCAACTGTAGTGCTGGGATATAGTTGGTACGCTGCAGATGCTGGACTAAAAGAAGTTCGCGATTCTGAACACCAGCAGTGGTCTGTAAAAACTTCTCCAAACACTCCTGTGAGAAATAACACATTTCAAAAATCGATTATGAATCTGCCTCTTCTCTGTTCAAAGAGACGATTAAGATTTTTATTTTCTTGTCCACACTTACTCGTTCAGGGCCTGTGAAAGGTAGCTTCAGTAAGTCTGCCATTAGTCCCACCTCCTGACAGACTTCAAACATGTGTTTTAACAGCTCTTCTGGGTTTAAATTAGTGGTATGTTGCTTCAACAGACCCCAAGCCTCCACCATGCACCTGCAATTAATTTTTGTGAGACGTAAAGGAATATTAATAGTATAGCCAAAAAGATGCCCCAAAGTTGTGGTATTCAAAGTTTAAAGGAAATTTAGGGCGTCGTGATTTGTATTATTTGTTCTCCACCTGTCACAATATTTGAGCGCCAAAACGGGGGGATATATTTCTTTACCTATTGGACAACAACACAGTGAGGAAAAGCCGCGCTTCACTACTGCTTGACATTGAGGGCTTCATCATCTGTACGTATCTGAGGGCTCGCCTATGCTCTCCTTGGCACATGAGGGACTGAAGAATTCTCATATGTTGCCATGACACAGTTTTGATTGTAGCTGGATGAAAGAGCAGGGCCAGCGAATTCTGTAGAAGTCAGAGATCACGTTTACTAAGATACATACATACACGCAGGCAACAAAAATATTCAAAAGTTTCTTAAGGAAGGGTGAACGGGTGTTAAATAAACTTAGGTGACTAACCAATGAAATACCTGATACGGGACATGTAAATAACAAGTATTTGCAGGAAAAAGCATTAGAGCATTCAGTTAGCCATACAGAACAAAGTGAGTGTTTTAAAAGGAGTAGGTCACACTTTTCTAGGTTCATCATATCTCTGTATACAAACATGGCTTTTTATAAATACACTACTAAATAATAAGTTCTTCCAGACAAACCGCTGTGACAGGCAAAGAACAACCTTCAGCATCAGAAAGAACATGGCTAGGTTGAAAAGTCACTTTTGCAGTCTTCTGTCTCAACTCTGGCTGCTATGATCTTAGCTTTAGTATTTAAAGTACCTAAACCACTGTTTTGGAGAAAGTGCTCAACTGGTCTGCTGAAAACAGCCTAAACGGATGGCTTTGAAAAGTCAAATATCAAGCATTATTAAAGTGGACTTTGCCTTCCTTTTCACCAACTGCCTGTCAAAGTCATTGAAACAAACATTTCAAAGCATAATTTATT